>NW_028187491.1:0-337144 GCF_964204655.1 Triturus cristatus
ACCGAGACCCGCCATAGCCCCCCCCAGGCCCTAAACCCTATCACCGACCCCCTACCCAGCCCTGAGCCCTAAGACCAACACCCCCCGCAGCCCCCCAGGCCCCAAAACCCTAACACCGAACCCCTTCCCAGCCCTGAGCCCT
Source organism: Triturus cristatus (assembly GCF_964204655.1). Classification (NCBI taxonomy): domain Eukaryota; kingdom Metazoa; phylum Chordata; class Amphibia; order Caudata; family Salamandridae; genus Triturus; species Triturus cristatus. Next base: position 143 of record NW_028187491.1, read on the forward strand.
AAGACCAAGACCCCCGCAGCCCCCCCAGGCCCCAAACTCTAACACCAACCCCTCCCCAGCCCTGAGCCCTAAGACCGACACCCCCCACAGCCCCCACCCCCAAGCCCAACACCCTACTAACGACCCCTCCCTAGCCCTGAACCCTAAGACCGAGACCCCCCCGCAGCCCCCAGGACCACAACCCTAACACCGACCCCTACCCAGCCCTGAGCCCTAAGACCGAGACCCCCCGCAGCCTCCCCCTAGCCACAAACCCTACAACCGACCCTACCCCAACCCTACGTCTAACTGCCCTGAGCCCTAAGGCCGACTACCGGGCCCACCCAGAGCCCTACACCCAACCCTACCCCAGCCCTAAGCCCTAGTACCGAGACCCACCATAGCCCCCCCAGGCCCTAAACCCTATCACCGACCCCCTACCCAGCCCTGAGCCCTAAGACCAACACCCCCCGCAGCCCCCCCAGGCCCCAAAACCCTAACACCGAACCCCTTCCCAGCCCTGAGCCCTAAGACCGAGACCCCCGCAGCCCCCCCAGGCCCCAAACTCTAACACCAACCCCTCCCCAGCCCTGAGCCCTAAGACCGAGACCCCCCACAGCCCCCCCCGCAAGCCCAAAACCCTACTAACGACCCCTCCCCAGCCCTGAACCCTAAGACCGAGACCCCCCCGCAGCCCCCAGGACCACAACCCTAACACCGACCCCTACCCAGCCCTGAGCCCTAAGACCGAGACCCCCCGCAGCCTCCCCCTAGCCACAAACCCTACAACCGACCCTACCCCAACCCTACGTCTAACTGCCCTGAGCCCTAAGGCCGACTACCGGGCCCACCCACCCAACACCCAGAGCCCTACACCCAACCCTACCCCAGCCCTAAGCCCTAGTACCGAGACCCGCCATAGCCCCCCCCCTGGCCCTAAACCCTAACACTGACCCCTACCCAGCCCTGAGCCCTAAGACCGACACCCCCCGCAGCCCCCCAGGCCCCAAAACCCTAACACCGAACCCCTTTCCAGCCCTGAGCCCTAAGACCGAGACCCGCCATAGCCCCCCCCAGGCCCTAAACCCTATCACCGACCCCCTACCCAGCCCTGAGCCCTAAGACCAACACCCCCCGCAGCCCCCCCAGGCCCCAAAACCCTAACACCGAACCCCTTCCCAGCCCTGAGCCCTAAGACCGAGACCCCCGCAGCCCCCCCAGGCCCCAAACTCTAACACCAACCCCTCCCCAGCCCTGAGCCCTAAGACCGACACCCCCCACAGCCCCCACCCCCAAGCCCAACACCCTACTAACGACCCCTCCCTAGCCCTGAACCCTAAGACCGAGACCCCCCGCAGCCCCCAGGACCACAACCCTAACACCGACCCCTACCCAGCCCTGAGCCCTAAGACCGAGACCCCCCGCAGCCTCCCCCTAGCCACAAACCCTACAACCGACCCTACCCCAACCCTACGTCTAACTGCCCTGAGCCCTAAGGCCGACTACCGGGCCCACCCACCCAACACCCAGAGCCCTACACCCAACCCTACCCCAGCCCTAAGCCCTAGTACCGAGACCCGCCATAGCCCCCCCCCTGGCCCTAAACCCTAACACTGACCCCTACCCAGCCCTGAGCCCTAAGACCGACACCCCCCGCAGCCCCCCCAGGCCCCAAAACCCTAACACCGAACCCCTTTCCAGCCCTGAGCCCTAAGACCGAGACCCGCCATAGCCCCCCCCAGGCCCTAAACCCTATCACCGACCCCCTACCCAGCCCTGAGCCCTAAGACCAACACCCCCCGCAGCCCCCCCAGGCCCCAAAACCCTAACACCGAACCCCTTCCCAGCCCTGAGCCCTAAGACCGAGACCCCCGCAGCCCCCCCAGGCCCCAAACTCTAACACCAACCCCTCCCCAGCCCTGAGCCCTAAGACCGAGACCCCCCACAGCCCCCCCCGCAAGCCCAAAACCCTACTAACGACCCCTCCCCAGCCCTGAACCCTAAGACCGAGACCCCCCCGCAGCCCCCAGGACCACAACCCTAACACCGACCCCTACCCAGCCCTGAGCCCTAAGACCGAGACCCCCCGCAGCCTCCCCCTAGCCACAAACCCTACAACCGACCCTACCCCAACCCTACGTCTAACTGCCCTGAGCCCTAAGGCCGACTACCGGGCCCACCCAGAGCCCTACACCCAACCCTACCCCAGCCCTAAGCCCTAGTACCGAGACCCACCATAGCCCCCCCCAGGCCCTAAACCCTAACACCGACCCCTACCCAGCCCTGAGCCCTAAGACCGACACCCCCCACAGCCCCCACCCCCAAGCCCAACACCCTACTAACGACCCCTCCCTAGCCCTGAACCCTAAGACCGAGACCCCCCCGCAGCCCCAGGACCACAACCCTAACACCGACCCCTACCCAGCCCTGAGCCCTAAGACCGAGACCCCCCGCAGCCTCCCCCTAGCCACAAACCCTACAACCGACCCTACCCCAACCCTACGTCTAACTGCCCTGAGCCCTAAGGCCGACTACCGGGCCCACCCAGAGCCCTACACCCAACCCTACCCCAGCCCTAAGCCCTAGTACCGAGACCCACCATAGCCCCCCCCAGGCCCTAAACCCTAACACCGACCCCTACCCAGCCCTGAGCCCTAAGACCGACACCCCCCACAGCCCCCACCCCCAAGCCCAACACCCTACTAACGACCCCTCCCTAGCCCTGAACCCTAAGACCGAGACCCCCCCGCAGCCCCCAGGACCACAACCCTAACACCGACCCCTACCCAGCCCTGAGCCCTAAGACCGAGACCCCCCGCAGCCTCCCCCTAGCCACAAACCCTACAACCGACCCTACCCCAATCCTACGTCTAACTGCCCTGAGCCCTAAGGCCGACTACCGGGCCCACCCACCCAACACCCAGAGCCCTACACCCAACCCTACCCCAGCCCTAAGCCCTAGTACCGAGACCCACCATAGCCCCCCCCAGGCCCTAAACCCTATCACCGACCCCCTACCCAGCCCTGAGCCCTAAGACCAACACCCCCCGCAGCCCCCCCAGGCCCCAAAACCCTAACACCGAACCCCTTCCCAGCCCTGAGCCCTAAGACCGAGACCCCCGCAGCCCCCCCAGGCCCCAAACTCTAACACCAACCCCTCCCCAGCCCTGAGCCCTAAGACCGAGACCCCCCACAGCCCCCCCCGCAAGCCCAAAACCCTACTAACGACCCCTCCCCAGCCCTGAACCCTAAGACCGAGACCCCCCCGCAGCCCCCAGGACCACAACCCTAACACCGACCCCTACCCAGCCCTGAGCCCTAAGACCGAGACCCCCCGCAGCCTCCCCCTAGCCACAAACCCTACAACCGACCCTACCCCAACCCTACGTCTAACTGCCCTGAGCCCTAAGGCCGACTACCGGGCCCACCCACCCAACACCCAGAGCCCTACACCCAACCCTACCCCAGCCCTAAGCCCTAGTACCGAGACCCGCCATAGCCCCCCCCCTGGCCCTAAACCCTAACACTGACCCCTACCCAGCCCTGAGCCCTAAGACCGACACCCCCCGCAGCCCCCCCAGGCCCCAAAACCCTAACACCGAACCCCTTTCCAGCCCTGAGCCCTAAGACCGAGACCCGCCATAGCCCCCCCCAGGCCCTAAACCCTATCACCGACCCCCTACCCAGCCCTGAGCCCTAAGACCAACACCCCCCGCAGCCCCCCCAGGCCCCAAAACCCTAACACCGAACCCCTTCCCAGCCCTGAGCCCTAAGACCGAGACCCCCGCAGCCCCCCCAGGCCCCAAACTCTAACACCAACCCCTCCCCAGCCCTGAGCCCTAAGACCGAGACCCCCCACAGCCCCCCCCGCAAGCCCAAAACCCTACTAACGACCCCTCCCCAGCCCTGAACCCTAAGACCGAGACCCCCCCGCAGCCCCCAGGACCACAACCCTAACACCGACCCCTACCCAGCCCTGAGCCCTAAGACCGAGACCCCCCGCAGCCTCCCCCTAGCCACAAACCCTACAACCGACCCTACCCCAACCCTACGTCTAACTGCCCTGAGCCCTAAGGCCGACTACCGGGCCCACCCAGAGCCCTACACCCAACCCTACCCCAGCCCTAAGCCCTAGTACCGAGACCCGCCATAGCCCCCCCCCTGGCCCTAAACCCTAACACTGACCCCTACCCAGCCCTGAGCCCTAAGACCGACACCCCCCGCAGCCCCCCCAGGCCCCAAAACCCTAACACCGAACCCCTTTCCAGCCCTGAGCCCTAAGACCGAGACCCGCCATAGCCCCCCCCAGGCCCTAAACCCTATCACCGACCCCCTACCCAGCCCTGAGCCCTAAGACCAACACCCCCCGCAGCCCCCCCAGGCCCCAAAACCCTAACACCGAACCCCTTCCCAGCCCTGAGCCCTAAGACCAAGACCCCCGCAGCCCCCCCAGGCCCCAAACTCTAACACCAACCCCTCCCCAGCCCTGAGCCCTAAGACCGACACCCCCCACAGCCCCCACCCCCAAGCCCAACACCCTACTAACGACCCCTCCCTAGCCCTGAACCCTAAGACCGAGACCCCCCCGCAGCCCCCAGGACCACAACCCTAACACCGACCCCTACCCAGCCCTGAGCCCTAAGACCGAGACCCCCCGCAGCCTCCCCCTAGCCACAAACCCTACAACCGACCCTACCCCAACCCTACGTCTAACTGCCCTGAGCCCTAAGGCCGACTACCGGGCCCACCCAGAGCCCTACACCCAACCCTACCCCAGCCCTAAGCCCTAGTACCGAGACCCACCATAGCCCCCCCCAGGCCCTAAACCCTATCACCGACCCCCTACCCAGCCCTGAGCCCTAAGACCAACACCCCCCGCAGCCCCCCCAGGCCCCAAAACCCTAACACCGAACCCCTTCCCAGCCCTGAGCCCTAAGACCGAGACCCCCGCAGCCCCCCCAGGCCCCAAACTCTAACACCAACCCCTCCCCAGCCCTGAGCCCTAAGACCGAGACCCCCCACAGCCCCCCCCGCAAGCCCAAAACCCTACTAACGACCCCTCCCCAGCCCTGAACCCTAAGACCGAGACCCCCCCGCAGCCCCCAGGACCACAACCCTAACACCGACCCCTACCCAGCCCTGAGCCCTAAGACCGAGACCCCCCGCAGCCTCCCCCTAGCCACAAACCCTACAACCGACCCTACCCCAACCCTACGTCTAACTGCCCTGAGCCCTAAGGCCGACTACCGGGCCCACCCACCCAACACCCAGAGCCCTACACCCAACCCTACCCCAGCCCTAAGCCCTAGTACCGAGACCCGCCATAGCCCCCCCCCTGGCCCTAAACCCTAACACTGACCCCTACCCAGCCCTGAGCCCTAAGACCGACACCCCCCGCAGCCCCCCCAGGCCCCAAAACCCTAACACCGAACCCCTTTCCAGCCCTGAGCCCTAAGACCGAGACCCGCCATAGCCCCCCCCAGGCCCTAAACCCTATCACCGACCCCCTACCCAGCCCTGAGCCCTAAGACCAACACCCCCCGCAGCCCCCCCAGGCCCCAAAACCCTAACACCGAACCCCTTCCCAGCCCTGAGCCCTAAGACCGAGACCCCCGCAGCCCCCCCAGGCCCCAAACTCTAACACCAACCCCTCCCCAGCCCTGAGCCCTAAGACCGACACCCCCCACAGCCCCCACCCCCAAGCCCAACACCCTACTAACGACCCCTCCCTAGCCCTGAACCCTAAGACCGAGACCCCCCCGCAGCCCCCAGGACCACAACCCTAACACCGACCCCTACCCAGCCCTGAGCCCTAAGACCGAGACCCCCCGCAGCCTCCCCCTAGCCACAAACCCTACAACCGACCCTACCCCAACCCTACGTCTAACTGCCCTGAGCCCTAAGGCCGACTACCGGGCCCACCCACCCAACACCCAGAGCCCTACACCCAACCCTACCCCAGCCCTAAGCCCTAGTACCGAGACCCGCCATAGCCCCCCCCCTGGCCCTAAACCCTAACACTGACCCCTACCCAGCCCTGAGCCCTAAGACCGACACCCCCCGCAGCCCCCCCAGGCCCCAAAACCCTAACACCGAACCCCTTTCCAGCCCTGAGCCCTAAGACCGAGACCCGCCATAGCCCCCCCCAGGCCCTAAACCCTATCACCGACCCCCTACCCAGCCCTGAGCCCTAAGACCAACACCCCCCGCAGCCCCCCCAGGCCCCAAAACCCTAACACCGAACCCCTTCCCAGCCCTGAGCCCTAAGACCGAGACCCCCGCAGCCCCCCCAGGCCCCAAACTCTAACACCAACCCCTCCCCAGCCCTGAGCCCTAAGACCGAGACCCCCCACAGCCCCCCCCGCAAGCCCAAAACCCTACTAACGACCCCTCCCCAGCCCTGAACCCTAAGACCGAGACCCCCCCGCAGCCCCCAGGACCACAACCCTAACACCGACCCCTACCCAGCCCTGAGCCCTAAGACCGAGACCCCCCGCAGCCTCCCCCTAGCCACAAACCCTACAACCGACCCTACCCCAACCCTACGTCTAACTGCCCTGAGCCCTAAGGCCGACTACCGGGCCCACCCACCCACACCCAGAGCCCTACACCCAACCCTACCCCAGCCCTAAGCCCTAGTACCGAGACCCGCCATAGCCCCCCCCCTGGCCCTAAACCCTAACACTGACCCCTACCCAGCCCTGAGCCCTAAGACCGACACCCCCCGCAGCCCCCCCAGGCCCCAAAACCCTAACACCGAACCCCTTTCCAGCCCTGAGCCCTAAGACCGAGACCCGCCATAGCCCCCCCCAGGCCCTAAACCCTATCACCGACCCCCTACCCAGCCCTGAGCCCTAAGACCAACACCCCCCGCAGCCCCCCCAGGCCCCAAAACCCTAACACCGAACCCCTTCCCAGCCCTGAGCCCTAAGACCGAGACCCCCGCAGCCCCCCCAGGCCCCAAACTCTAACACCAACCCCTCCCCAGCCCTGAGCCCTAAGACCGAGACCCCCCACAGCCCCCCCCGCAAGCCCAAAACCCTACTAACGACCCCTCCCCAGCCCTGAACCCTAAGACCGAGACCCCCCCGCAGCCCCCAGGACCACAACCCTAACACCGACCCCTACCCAGCCCTGAGCCCTAAGACCGAGACCCCCCGCAGCCTCCCCCTAGCCACAAACCCTACAACCGACCCTACCCCAACCCTACGTCTAACTGCCCTGAGCCCTAAGGCCGACTACCGGGCCCACCCAGAGCCCTACACCCAACCCTACCCCAGCCCTAAGCCCTAGTACCGAGACCCGCCATAGCCCCCCCCCTGGCCCTAAACCCTAACACTGACCCCTACCCAGCCCTGAGCCCTAAGACCGACACCCCCCGCAGCCCCCCCAGGCCCCAAAACCCTAACACCGAACCCCTTTCCAGCCCTGAGCCCTAAGACCGAGACCCGCCATAGCCCCCCCCAGGCCCTAAACCCTATCACCGACCCCCTACCCAGCCCTGAGCCCTAAGACCAACACCCCCCGCAGCCCCCCCAGGCCCCAAAACCCTAACACCGAACCCCTTCCCAGCCCTGAGCCCTAAGACCAAGACCCCCGCAGCCCCCCAGGCCCCAAACTCTAACACCAACCCCTCCCCAGCCCTGAGCCCTAAGACCGACACCCCCCACAGCCCCCACCCCCAAGCCCAACACCCTACTAACGACCCCTCCCTAGCCCTGAACCCTAAGACCGAGACCCCCCCGCAGCCCCCAGGACCACAACCCTAACACCGACCCCTACCCAGCCCTGAGCCCTAAGACCGAGACCCCCCGCAGCCTCCCCCTAGCCACAAACCCTACAACCGACCCTACCCCAACCCTACGTCTAACTGCCCTGAGCCCTAAGGCCGACTACCGGGCCCACCCAGAGCCCTACACCCAACCCTACCCCAGCCCTAAGCCCTAGTACCGAGACCCACCATAGCCCCCCCCAGGCCCTAAACCCTATCACCGACCCCCTACCCAGCCCTGAGCCCTAAGACCAACACCCCCCGCAGCCCCCCCAGGCCCCAAAACCCTAACACCGAACCCCTTCCCAGCCCTGAGCCCTAAGACCGAGACCCCCGCAGCCCCCCCAGGCCCCAAACTCTAACACCAACCCCTCCCCAGCCCTGAGCCCTAAGACCGAGACCCCCCACAGCCCCCCCCGCAAGCCCAAAACCCTACTAACGACCCCTCCCCAGCCCTGAACCCTAAGACCGAGACCCCCCCGCAGCCCCCAGGACCACAACCCTAACACCGACCCCTACCCAGCCCTGAGCCCTAAGACCGAGACCCCCCGCAGCCTCCCCCTAGCCACAAACCCTACAACCGACCCTACCCCAATCCTACGTCTAACTGCCCTGAGCCCTAAGGCCGACTACCGGGCCCACCCACCCAACACCCAGAGCCCTACACCCAACCCTACCCCAGCCCTAAGCCCTAGTACCGAGACCCACCATAGCCCCCCCCAGGCCCTAAACCCTATCACCGACCCCCTACCCAGCCCTGAGCCCTAAGACCAACACCCCCCGCAGCCCCCCCAGGCCCCAAAACCCTAACACCGAACCCCTTCCCAGCCCTGAGCCCTAAGACCGAGACCCCCGCAGCCCCCCCAGGCCCCAAACTCTAACACCAACCCCTCCCCAGCCCTGAGCCCTAAGACCGAGACCCCCCACAGCCCCCCCCGCAAGCCCAAAACCCTACTAACGACCCCTCCCCAGCCCTGAACCCTAAGACCGAGACCCCCCCGCAGCCCCCAGGACCACAACCCTAACACCGACCCCTACCCAGCCCTGAGCCCTAAGACCGAGACCCCCCGCAGCCTCCCCCTAGCCACAAACCCTACAACCGACCCTACCCCAACCCTACGTCTAACTGCCCTGAGCCCTAAGGCCGACTACCGGGCCCACCCACCCAACACCCAGAGCCCTACACCCAACCCTACCCCAGCCCTAAGCCCTAGTACCGAGACCCGCCATAGCCCCCCCCCTGGCCCTAAACCCTAACACTGACCCCTACCCAGCCCTGAGCCCTAAGACCGACACCCCCCGCAGCCCCCCCAGGCCCCAAAACCCTAACACCGAACCCCTTTCCAGCCCTGAGCCCTAAGACCGAGACCCGCCATAGCCCCCCCCAGGCCCTAAACCCTATCACCGACCCCCTACCCAGCCCTGAGCCCTAAGACCAACACCCCCCGCAGCCCCCCCAGGCCCCAAAACCCTAACACCGAACCCCTTCCCAGCCCTGAGCCCTAAGACCGAGACCCCCGCAGCCCCCCCAGGCCCCAAACTCTAACACCAACCCCTCCCCAGCCCTGAGCCCTAAGACCGAGACCCCCCACAGCCCCCCCCGCAAGCCCAAAACCCTACTAACGACCCCTCCCCAGCCCTGAACCCTAAGACCGAGACCCCCCCGCAGCCCCCAGGACCACAACCCTAACACCGACCCCTACCCAGCCCTGAGCCCTAAGACCGAGACCCCCCGCAGCCTCCCCCTAGCCACAAACCCTACAACCGACCCTACCCCAACCCTACGTCTAACTGCCCTGAGCCCTAAGGCCGACTACCGGGCCCACCCACCCAACACCCAGAGCCCTACACCCAACCCTACCCCAGCCCTAAGCCCTAGTACCGAGACCCGCCATAGCCCCCCCCCTGGCCCTAAACCCTAACACTGACCCCTACCCAGCCCTGAGCCCTAAGACCGACACCCCCCGCAGCCCCCCCAGGCCCCAAAACCCTAACACCGAACCCCTTTCCAGCCCTGAGCCCTAAGACCGAGACCCGCCATAGCCCCCCCCAGGCCCTAAACCCTATCACCGACCCCCTACCCAGCCCTGAGCCCTAAGACCAACACCCCCCGCAGCCCCCCCAGGCCCCAAAACCCTAACACCGAACCCCTTCCCAGCCCTGAGCCCTAAGACCGAGACCCCCGCAGCCCCCCCAGGCCCCAAACTCTAACACCAACCCCTCCCCAGCCCTGAGCCCTAAGACCGAGACCCCCCACAGCCCCCCCCGCAAGCCCAAAACCCTACTAACGACCCCTCCCCAGCCCTGAACCCTAAGACCGAGACCCCCCCGCAGCCCCCAGGACCACAACCCTAACACCGACCCCTACCCAGCCCTGAGCCCTAAGACCGAGACCCCCCGCAGCCTCCCCCTAGCCACAAACCCTACAACCGACCCTACCCCAACCCTACGTCTAACTGCCCTGAGCCCTAAGGCCGACTACCGGGCCCACCCAGAGCCCTACACCCAACCCTACCCCAGCCCTAAGCCCTAGTACCGAGACCCGCCATAGCCCCCCCCCTGGCCCTAAACCCTAACACTGACCCCTACCCAGCCCTGAGCCCTAAGACCGACACCCCCCGCAGCCCCCCCAGGCCCCAAAACCCTAACACCGAACCCCTTTCCAGCCCTGAGCCCTAAGACCGAGACCCGCCATAGCCCCCCCCAGGCCCTAAACCCTATCACCGACCCCCTACCCAGCCCTGAGCCCTAAGACCAACACCCCCCGCAGCCCCCCCAGGCCCCAAAACCCTAACACCGAACCCCTTCCCAGCCCTGAGCCCTAAGACCAAGACCCCCGCAGCCCCCCCAGGCCCCAAACTCTAACACCAACCCCTCCCCAGCCCTGAGCCCTAAGACCGACACCCCCCACAGCCCCCACCCCCAAGCCCAACACCCTACTAACGACCCCTCCCTAGCCCTGAACCCTAAGACCGAGACCCCCCCGCAGCCCCCAGGACCACAACCCTAACACCGACCCCTACCCAGCCCTGAGCCCTAAGACCGAGACCCCCCGCAGCCTCCCCCTAGCCACAAACCCTACAACCGACCCTACCCCAACCCTACGTCTAACTGCCCTGAGCCCTAAGGCCGACTACCGGGCCCACCCAGAGCCCTACACCCAACCCTACCCCAGCCCTAAGCCCTAGTACCGAGACCCGCCATAGCCCCCCCCCTGGCCCTAAACCCTAACACTGACCCCTACCCAGCCCTGAGCCCTAAGACCGACACCCCCCGCAGCCCCCCCAGGCCCCAAAACCCTAACACCGAACCCCTTTCCAGCCCTGAGCCCTAAGACCGAGACCCGCCATAGCCCCCCCCAGGCCCTAAACCCTATCACCGACCCCCTACCCAGCCCTGAGCCCTAAGACCAACACCCCCCGCAGCCCCCCCAGGCCCCAAAACCCTAACACCGAACCCCTTCCCAGCCCTGAGCCCTAAGACCAAGACCCCCGCAGCCCCCCCAGGCCCCAAACTCTAACACCAACCCCTCCCCAGCCCTGAGCCCTAAGACCGACACCCCCCACAGCCCCCACCCCCAAGCCCAACACCCTACTAACGACCCCTCCCTAGCCCTGAACCCTAAGACCGAGACCCCCCCGCAGCCCCCAGGACCACAACCCTAACACCGACCCCTACCCAGCCCTGAGCCCTAAGACCGAGACCCCCCGCAGCCTCCCCCTAGCCACAAACCCTACAACCGACCCTACCCCAACCCTACGTCTAACTGCCCTGAGCCCTAAGGCCGACTACCGGGCCCACCCAGAGCCCTACACCCAACCCTACCCCAGCCCTAAGCCCTAGTACCGAGACCCACCATAGCCCCCCCCAGGCCCTAAACCCTATCACCGACCCCCTACCCAGCCCTGAGCCCTAAGACCAACACCCCCCGCAGCCCCCCCAGGCCCCAAAACCCTAACACCGAACCCCTTCCCAGCCCTGAGCCCTAAGACCGAGACCCCCGCAGCCCCCCCAGGCCCCAAACTCTAACACCAACCCCTCCCCAGCCCTGAGCCCTAAGACCGAGACCCCCCACAGCCCCCCCCGCAAGCCCAAAACCCTACTAACGACCCCTCCCCAGCCCTGAACCCTAAGACCGAGACCCCCCCGCAGCCCCCAGGACCACAACCCTAACACCGACCCCTACCCAGCCCTGAGCCCTAAGACCGAGACCCCCCGCAGCCTCCCCCTAGCCACAAACCCTACAACCGACCCTACCCCAACCCTACGTCTAACTGCCCTGAGCCCTAAGGCCGACTACCGGGCCCACCCACCCAACACCCAGAGCCCTACACCCAACCCTACCCCAGCCCTAAGCCCTAGTACCGAGACCCGCCATAGCCCCCCCCCTGGCCCTAAACCCTAACACTGACCCCTACCCAGCCCTGAGCCCTAAGACCGACACCCCCCGCAGCCCCCCCAGGCCCCAAAACCCTAACACCGAACCCCTTTCCAGCCCTGAGCCCTAAGACCGAGACCCGCCATAGCCCCCCCCAGGCCCTAAACCCTATCACCGACCCCCTACCCAGCCCTGAGCCCTAAGACCAACACCCCCCGCAGCCCCCCCAGGCCCCAAAACCCTAACACCGAACCCCTTCCCAGCCCTGAGCCCTAAGACCGAGACCCCCGCAGCCCCCCCAGGCCCCAAACTCTAACACCAACCCCTCCCCAGCCCTGAGCCCTAAGACCGAGACCCCCCACAGCCCCCCCCGCAAGCCCAAAACCCTACTAACGACCCCTCCCCAGCCCTGAACCCTAAGACCGAGACCCCCCCGCAGCCCCCAGGACCACAACCCTAACACCGACCCCTACCCAGCCCTGAGCCCTAAGACCGAGACCCCCCGCAGCCTCCCCCTAGCCACAAACCCTACAACCGACCCTACCCCAACCCTACGTCTAACTGCCCTGAGCCCTAAGGCCGACTACCGGGCCCACCCAGAGCCCTACACCCAACCCTACCCCAGCCCTAAGCCCTAGTACCGAGACCCGCCATAGCCCCCCCCCTGGCCCTAAACCCTAACACTGACCCCTACCCAGCCCTGAGCCCTAAGACCGACACCCCCCGCAGCCCCCCCAGGCCCCAAAACCCTAACACCGAACCCCTTTCCAGCCCTGAGCCCTAAGACCGAGACCCGCCATAGCCCCCCCCAGGCCCTAAACCCTATCACCGACCCCCTACCCAGCCCTGAGCCCTAAGACCGACACCCCCCGCAGCCCCCCCAGGCCCCAAAACCCTAACACCGAACCCCTTTCCAGCCCTGAGCCCTAAGACCGAGACCCGCCATAGCCCCCCCCAGGCCCTAAACCCTATCACCGACCCCCTACCCAGCCCTGAGCCCTAAGACCAACACCCCCCGCAGCCCCCCCAGGCCCCAAAACCCTAACACCGAACCCCTTCCCAGCCCTGAGCCCTAAGACCAAGACCCCCGCAGCCCCCCCAGGCCCCAAACTCTAACACCAACCCCTCCCCAGCCCTGAGCCCTAAGACCGACACCCCCCACAGCCCCCACCCCCAAGCCCAACACCCTACTAACGACCCCTCCCTAGCCCTGAACCCTAAGACCGAGACCCCCCCGCAGCCCCCAGGACCACAACCCTAACACCGACCCCTACCCAGCCCTGAGCCCTAAGACCGAGACCCCCCGCAGCCTCCCCCTAGCCACAAACCCTACAACCGACCCTACCCCAACCCTACGTCTAACTGCCCTGAGCCCTAAGGCCGACTACCGGGCCCACCCAGAGCCCTACACCCAACCCTACCCCAGCCCTAAGCCCTAGTACCGAGACCCGCCATAGCCCCCCCCCTGGCCCTAAACCCTAACACTGACCCCTACCCAGCCCTGAGCCCTAAGACCGACACCCCCCGCAGCCCCCCCAGGCCCCAAAACCCTAACACCGAACCCCTTTCCAGCCCTGAGCCCTAAGACCGAGACCCGCCATAGCCCCCCCCAGGCCCTAAACCCTATCACCGACCCCCTACCCAGCCCTGAGCCCTAAGACCAACACCCCCCGCAGCCCCCCCAGGCCCCAAAACCCTAACACCGAACCCCTTCCCAGCCCTGAGCCCTAAGACCAAGACCCCCGCAGCCCCCCCAGGCCCCAAACTCTAACACCAACCCCTCCCCAGCCCTGAGCCCTAAGACCGACACCCCCCACAGCCCCCACCCCCAAGCCCAACACCCTACTAACGACCCCTCCCTAGCCCTGAACCCTAAGACCGAGACCCCCCCGCAGCCCCCAGGACCACAACCCTAACACCGACCCCTACCCAGCCCTGAGCCCTAAGACCGAGACCCCCCGCAGCCTCCCCCTAGCCACAAACCCTACAACCGACCCTACCCCAACCCTACGTCTAACTGCCCTGAGCCCTAAGGCCGACTACCGGGCCCACCCAGAGCCCTACACCCAACCCTACCCCAGCCCTAAGCCCTAGTACCGAGACCCACCATAGCCCCCCCCAGGCCCTAAACCCTATCACCGACCCCCTACCCAGCCCTGAGCCCTAAGACCAACACCCCCCGCAGCCCCCCCAGGCCCCAAAACCCTAACACCGAACCCCTTCCCAGCCCTGAGCCCTAAGACCGAGACCCCCGCAGCCCCCCCAGGCCCCAAACTCTAACACCAACCCCTCCCCAGCCCTGAGCCCTAAGACCGAGACCCCCCACAGCCCCCCCCGCAAGCCCAAAACCCTACTAACGACCCCTCCCCAGCCCTGAACCCTAAGACCGAGACCCCCCCGCAGCCCCCAGGACCACAACCCTAACACCGACCCCTACCCAGCCCTGAGCCCTAAGACCGAGACCCCCCGCAGCCTCCCCCTAGCCACAAACCCTACAACCGACCCTACCCCAACCCTACGTCTAACTGCCCTGAGCCCTAAGGCCGACTACCGGGCCCACCCACCCAACACCCAGAGCCCTACACCCAACCCTACCCCAGCCCTAAGCCCTAGTACCGAGACCCGCCATAGCCCCCCCCCTGGCCCTAAACCCTAACACTGACCCCTACCCAGCCCTGAGCCCTAAGACCGACACCCCCCGCAGCCCCCCCAGGCCCCAAAACCCTAACACCGAACCCCTTTCCAGCCCTGAGCCCTAAGACCGAGACCCGCCATAGCCCCCCCCAGGCCCTAAACCCTATCACCGACCCCCTACCCAGCCCTGAGCCCTAAGACCAACACCCCCCGCAGCCCCCCCAGGCCCCAAAACCCTAACACCGAACCCCTTCCCAGCCCTGAGCCCTAAGACCGAGACCCCCGCAGCCCCCCCAGGCCCCAAACTCTAACACCAACCCCTCCCCAGCCCTGAGCCCTAAGACCGAGACCCCCCACAGCCCCCCCCGCAAGCCCAAAACCCTACTAACGACCCCTCCCCAGCCCTGAACCCTAAGACCGAGACCCCCCCGCAGCCCCCAGGACCACAACCCTAACACCGACCCCTACCCAGCCCTGAGCCCTAAGACCGAGACCCCCCGCAGCCTCCCCCTAGCCACAAACCCTACAACCGACCCTACCCCAACCCTACGTCTAACTGCCCTGAGCCCTAAGGCCGACTACCGGGCCCACCCAGAGCCCTACACCCAACCCTACCCCAGCCCTAAGCCCTAGTACCGAGACCCGCCATAGCCCCCCCCCTGGCCCTAAACCCTAACACTGACCCCTACCCAGCCCTGAGCCCTAAGACCGACACCCCCCGCAGCCCCCCCAGGCCCCAAAACCCTAACACCGAACCCCTTTCCAGCCCTGAGCCCTAAGACCGAGACCCGCCATAGCCCCCCCCAGGCCCTAAACCCTATCACCGACCCCCTACCCAGCCCTGAGCCCTAAGACCAACACCCCCCGCAGCCCCCCCAGGCCCCAAAACCCTAACACCGAACCCCTTCCCAGCCCTGAGCCCTAAGACCAAGACCCCCGCAGCCCCCCCAGGCCCCAAACTCTAACACCAACCCCTCCCCAGCCCTGAGCCCTAAGACCGACACCCCCCACAGCCCCCACCCCCAAGCCCAACACCCTACTAACGACCCCTCCCTAGCCCTGAACCCTAAGACCGAGACCCCCCCGCAGCCCCCAGGACCACAACCCTAACACCGACCCCTACCCAGCCCTGAGCCCTAAGACCGAGACCCCCCGCAGCCTCCCCCTAGCCACAAACCCTACAACCGACCCTACCCCAACCCTACGTCTAACTGCCCTGAGCCCTAAGGCCGACTACCGGGCCCACCCAGAGCCCTACACCCAACCCTACCCCAGCCCTAAGCCCTAGTACCGAGACCCGCCATAGCCCCCCCCCTGGCCCTAAACCCTAACACTGACCCCTACCCAGCCCTGAGCCCTAAGACCGACACCCCCCGCAGCCCCCCCAGGCCCCAAAACCCTAACACCGAACCCCTTTCCAGCCCTGAGCCCTAAGACCGAGACCCGCCATAGCCCCCCCCAGGCCCTAAACCCTATCACCGACCCCCTACCCAGCCCTGAGCCCTAAGACCAACACCCCCCGCAGCCCCCCCAGGCCCCAAAACCCTAACACCGAACCCCTTCCCAGCCCTGAGCCCTAAGACCAAGACCCCCGCAGCCCCCCCAGGCCCCAAACTCTAACACCAACCCCTCCCCAGCCCTGAGCCCTAAGACCGACACCCCCCACAGCCCCCACCCCCAAGCCCAACACCCTACTAACGACCCCTCCCTAGCCCTGAACCCTAAGACCGAGACCCCCCCGCAGCCCCCAGGACCACAACCCTAACACCGACCCCTACCCAGCCCTGAGCCCTAAGACCGAGACCCCCCGCAGCCTCCCCCTAGCCACAAACCCTACAACCGACCCTACCCCAACCCTACGTCTAACTGCCCTGAGCCCTAAGGCCGACTACCGGGCCCACCCAGAGCCCTACACCCAACCCTACCCCAGCCCTAAGCCCTAGTACCGAGACCCACCATAGCCCCCCCCAGGCCCTAAACCCTATCACCGACCCCCTACCCAGCCCTGAGCCCTAAGACCAACACCCCCCGCAGCCCCCCCAGGCCCCAAAACCCTAACACCGAACCCCTTCCCAGCCCTGAGCCCTAAGACCGAGACCCCCGCAGCCCCCCCAGGCCCCAAACTCTAACACCAACCCCTCCCCAGCCCTGAGCCCTAAGACCGAGACCCCCCACAGCCCCCCCCGCAAGCCCAAAACCCTACTAACGACCCCTCCCCAGCCCTGAACCCTAAGACCGAGACCCCCCCGCAGCCCCCAGGACCACAACCCTAACACCGACCCCTACCCAGCCCTGAGCCCTAAGACCGAGACCCCCCGCAGCCTCCCCCTAGCCACAAACCCTACAACCGACCCTACCCCAACCCTACGTCTAACTGCCCTGAGCCCTAAGGCCGACTACCGGGCCCACCCACCCAACACCCAGAGCCCTACACCCAACCCTACCCCAGCCCTAAGCCCTAGTACCGAGACCCGCCATAGCCCCCCCCCTGGCCCTAAACCCTAACACTGACCCCTACCCAGCCCTGAGCCCTAAGACCGACACCCCCCGCAGCCCCCCCAGGCCCCAAAACCCTAACACCGAACCCCTTTCCAGCCCTGAGCCCTAAGACCGAGACCCGCCATAGCCCCCCCCAGGCCCTAAACCCTATCACCGACCCCCTACCCAGCCCTGAGCCCTAAGACCAACACCCCCCGCAGCCCCCCCAGGCCCCAAAACCCTAACACCGAACCCCTTCCCAGCCCTGAGCCCTAAGACCGAGACCCCCGCAGCCCCCCCAGGCCCCAAACTCTAACACCAACCCCTCCCCAGCCCTGAGCCCTAAGACCGAGACCCCCCACAGCCCCCCCCGCAAGCCCAAAACCCTACTAACGACCCCTCCCCAGCCCTGAACCCTAAGACCGAGACCCCCCCGCAGCCCCCAGGACCACAACCCTAACACCGACCCCTACCCAGCCCTGAGCCCTAAGACCGAGACCCCCCGCAGCCTCCCCCTAGCCACAAACCCTACAACCGACCCTACCCCAACCCTACGTCTAACTGCCCTGAGCCCTAAGGCCGACTACCGGGCCCACCCAGAGCCCTACACCCAACCCTACCCCAGCCCTAAGCCCTAGTACCGAGACCCGCCATAGCCCCCCCCCTGGCCCTAAACCCTAACACTGACCCCTACCCAGCCCTGAGCCCTAAGACCGACACCCCCCGCAGCCCCCCCAGGCCCCAAAACCCTAACACCGAACCCCTTTCCAGCCCTGAGCCCTAAGACCGAGACCCGCCATAGCCCCCCCCAGGCCCTAAACCCTATCACCGACCCCCTACCCAGCCCTGAGCCCTAAGACCGACACCCCCCGCAGCCCCCCCAGGCCCCAAAACCCTAACACCGAACCCCTTTCCAGCCCTGAGCCCTAAGACCGAGACCCGCCATAGCCCCCCCCAGGCCCTAAACCCTATCACCGACCCCCTACCCAGCCCTGAGCCCTAAGACCAACACCCCCCGCAGCCCCCCCAGGCCCCAAAACCCTAACACCGAACCCCTTCCCAGCCCTGAGCCCTAAGACCAAGACCCCCGCAGCCCCCCCAGGCCCCAAACTCTAACACCAACCCCTCCCCAGCCCTGAGCCCTAAGACCGACACCCCCCACAGCCCCCACCCCCAAGCCCAACACCCTACTAACGACCCCTCCCTAGCCCTGAACCCTAAGACCGAGACCCCCCCGCAGCCCCCAGGACCACAACCCTAACACCGACCCCTACCCAGCCCTGAGCCCTAAGACCGAGACCCCCCGCAGCCTCCCCCTAGCCACAAACCCTACAACCGACCCTACCCCAACCCTACGTCTAACTGCCCTGAGCCCTAAGGCCGACTACCGGGCCCACCCAGAGCCCTACACCCAACCCTACCCCAGCCCTAAGCCCTAGTACCGAGACCCACCATAGCCCCCCCCAGGCCCTAAACCCTATCACCGACCCCCTACCCAGCCCTGAGCCCTAAGACCAACACCCCCCGCAGCCCCCCCAGGCCCCAAAACCCTAACACCGAACCCCTTCCCAGCCCTGAGCCCTAAGACCGAGACCCCCGCAGCCCCCCCAGGCCCCAAACTCTAACACCAACCCCTCCCCAGCCCTGAGCCCTAAGACCGAGACCCCCCACAGCCCCCCCCGCAAGCCCAAAACCCTACTAACGACCCCTCCCCAGCCCTGAACCCTAAGACCGAGACCCCCCCGCAGCCCCCAGGACCACAACCCTAACACCGACCCCTACCCAGCCCTGAGCCCTAAGACCGAGACCCCCCGCAGCCTCCCCCTAGCCACAAACCCTACAACCGACCCTACCCCAACCCTACGTCTAACTGCCCTGAGCCCTAAGGCCGACTACCGGGCCCACCCACCCAACACCCAGAGCCCTACACCCAACCCTACCCCAGCCCTAAGCCCTAGTACCGAGACCCGCCATAGCCCCCCCCCTGGCCCTAAACCCTAACACTGACCCCTACCCAGCCCTGAGCCCTAAGACCGACACCCCCCGCAGCCCCCCCAGGCCCCAAAACCCTAACACCGAACCCCTTTCCAGCCCTGAGCCCTAAGACCGAGACCCGCCATAGCCCCCCCCAGGCCCTAAACCCTATCACCGACCCCCTACCCAGCCCTGAGCCCTAAGACCAACACCCCCCGCAGCCCCCCCAGGCCCCAAAACCCTAACACCGAACCCCTTCCCAGCCCTGAGCCCTAAGACCGAGACCCCCGCAGCCCCCCCAGGCCCCAAACTCTAACACCAACCCCTCCCCAGCCCTGAGCCCTAAGACCGAGACCCCCCACAGCCCCCCCCGCAAGCCCAAAACCCTACTAACGACCCCTCCCCAGCCCTGAACCCTAAGACCGAGACCCCCCCGCAGCCCCCAGGACCACAACCCTAACACCGACCCCTACCCAGCCCTGAGCCCTAAGACCGAGACCCCCCGCAGCCTCCCCCTAGCCACAAACCCTACAACCGACCCTACCCCAACCCTACGTCTAACTGCCCTGAGCCCTAAGGCCGACTACCGGGCCCACCCAGAGCCCTACACCCAACCCTACCCCAGCCCTAAGCCCTAGTACCGAGACCCGCCATAGCCCCCCCCCTGGCCCTAAACCCTAACACTGACCCCTACCCAGCCCTGAGCCCTAAGACCGACACCCCCCGCAGCCCCCCCAGGCCCCAAAACCCTAACACCGAACCCCTTTCCAGCCCTGAGCCCTAAGACCGAGACCCGCCATAGCCCCCCCCAGGCCCTAAACCCTATCACCGACCCCCTACCCAGCCCTGAGCCCTAAGACCGACACCCCCCGCAGCCCCCCCAGGCCCCAAAACCCTAACACCGAACCCCTTTCCAGCCCTGAGCCCTAAGACCGAGACCCGCCATAGCCCCCCCCAGGCCCTAAACCCTATCACCGACCCCCTACCCAGCCCTGAGCCCTAAGACCAACACCCCCCGCAGCCCCCCCAGGCCCCAAAACCCTAACACCGAACCCCTTCCCAGCCCTGAGCCCTAAGACCAAGACCCCCGCAGCCCCCCCAGGCCCCAAACTCTAACACCAACCCCTCCCCAGCCCTGAGCCCTAAGACCGACACCCCCCACAGCCCCCACCCCCAAGCCCAACACCCTACTAACGACCCCTCCCTAGCCCTGAACCCTAAGACCGAGACCCCCCCGCAGCCCCCAGGACCACAACCCTAACACCGACCCCTACCCAGCCCTGAGCCCTAAGACCGAGACCCCCCGCAGCCTCCCCCTAGCCACAAACCCTACAACCGACCCTACCCCAACCCTACGTCTAACTGCCCTGAGCCCTAAGGCCGACTACCGGGCCCACCCAGAGCCCTACACCCAACCCTACCCCAGCCCTAAGCCCTAGTACCGAGACCCACCATAGCCCCCCCCAGGCCCTAAACCCTATCACCGACCCCCTACCCAGCCCTGAGCCCTAAGACCAACACCCCCCGCAGCCCCCCCAGGCCCCAAAACCCTAACACCGAACCCCTTTCCAGCCCTGAGCCCTAAGACCGAGACCCGCCATAGCCCCCCCCAGGCCCTAAACCCTATCACCGACCCCCTACCCAGCCCTGAGCCCTAAGACCAACACCCCCCGCAGCCCCCCCAGGCCCCAAAACCCTAACACCGAACCCCTTCCCAGCCCTGAGCCCTAAGACCAAGACCCCCGCAGCCCCCCCAGGCCCCAAACTCTAACACCAACCCCTCCCCAGCCCTGAGCCCTAAGACCGACACCCCCCACAGCCCCCACCCCCAAGCCCAACACCCTACTAACGACCCCTCCCTAGCCCTGAACCCTAAGACCGAGACCCCCCCGCAGCCCCCAGGACCACAACCCTAACACCGACCCCTACCCAGCCCTGAGCCCTAAGACCGAGACCCCCCGCAGCCTCCCCCTAGCCACAAACCCTACAACCGACCCTACCCCAACCCTACGTCTAACTGCCCTGAGCCCTAAGGCCGACTACCGGGCCCACCCAGAGCCCTACACCCAACCCTACCCCAGCCCTAAGCCCTAGTACCGAGACCCGCCATAGCCCCCCCCCTGGCCCTAAACCCTAACACTGACCCCTACCCAGCCCTGAGCCCTAAGACCGACACCCCCCGCAGCCCCCCCAGGCCCCAAAACCCTAACACCGAACCCCTTTCCAGCCCTGAGCCCTAAGACCGAGACCCGCCATAGCCCCCCCCAGGCCCTAAACCCTATCACCGACCCCCTACCCAGCCCTGAGCCCTAAGACCAACACCCCCCGCAGCCCCCCCAGGCCCCAAAACCCTAACACCGAACCCCTTCCCAGCCCTGAGCCCTAAGACCAAGACCCCCGCAGCCCCCCCAGGCCCCAAACTCTAACACCAACCCCTCCCCAGCCCTGAGCCCTAAGACCGACACCCCCCACAGCCCCCACCCCCAAGCCCAACACCCTACTAACGACCCCTCCCTAGCCCTGAACCCTAAGACCGAGACCCCCCCGCAGCCCCCAGGACCACAACCCTAACACCGACCCCTACCCAGCCCTGAGCCCTAAGACCGAGACCCCCCGCAGCCTCCCCCTAGCCACAAACCCTACAACCGACCCTACCCCAACCCTACGTCTAACTGCCCTGAGCCCTAAGGCCGACTACCGGGCCCACCCACCCAACACCCAGAGCCCTACACCCAACCCTACCCCAGCCCTAAGCCCTAGTACCGAGACCCGCCATAGCCCCCCCCCTGGCCCTAAACCCTAACACTGACCCCTACCCAGCCCTGAGCCCTAAGACCGACACCCCCCGCAGCCCCCCCAGGCCCCAAAACCCTAACACCGAACCCCTTTCCAGCCCTGAGCCCTAAGACCGAGACCCGCCATAGCCCCCCCCAGGCCCTAAACCCTATCACCGACCCCCTACCCAGCCCTGAGCCCTAAGACCGACACCCCCCGCAGCCCCCCCAGGCCCCAAAACCCTAACACCGAACCCCTTTCCAGCCCTGAGCCCTAAGACCGAGACCCGCCATAGCCCCCCCCAGGCCCTAAACCCTATCACCGACCCCCTACCCAGCCCTGAGCCCTAAGACCAACACCCCCCGCAGCCCCCCCAGGCCCCAAAACCCTAACACCGAACCCCTTCCCAGCCCTGAGCCCTAAGACCAAGACCCCCGCAGCCCCCCCAGGCCCCAAACTCTAACACCAACCCCTCCCCAGCCCTGAGCCCTAAGACCGACACCCCCCACAGCCCCCACCCCCAAGCCCAACACCCTACTAACGACCCCTCCCTAGCCCTGAACCCTAAGACCGAGACCCCCCCGCAGCCCCCAGGACCACAACCCTAACACCGACCCCTACCCAGCCCTGAGCCCTAAGACCGAGACCCCCCGCAGCCTCCCCCTAGCCACAAACCCTACAACCGACCCTACCCCAACCCTACGTCTAACTGCCCTGAGCCCTAAGGCCGACTACCGGGCCCACCCAGAGCCCTACACCCAACCCTACCCCAGCCCTAAGCCCTAGTACCGAGACCCACCATAGCCCCCCCCAGGCCCTAAACCCTATCACCGACCCCCTACCCAGCCCTGAGCCCTAAGACCAACACCCCCCGCAGCCCCCCCAGGCCCCAAAACCCTAACACCGAACCCCTTTCCAGCCCTGAGCCCTAAGACCGAGACCCGCCATAGCCCCCCCCAGGCCCTAAACCCTATCACCGACCCCCTACCCAGCCCTGAGCCCTAAGACCAACACCCCCCGCAGCCCCCCCAGGCCCCAAAACCCTAACACCGAACCCCTTCCCAGCCCTGAGCCCTAAGACCAAGACCCCCGCAGCCCCCCCAGGCCCCAAACTCTAACACCAACCCCTCCCCAGCCCTGAGCCCTAAGACCGACACCCCCCACAGCCCCCACCCCCAAGCCCAACACCCTACTAACGACCCCTCCCTAGCCCTGAACCCTAAGACCGAGACCCCCCCGCAGCCCCCAGGACCACAACCCTAACACCGACCCCTACCCAGCCCTGAGCCCTAAGACCGAGACCCCCCGCAGCCTCCCCCTAGCCACAAACCCTACAACCGACCCTACCCCAACCCTACGTCTAACTGCCCTGAGCCCTAAGGCCGACTACCGGGCCCACCCAGAGCCCTACACCCAACCCTACCCCAGCCCTAAGCCCTAGTACCGAGACCCACCATAGCCCCCCCCAGGCCCTAAACCCTATCACCGACCCCCTACCCAGCCCTGAGCCCTAAGACCAACACCCCCCGCAGCCCCCCCAGGCCCCAAAACCCTAACACCGAACCCCTTCCCAGCCCTGAGCCCTAAGACCGAGACCCCCGCAGCCCCCCCAGGCCCCAAACTCTAACACCAACCCCTCCCCAGCCCTGAGCCCTAAGACCGAGACCCCCCACAGCCCCCCCCGCAAGCCCAAAACCCTACTAACGACCCCTCCCCAGCCCTGAACCCTAAGACCGAGACCCCCCCGCAGCCCCCAGGACCACAACCCTAACACCGACCCCTACCCAGCCCTGAGCCCTAAGACCGAGACCCCCCGCAGCCTCCCCCTAGCCACAAACCCTACAACCGACCCTACCCCAACCCTACGTCTAACTGCCCTGAGCCCTAAGGCCGACTACCGGGCCCACCCACCCAACACCCAGAGCCCTACACCCAACCCTACCCCAGCCCTAAGCCCTAGTACCGAGACCCGCCATAGCCCCCCCCCTGGCCCTAAACCCTAACACTGACCCCTACCCAGCCCTGAGCCCTAAGACCGACACCCCCCGCAGCCCCCCCAGGCCCCAAAACCCTAACACCGAACCCCTTTCCAGCCCTGAGCCCTAAGACCGAGACCCGCCATAGCCCCCCCCAGGCCCTAAACCCTATCACCGACCCCCTACCCAGCCCTGAGCCCTAAGACCAACACCCCCCGCAGCCCCCCCAGGCCCCAAAACCCTAACACCGAACCCCTTCCCAGCCCTGAGCCCTAAGACCGAGACCCCCGCAGCCCCCCCAGGCCCCAAACTCTAACACCAACCCCTCCCCAGCCCTGAGCCCTAAGACCGAGACCCCCCACAGCCCCCCCCGCAAGCCCAAAACCCTACTAACGACCCCTCCCCAGCCCTGAACCCTAAGACCGAGACCCCCCCGCAGCCCCCAGGACCACAACCCTAACACCGACCCCTACCCAGCCCTGAGCCCTAAGACCGAGACCCCCCGCAGCCTCCCCCTAGCCACAAACCCTACAACCGACCCTACCCCAACCCTACGTCTAACTGCCCTGAGCCCTAAGGCCGACTACCGGGCCCACCCAGAGCCCTACACCCAACCCTACCCCAGCCCTAAGCCCTAGTACCGAGACCCGCCATAGCCCCCCCCCTGGCCCTAAACCCTAACACTGACCCCTACCCAGCCCTGAGCCCTAAGACCGACACCCCCCGCAGCCCCCCCAGGCCCCAAAACCCTAACACCGAACCCCTTTCCAGCCCTGAGCCCTAAGACCGAGACCCGCCATAGCCCCCCCCAGGCCCTAAACCCTATCACCGACCCCCTACCCAGCCCTGAGCCCTAAGACCGACACCCCCCGCAGCCCCCCCAGGCCCCAAAACCCTAACACCGAACCCCTTTCCAGCCCTGAGCCCTAAGACCGAGACCCGCCATAGCCCCCCCCAGGCCCTAAACCCTATCACCGACCCCCTACCCAGCCCTGAGCCCTAAGACCAACACCCCCCGCAGCCCCCCCAGGCCCCAAAACCCTAACACCGAACCCCTTCCCAGCCCTGAGCCCTAAGACCAAGACCCCCGCAGCCCCCCCAGGCCCCAAACTCTAACACCAACCCCTCCCCAGCCCTGAGCCCTAAGACCGACACCCCCCACAGCCCCCACCCCCAAGCCCAACACCCTACTAACGACCCCTCCCTAGCCCTGAACCCTAAGACCGAGACCCCCCCGCAGCCCCCAGGACCACAACCCTAACACCGACCCCTACCCAGCCCTGAGCCCTAAGACCGAGACCCCCCGCAGCCTCCCCCTAGCCACAAACCCTACAACCGACCCTACCCCAACCCTACGTCTAACTGCCCTGAGCCCTAAGGCCGACTACCGGGCCCACCCAGAGCCCTACACCCAACCCTACCCCAGCCCTAAGCCCTAGTACCGAGACCCACCATAGCCCCCCCCAGGCCCTAAACCCTATCACCGACCCCCTACCCAGCCCTGAGCCCTAAGACCAACACCCCCCGCAGCCCCCCCAGGCCCCAAAACCCTAACACCGAACCCCTTTCCAGCCCTGAGCCCTAAGACCGAGACCCGCCATAGCCCCCCCCAGGCCCTAAACCCTATCACCGACCCCCTACCCAGCCCTGAGCCCTAAGACCAACACCCCCCGCAGCCCCCCCAGGCCCCAAAACCCTAACACCGAACCCCTTCCCAGCCCTGAGCCCTAAGACCAAGACCCCCGCAGCCCCCCCAGGCCCCAAACTCTAACACCAACCCCTCCCCAGCCCTGAGCCCTAAGACCGACACCCCCCACAGCCCCCACCCCCAAGCCCAACACCCTACTAACGACCCCTCCCTAGCCCTGAACCCTAAGACCGAGACCCCCCCGCAGCCCCCAGGACCACAACCCTAACACCGACCCCTACCCAGCCCTGAGCCCTAAGACCGAGACCCCCCGCAGCCTCCCCCTAGCCACAAACCCTACAACCGACCCTACCCCAACCCTACGTCTAACTGCCCTGAGCCCTAAGGCCGACTACCGGGCCCACCCAGAGCCCTACACCCAACCCTACCCCAGCCCTAAGCCCTAGTACCGAGACCCGCCATAGCCCCCCCCCTGGCCCTAAACCCTAACACTGACCCCTACCCAGCCCTGAGCCCTAAGACCGACACCCCCCGCAGCCCCCCCAGGCCCCAAAACCCTAACACCGAACCCCTTTCCAGCCCTGAGCCCTAAGACCGAGACCCGCCATAGCCCCCCCCAGGCCCTAAACCCTATCACCGACCCCCTACCCAGCCCTGAGCCCTAAGACCAACACCCCCCGCAGCCCCCCCAGGCCCCAAAACCCTAACACCGAACCCCTTCCCAGCCCTGAGCCCTAAGACCAAGACCCCCGCAGCCCCCCCAGGCCCCAAACTCTAACACCAACCCCTCCCCAGCCCTGAGCCCTAAGACCGACACCCCCCACAGCCCCCACCCCCAAGCCCAACACCCTACTAACGACCCCTCCCTAGCCCTGAACCCTAAGACCGAGACCCCCCCGCAGCCCCCAGGACCACAACCCTAACACCGACCCCTACCCAGCCCTGAGCCCTAAGACCGAGACCCCCCGCAGCCTCCCCCTAGCCACAAACCCTACAACCGACCCTACCCCAACCCTACGTCTAACTGCCCTGAGCCCTAAGGCCGACTACCGGGCCCACCCACCCAACACCCAGAGCCCTACACCCAACCCTACCCCAGCCCTAAGCCCTAGTACCGAGACCCGCCATAGCCCCCCCCCTGGCCCTAAACCCTAACACTGACCCCTACCCAGCCCTGAGCCCTAAGACCGACACCCCCCGCAGCCCCCCCAGGCCCCAAAACCCTAACACCGAACCCCTTTCCAGCCCTGAGCCCTAAGACCGAGACCCGCCATAGCCCCCCCCAGGCCCTAAACCCTATCACCGACCCCCTACCCAGCCCTGAGCCCTAAGACCGACACCCCCCGCAGCCCCCCCAGGCCCCAAAACCCTAACACCGAACCCCTTTCCAGCCCTGAGCCCTAAGACCGAGACCCGCCATAGCCCCCCCCAGGCCCTAAACCCTATCACCGACCCCCTACCCAGCCCTGAGCCCTAAGACCAACACCCCCCGCAGCCCCCCCAGGCCCCAAAACCCTAACACCGAACCCCTTCCCAGCCCTGAGCCCTAAGACCAAGACCCCCGCAGCCCCCCCAGGCCCCAAACTCTAACACCAACCCCTCCCCAGCCCTGAGCCCTAAGACCGACACCCCCCACAGCCCCCACCCCCAAGCCCAACACCCTACTAACGACCCCTCCCTAGCCCTGAACCCTAAGACCGAGACCCCCCCGCAGCCCCCAGGACCACAACCCTAACACCGACCCCTACCCAGCCCTGAGCCCTAAGACCGAGACCCCCCGCAGCCTCCCCCTAGCCACAAACCCTACAACCGACCCTACCCCAACCCTACGTCTAACTGCCCTGAGCCCTAAGGCCGACTACCGGGCCCACCCAGAGCCCTACACCCAACCCTACCCCAGCCCTAAGCCCTAGTACCGAGACCCACCATAGCCCCCCCCAGGCCCTAAACCCTATCACCGACCCCCTACCCAGCCCTGAGCCCTAAGACCAACACCCCCCGCAGCCCCCCCAGGCCCCAAAACCCTAACACCGAACCCCTTTCCAGCCCTGAGCCCTAAGACCGAGACCCGCCATAGCCCCCCCCAGGCCCTAAACCCTATCACCGACCCCCTACCCAGCCCTGAGCCCTAAGACCAACACCCCCCGCAGCCCCCCCAGGCCCCAAAACCCTAACACCGAACCCCTTCCCAGCCCTGAGCCCTAAGACCAAGACCCCCGCAGCCCCCCCAGGCCCCAAACTCTAACACCAACCCCTCCCCAGCCCTGAGCCCTAAGACCGACACCCCCCACAGCCCCCACCCCCAAGCCCAACACCCTACTAACGACCCCTCCCTAGCCCTGAACCCTAAGACCGAGACCCCCCCGCAGCCCCCAGGACCACAACCCTAACACCGACCCCTACCCAGCCCTGAGCCCTAAGACCGAGACCCCCCGCAGCCTCCCCCTAGCCACAAACCCTACAACCGACCCTACCCCAACCCTACGTCTAACTGCCCTGAGCCCTAAGGCCGACTACCGGGCCCACCCAGAGCCCTACACCCAACCCTACCCCAGCCCTAAGCCCTAGTACCGAGACCCACCATAGCCCCCCCCAGGCCCTAAACCCTATCACCGACCCCCTACCCAGCCCTGAGCCCTAAGACCAACACCCCCCGCAGCCCCCCCAGGCCCCAAAACCCTAACACCGAACCCCTTCCCAGCCCTGAGCCCTAAGACCGAGACCCCCGCAGCCCCCCCAGGCCCCAAACTCTAACACCAACCCCTCCCCAGCCCTGAGCCCTAAGACCGAGACCCCCCACAGCCCCCCCCGCAAGCCCAAAACCCTACTAACGACCCCTCCCCAGCCCTGAACCCTAAGACCGAGACCCCCCCGCAGCCCCCAGGACCACAACCCTAACACCGACCCCTACCCAGCCCTGAGCCCTAAGACCGAGACCCCCCGCAGCCTCCCCCTAGCCACAAACCCTACAACCGACCCTACCCCAACCCTACGTCTAACTGCCCTGAGCCCTAAGGCCGACTACCGGGCCCACCCACCCAACACCCAGAGCCCTACACCCAACCCTACCCCAGCCCTAAGCCCTAGTACCGAGACCCGCCATAGCCCCCCCCCTGGCCCTAAACCCTAACACTGACCCCTACCCAGCCCTGAGCCCTAAGACCGACACCCCCCGCAGCCCCCCCAGGCCCCAAAACCCTAACACCGAACCCCTTTCCAGCCCTGAGCCCTAAGACCGAGACCCGCCATAGCCCCCCCCAGGCCCTAAACCCTATCACCGACCCCCTACCCAGCCCTGAGCCCTAAGACCAACACCCCCCGCAGCCCCCCCAGGCCCCAAAACCCTAACACCGAACCCCTTCCCAGCCCTGAGCCCTAAGACCGAGACCCCCGCAGCCCCCCCAGGCCCCAAACTCTAACACCAACCCCTCCCCAGCCCTGAGCCCTAAGACCGAGACCCCCCACAGCCCCCCCCGCAAGCCCAAAACCCTACTAACGACCCCTCCCCAGCCCTGAACCCTAAGACCGAGACCCCCCCGCAGCCCCCAGGACCACAACCCTAACACCGACCCCTACCCAGCCCTGAGCCCTAAGACCGAGACCCCCCGCAGCCTCCCCCTAGCCACAAACCCTACAACCGACCCTACCCCAACCCTACGTCTAACTGCCCTGAGCCCTAAGGCCGACTACCGGGCCCACCCAGAGCCCTACACCCAACCCTACCCCAGCCCTAAGCCCTAGTACCGAGACCCACCATAGCCCCCCCCAGGCCCTAAACCCTAACACCGACCCCTACCCAGCCCTGAGCCCTAAGACCGACACCCCCCACAGCCCCCACCCCCAAGCCCAACACCCTACTAACGACCCCTCCCTAGCCCTGAACCCTAAGACCGAGACCCCCCCGCAGCCCCCAGGACCACAACCCTAACACCGACCCCTACCCAGCCCTGAGCCCTAAGACCGAGACCCCCCGCAGCCTCCCCCTAGCCACAAACCCTACAACCGACCCTACCCCAACCCTACGTCTAACTGCCCTGAGCCCTAAGGCCGACTACCGGGCCCACCCAGAGCCCTACACCCAACCCTACCCCAGCCCTAAGCCCTAGTACCGAGACCCACCATAGCCCCCCCCAGGCCCTAAACCCTATCACCGACCCCCTACCCAGCCCTGAGCCCTAAGACCAACACCCCCCGCAGCCCCCCCAGGCCCCAAAACCCTAACACCGAACCCCTTCCCAGCCCTGAGCCCTAAGACCAAGACCCCCGCAGCCCCCCCAGGCCCCAAACTCTAACACCAACCCCTCCCCAGCCCTGAGCCCTAAGACCGACACCCCCCACAGCCCCCACCCCCAAGCCCAACACCCTACTAACGACCCCTCCCTAGCCCTGAACCCTAAGACCGAGACCCCCCCGCAGCCCCCAGGACCACAACCCTAACACCGACCCCTACCCAGCCCTGAGCCCTAAGACCGAGACCCCCCGCAGCCTCCCCCTAGCCACAAACCCTACAACCGACCCTACCCCAACCCTACGTCTAACTGCCCTGAGCCCTAAGGCCGACTACCGGGCCCACCCACCCAACACCCAGAGCCCTACACCCAACCCTACCCCAGCCCTAAGCCCTAGTACCGAGACCCACCATAGCCCCCCCCAGGCCCTAAACCCTATCACCGACCCCCTACCCAGCCCTGAGCCCTAAGACCGACACCCCCCGCAGCCCCCCCAGGCCCCAAAACCCTAACACCGAACCCCTTTCCAGCCCTGAGCCCTAAGACCGAGACCCGCCATAGCCCCCCCCAGGCCCTAAACCCTATCACCGACCCCCTACCCAGCCCTGAGCCCTAAGACCAACACCCCCCGCAGCCCCCCCAGGCCCCAAAACCCTAACACCGAACCCCTTCCCAGCCCTGAGCCCTAAGACCGAGACCCCCGCAGCCCCCCCAGGCCCCAAACTCTAACACCAACCCCTCCCCAGCCCTGAGCCCTAAGACCGACACCCCCCACAGCCCCCACCCCCAAGCCCAACACCCTACTAACGACCCCTCCCCAGCCCTGAACCCTAAGACCGAGACCCCCCCGCAGCCCCCAGGACCACAACCCTAACACCGACCCCTACCCAGCCCTGAGCCCTAAGACCGAGACCCCCCGCAGCCTCCCCCTAGCCACAAACCCTACAACCGACCCTACCCCAACCCTACGTCTAACTGCCCTGAGCCCTAAGGCCGACTACCGGGCCCACCCAGAGCCCTACACCCAACCCTACCCCAGCCCTAAGCCCTAGTACCGAGACCCACCATAGCCCCCCCCAGGCCCTAAACCCTAACACCGACCCCTACCCAGCCCTGAGCCCTAAGACCGACACCCCCCACAGCCCCCACCCCCAAGCCCAACACCCTACTAACGACCCCTCCCTAGCCCTGAACCCTAAGACCGAGACCCCCCCGCAGCCCCCAGGACCACAACCCTAACACCGACCCCTACCCAGCCCTGAGCCCTAAGACCGAGACCCCCCGCAGCCTCCCCCTAGCCACAAACCCTACAACCGACCCTACCCCAACCCTACGTCTAACTGCCCTGAGCCCTAAGGCCGACTACCGGGCCCACCCACCCAACACCCAGAGCCCTACACCCAACCCTACCCCAGCCCTAAGCCCTAGTACCGAGACCCACCATAGCCCCCCCCAGGCCCTAAACCCTATCACCGACCCCCTACCCAGCCCTGAGCCCTAAGACCGACACCCCCCGCAGCCCCCCCAGGCCCCAAAACCCTAACACCGAACCCCTTTCCAGCCCTGAGCCCTAAGACCGAGACCCGCCATAGCCCCCCCCAGGCCCTAAACCCTATCACCGACCCCCTACCCAGCCCTGAGCCCTAAGACCAACACCCCCCGCAGCCCCCCCAGGCCCCAAAACCCTAACACCGAACCCCTTCCCAGCCCTGAGCCCTAAGACCAAGACCCCCGCAGCCCCCCCAGGCCCCAAACTCTAACACCAACCCCTCCCCAGCCCTGAGCCCTAAGACCGACACCCCCCACAGCCCCCCCCGCAAGCCCAAAACCCTACTAACGACCCCTCCCCAGCCCTGAACCCTAAGACCGAGACCCCCCCGCAGCCCCCAGGACCACAACCCTAACACCGACCCCTACCCAGCCCTGAGCCCTAAGACCGAGACCCCCCGCAGCCTCCCCCTAGCCACAAACCCTACAACCGACCCTACCCCAACCCTACGTCTAACTGCCCTGAGCCCTAAGGCCGACTACCGGGCCCACCCACCCAACACCCAGAGCCCTACACCCAACCCTACCCCAGCCCTAAGCCCTAGTACCGAGACCCGCCATAGCCCCCCCCCTGGCCCTAAACCCTAACACTGACCCCTACCCAGCCCTGAGCCCTAAGACCGACACCCCCCGCAGCCCCCCCAGGCCCCAAAACCCTAACACCGAACCCCTTTCCAGCCCTGAGCCCTAAGACCGAGACCCGCCATAGCCCCCCCCAGGCCCTAAACCCTATCACCGACCCCCTACCCAGCCCTGAGCCCTAAGACCAACACCCCCCGCAGCCCCCCCAGGCCCCAAAACCCTAACACCGAACCCCTTCCCAGCCCTGAGCCCTAAGACCGAGACCCCCGCAGCCCCCCCAGGCCCCAAACTCTAACACCAACCCCTCCCCAGCCCTGAGCCCTAAGACCGAGACCCCCCACAGCCCCCCCCGCAAGCCCAAAACCCTACTAACGACCCCTCCCCAGCCCTGAACCCTAAGACCGAGACCCCCCCGCAGCCCCCAGGACCACAACCCTAACACCGACCCCTACCCAGCCCTGAGCCCTAAGACCGAGACCCCCCGCAGCCTCCCCCTAGCCACAAACCCTACAACCGACCCTACCCCAACCCTACGTCTAACTGCCCTGAGCCCTAAGGCCGACTACCGGGCCCACCCAGAGCCCTACACCCAACCCTACCCCAGCCCTAAGCCCTAGTACCGAGACCCACCATAGCCCCCCCCAGGCCCTAAACCCTAACACCGACCCCTACCCAGCCCTGAGCCCTAAGACCGACACCCCCCACAGCCCCCACCCCCAAGCCCAACACCCTACTAACGACCCCTCCCTAGCCCTGAACCCTAAGACCGAGACCCCCCCGCAGCCCCCAGGACCACAACCCTAACACCGACCCCTACCCAGCCCTGAGCCCTAAGACCGAGACCCCCCGCAGCCTCCCCCTAGCCACAAACCCTACAACCGACCCTACCCCAACCCTACGTCTAACTGCCCTGAGCCCTAAGGCCGACTACCGGGCCCACCCAGAGCCCTACACCCAACCCTACCCCAGCCCTAAGCCCTAGTACCGAGACCCGCCATAGCCCCCCCCCTGGCCCTAAACCCTAACACTGACCCCTACCCAGCCCTGAGCCCTAAGACCGACACCCCCCGCAGCCCCCCCAGGCCCCAAAACCCTAACACCGAACCCCTTTCCAGCCCTGAGCCCTAAGACCGAGACCCGCCATAGCCCCCCCCAGGCCCTAAACCCTATCACCGACCCCCTACCCAGCCCTGAGCCCTAAGACCAACACCCCCCGCAGCCCCCCCAGGCCCCAAAACCCTAACACCGAACCCCTTCCCAGCCCTGAGCCCTAAGACCGAGACCCCCGCAGCCCCCCCAGGCCCCAAACTCTAACACCAACCCCTCCCCAGCCCTGAGCCCTAAGACCGACACCCCCCACAGCCCCCACCCCCAAGCCCAACACCCTACTAACGACCCCTCCCCAGCCCTGAACCCTAAGACCGAGACCCCCCCGCAGCCCCCAGGACCACAACCCTAACACCGACCCCTACCCAGCCCTGAGCCCTAAGACCGAGACCCCCCGCAGCCTCCCCCTAGCCACAAACCCTACAACCGACCCTACCCCAACCCTACGTCTAACTGCCCTGAGCCCTAAGGCCGACTACCGGGCCCACCCAGAGCCCTACACCCAACCCTACCCCAGCCCTAAGCCCTAGTACCGAGACCCACCATAGCCCCCCCCAGGCCCTAAACCCTAACACCGACCCCTACCCAGCCCTGAGCCCTAAGACCGACACCCCCCACAGCCCCCACCCCCAAGCCCAACACCCTACTAACGACCCCTCCCTAGCCCTGAACCCTAAGACCGAGACCCCCCCGCAGCCCCCAGGACCACAACCCTAACACCGACCCCTACCCAGCCCTGAGCCCTAAGACCGAGACCCCCCGCAGCCTCCCCCTAGCCACAAACCCTACAACCGACCCTACCCCAACCCTACGTCTAACTGCCCTGAGCCCTAAGGCCGACTACCGGGCCCACCCACCCAACACCCAGAGCCCTACACCCAACCCTACCCCAGCCCTAAGCCCTAGTACCGAGACCCACCATAGCCCCCCCCAGGCCCTAAACCCTATCACCGACCCCCTACCCAGCCCTGAGCCCTAAGACCGACACCCCCCGCAGCCCCCCCAGGCCCCAAAACCCTAACACCGAACCCCTTTCCAGCCCTGAGCCCTAAGACCGAGACCCGCCATAGCCCCCCCCAGGCCCTAAACCCTATCACCGACCCCCTACCCAGCCCTGAGCCCTAAGACCAACACCCCCCGCAGCCCCCCCAGGCCCCAAAACCCTAACACCGAACCCCTTCCCAGCCCTGAGCCCTAAGACCAAGACCCCCGCAGCCCCCCCAGGCCCCAAACTCTAACACCAACCCCTCCCCAGCCCTGAGCCCTAAGACCGACACCCCCCACAGCCCCCCCCGCAAGCCCAAAACCCTACTAACGACCCCTCCCCAGCCCTGAACCCTAAGACCGAGACCCCCCCGCAGCCCCCAGGACCACAACCCTAACACCGACCCCTACCCAGCCCTGAGCCCTAAGACCGAGACCCCCCGCAGCCTCCCCCTAGCCACAAACCCTACAACCGACCCTACCCCAACCCTACGTCTAACTGCCCTGAGCCCTAAGGCCGACTACCGGGCCCACCCACCCAACACCCAGAGCCCTACACCCAACCCTACCCCAGCCCTAAGCCCTAGTACCGAGACCCACCATAGCCCCCCCCAGGCCCTAAACCCTATCACCGACCCCCTACCCAGCCCTGAGCCCTAAGACCAACACCCCCCGCAGCCCCCCCAGGCCCCAAAACCCTAACACCGAACCCCTTCCCAGCCCTGAGCCCTAAGACCGAGACCCCCGCAGCCCCCCCAGGCCCCAAACTCTAACACCAACCCCTCCCCAGCCCTGAGCCCTAAGACCGACACCCCCCACAGCCCCCACCCCCAAGCCCAACACCCTACTAACGACCCCTCCCCAGCCCTGAACCCTAAGACCGAGACCCCCCCGCAGCCCCCAGGACCACAACCCTAACACCGACCCCTACCCAGCCCTGAGCCCTAAGACCGAGACCCCCCGCAGCCTCCCCCTAGCCACAAACCCTACAACCGACCCTACCCCAACCCTACGTCTAACTGCCCTGAGCCCTAAGGCCGACTACCGGGCCCACCCAGAGCCCTACACCCAACCCTACCCCAGCCCTAAGCCCTAGTACCGAGACCCACCATAGCCCCCCCCAGGCCCTAAACCCTAACACCGACCCCTACCCAGCCCTGAGCCCTAAGACCGACACCCCCCACAGCCCCCACCCCCAAGCCCAACACCCTACTAACGACCCCTCCCTAGCCCTGAACCCTAAGACCGAGACCCCCCCGCAGCCCCCAGGACCACAACCCTAACACCGACCCCTACCCAGCCCTGAGCCCTAAGACCGAGACCCCCCGCAGCCTCCCCCTAGCCACAAACCCTACAACCGACCCTACCCCAACCCTACGTCTAACTGCCCTGAGCCCTAAGGCCGACTACCGGGCCCACCCACCCAACACCCAGAGCCCTACACCCAACCCTACCCCAGCCCTAAGCCCTAGTACCGAGACCCACCATAGCCCCCCCCAGGCCCTAAACCCTATCACCGACCCCCTACCCAGCCCTGAGCCCTAAGACCGACACCCCCCGCAGCCCCCCCAGGCCCCAAAACCCTAACACCGAACCCCTTTCCAGCCCTGAGCCCTAAGACCGAGACCCGCCATAGCCCCCCCCAGGCCCTAAACCCTATCACCGACCCCCTACCCAGCCCTGAGCCCTAAGACCAACACCCCCCGCAGCCCCCCCAGGCCCCAAAACCCTAACACCGAACCCCTTCCCAGCCCTGAGCCCTAAGACCAAGACCCCCGCAGCCCCCCCAGGCCCCAAACTCTAACACCAACCCCTCCCCAGCCCTGAGCCCTAAGACCGACACCCCCCACAGCCCCCCCCGCAAGCCCAAAACCCTACTAACGACCCCTCCCCAGCCCTGAACCCTAAGACCGAGACCCCCCCGCAGCCCCCAGGACCACAACCCTAACACCGACCCCTACCCAGCCCTGAGCCCTAAGACCGAGACCCCCCGCAGCCTCCCCCTAGCCACAAACCCTACAACCGACCCTACCCCAACCCTACGTCTAACTGCCCTGAGCCCTAAGGCCGACTACCGGGCCCACCCACCCAACACCCAGAGCCCTACACCCAACCCTACCCCAGCCCTAAGCCCTAGTACCGAGACCCGCCATAGCCCCCCCCCTGGCCCTAAACCCTAACACTGACCCCTACCCAGCCCTGAGCCCTAAGACCGACACCCCCCGCAGCCCCCCCAGGCCCCAAAACCCTAACACCGAACCCCTTTCCAGCCCTGAGCCCTAAGACCGAGACCCGCCATAGCCCCCCCCAGGCCCTAAACCCTATCACCGACCCCCTACCCAGCCCTGAGCCCTAAGACCAACACCCCCCGCAGCCCCCCCAGGCCCCAAAACCCTAACACCGAACCCCTTCCCAGCCCTGAGCCCTAAGACCGAGACCCCCGCAGCCCCCCCAGGCCCCAAACTCTAACACCAACCCCTCCCCAGCCCTGAGCCCTAAGACCGAGACCCCCCACAGCCCCCCCCGCAAGCCCAAAACCCTACTAACGACCCCTCCCCAGCCCTGAACCCTAAGACCGAGACCCCCCCGCAGCCCCCAGGACCACAACCCTAACACCGACCCCTACCCAGCCCTGAGCCCTAAGACCGAGACCCCCCGCAGCCTCCCCCTAGCCACAAACCCTACAACCGACCCTACCCCAACCCTACGTCTAACTGCCCTGAGCCCTAAGGCCGACTACCGGGCCCACCCAGAGCCCTACACCCAACCCTACCCCAGCCCTAAGCCCTAGTACCGAGACCCACCATAGCCCCCCCCAGGCCCTAAACCCTAACACCGACCCCTACCCAGCCCTGAGCCCTAAGACCGACACCCCCCACAGCCCCCACCCCCAAGCCCAACACCCTACTAACGACCCCTCCCTAGCCCTGAACCCTAAGACCGAGACCCCCCCGCAGCCCCCAGGACCACAACCCTAACACCGACCCCTACCCAGCCCTGAGCCCTAAGACCGAGACCCCCCGCAGCCTCCCCCTAGCCACAAACCCTACAACCGACCCTACCCCAACCCTACGTCTAACTGCCCTGAGCCCTAAGGCCGACTACCGGGCCCACCCAGAGCCCTACACCCAACCCTACCCCAGCCCTAAGCCCTAGTACCGAGACCCACCATAGCCCCCCCCAGGCCCTAAACCCTATCACCGACCCCCTACCCAGCCCTGAGCCCTAAGACCAACACCCCCCGCAGCCCCCCCAGGCCCCAAAACCCTAACACCGAACCCCTTTCCAGCCCTGAGCCCTAAGACCGAGACCCGCCATAGCCCCCCCCAGGCCCTAAACCCTATCACCGACCCCCTACCCAGCCCTGAGCCCTAAGACCAACACCCCCCGCAGCCCCCCCAGGCCCCAAAACCCTAACACCGAACCCCTTCCCAGCCCTGAGCCCTAAGACCAAGACCCCCGCAGCCCCCCCAGGCCCCAAACTCTAACACCAACCCCTCCCCAGCCCTGAGCCCTAAGACCGACACCCCCCACAGCCCCCACCCCCAAGCCCAACACCCTACTAACGACCCCTCCCTAGCCCTGAACCCTAAGACCGAGACCCCCCCGCAGCCCCCAGGACCACAACCCTAACACCGACCCCTACCCAGCCCTGAGCCCTAAGACCGAGACCCCCCGCAGCCTCCCCCTAGCCACAAACCCTACAACCGACCCTACCCCAACCCTACGTCTAACTGCCCTGAGCCCTAAGGCCGACTACCGGGCCCACCCAGAGCCCTACACCCAACCCTACCCCAGCCCTAAGCCCTAGTACCGAGACCCACCATAGCCCCCCCCAGGCCCTAAACCCTATCACCGACCCCCTACCCAGCCCTGAGCCCTAAGACCAACACCCCCCGCAGCCCCCCCAGGCCCCAAAACCCTAACACCGAACCCCTTCCCAGCCCTGAGCCCTAAGACCGAGACCCCCGCAGCCCCCCCAGGCCCCAAACTCTAACACCAACCCCTCCCCAGCCCTGAGCCCTAAGACCGAGACCCCCCACAGCCCCCCCCGCAAGCCCAAAACCCTACTAACGACCCCTCCCCAGCCCTGAACCCTAAGACCGAGACCCCCCCGCAGCCCCCAGGACCACAACCCTAACACCGACCCCTACCCAGCCCTGAGCCCTAAGACCGAGACCCCCCGCAGCCTCCCCCTAGCCACAAACCCTACAACCGACCCTACCCCAACCCTACGTCTAACTGCCCTGAGCCCTAAGGCCGACTACCGGGCCCACCCACCCAACACCCAGAGCCCTACACCCAACCCTACCCCAGCCCTAAGCCCTAGTACCGAGACCCACCATAGCCCCCCCCAGGCCCTAAACCCTAACACCGACCCCTACCCAGCCCTGAGCCCTAAGACCGACACCCCCCACAGCCCCCACCCCCAAGCCCAACACCCTACTAACGACCCCTCCCTAGCCCTGAACCCTAAGACCGAGACCCCCCCGCAGCCCCCAGGACCACAACCCTAACACCGACCCCTACCCAGCCCTGAGCCCTAAGACCGAGACCCCCCGCAGCCTCCCCCTAGCCACAAACCCTACAACCGACCCTACCCCAACCCTACGTCTAACTGCCCTGAGCCCTAAGGCCGACTACCGGGCCCACCCAGAGCCCTACACCCAACCCTACCCCAGCCCTAAGCCCTAGTACCGAGACCCACCATAGCCCCCCCCAGGCCCTAAACCCTATCACCGACCCCCTACCCAGCCCTGAGCCCTAAGACCAACACCCCCCGCAGCCCCCCCAGGCCCCAAAACCCTAACACCGAACCCCTTCCCAGCCCTGAGCCCTAAGACCAAGACCCCCGCAGCCCCCCCAGGCCCCAAACTCTAACACCAACCCCTCCCCAGCCCTGAGCCCTAAGACCGACACCCCCCACAGCCCCCACCCCCAAGCCCAACACCCTACTAACGACCCCTCCCTAGCCCTGAACCCTAAGACCGAGACCCCCCCGCAGCCCCCAGGACCACAACCCTAACACCGACCCCTACCCAGCCCTGAGCCCTAAGACCGAGACCCCCCGCAGCCTCCCCCTAGCCACAAACCCTACAACCGACCCTACCCCAACCCTACGTCTAACTGCCCTGAGCCCTAAGGCCGACTACCGGGCCCACCCAGAGCCCTACACCCAACCCTACCCCAGCCCTAAGCCCTAGTACCGAGACCCACCATAGCCCCCCCCAGGCCCTAAACCCTAACACCGACCCCTACCCAGCCCTGAGCCCTAAGACCGAGACCCCCCACAGCCCCCACCCCCAAGCCCAACACCCTACTAACGACCCCTCCCTAGCCCTGAACCCTAAGACCGAGACCCCCCCGCAGCCCCCAGGACCACAACCCTAACACCGACCCCTACCCAGCCCTGAGCCCTAAGACCGAGACCCCCCGCAGCCTCCCCCTAGCCACAAACCCTACAACCGACCCTACCCCAACCCTACGTCTAACTGCCCTGAGCCCTAAGGCCGACTACCGGGCCCACCCAGAGCCCTACACCCAACCCTACCCCAGCCCTAAGCCCTAGTACCGAGACCCACCATAGCCCCCCCCAGGCCCTAAACCCTAACACCGACCCCTACCCAGCCCTGAGCCCTAAGACCGACACCCCCCACAGCCCCCACCCCCAAGCCCAACACCCTACTAACGACCCCTCCCTAGCCCTGAACCCTAAGACCGAGACCCCCCCGCAGCCCCCAGGACCACAACCCTAACACCGACCCCTACCCAGCCCTGAGCCCTAAGACCGAGACCCCCCGCAGCCTCCCCCTAGCCACAAACCCTACAACCGACCCTACCCCAACCCTACGTCTAACTGCCCTGAGCCCTAAGGCCGACTACCGGGCCCACCCACCCAACACCCAGAGCCCTACACCCAACCCTACCCCAGCCCTAAGCCCTAGTACCGAGACCCACCATAGCCCCCCCCAGGCCCTAAACCCTATCACCGACCCCCTACCCAGCCCTGAGCCCTAAGACCGACACCCCCCGCAGCCCCCCCAGGCCCCAAAACCCTAACACCGAACCCCTTTCCAGCCCTGAGCCCTAAGACCGAGACCCGCCATAGCCCCCCCCAGGCCCTAAACCCTATCACCGACCCCCTACCCAGCCCTGAGCCCTAAGACCAACACCCCCCGCAGCCCCCCCAGGCCCCAAAACCCTAACACCGAACCCCTTCCCAGCCCTGAGCCCTAAGACCGAGACCCCCGCAGCCCCCCCAGGCCCCAAACTCTAACACCAACCCCTCCCCAGCCCTGAGCCCTAAGACCGACACCCCCCACAGCCCCCACCCCCAAGCCCAACACCCTACTAACGACCCCTCCCCAGCCCTGAACCCTAAGACCGAGACCCCCCCGCAGCCCCCAGGACCACAACCCTAACACCGACCCCTACCCAGCCCTGAGCCCTAAGACCGAGACCCCCCGCAGCCTCCCCCTAGCCACAAACCCTACAACCGACCCTACCCCAACCCTACGTCTAACTGCCCTGAGCCCTAAGGCCGACTACCGGGCCCACCCAGAGCCCTACACCCAACCCTACCCCAGCCCTAAGCCCTAGTACCGAGACCCACCATAGCCCCCCCCAGGCCCTAAACCCTAACACCGACCCCTACCCAGCCCTGAGCCCTAAGACCGACACCCCCCACAGCCCCCACCCCCAAGCCCAACACCCTACTAACGACCCCTCCCTAGCCCTGAACCCTAAGACCGAGACCCCCCCGCAGCCCCCAGGACCACAACCCTAACACCGACCCCTACCCAGCCCTGAGCCCTAAGACCGAGACCCCCCGCAGCCTCCCCCTAGCCACAAACCCTACAACCGACCCTACCCCAACCCTACGTCTAACTGCCCTGAGCCCTAAGGCCGACTACCGGGCCCACCCACCCAACACCCAGAGCCCTACACCCAACCCTACCCCAGCCCTAAGCCCTAGTACCGAGACCCACCATAGCCCCCCCCAGGCCCTAAACCCTATCACCGACCCCCTACCCAGCCCTGAGCCCTAAGACCGACACCCCCCGCAGCCCCCCCAGGCCCCAAAACCCTAACACCGAACCCCTTTCCAGCCCTGAGCCCTAAGACCGAGACCCGCCATAGCCCCCCCCAGGCCCTAAACCCTATCACCGACCCCCTACCCAGCCCTGAGCCCTAAGACCAACACCCCCCGCAGCCCCCCCAGGCCCCAAAACCCTAACACCGAACCCCTTCCCAGCCCTGAGCCCTAAGACCAAGACCCCCGCAGCCCCCCCAGGCCCCAAACTCTAACACCAACCCCTCCCCAGCCCTGAGCCCTAAGACCGACACCCCCCACAGCCCCCCCCGCAAGCCCAAAACCCTACTAACGACCCCTCCCCAGCCCTGAACCCTAAGACCGAGACCCCCCCGCAGCCCCCAGGACCACAACCCTAACACCGACCCCTACCCAGCCCTGAGCCCTAAGACCGAGACCCCCCGCAGCCTCCCCCTAGCCACAAACCCTACAACCGACCCTACCCCAACCCTACGTCTAACTGCCCTGAGCCCTAAGGCCGACTACCGGGCCCACCCACCCAACACCCAGAGCCCTACACCCAACCCTACCCCAGCCCTAAGCCCTAGTACCGAGACCCGCCATAGCCCCCCCCCTGGCCCTAAACCCTAACACTGACCCCTACCCAGCCCTGAGCCCTAAGACCGACACCCCCCGCAGCCCCCCCAGGCCCCAAAACCCTAACACCGAACCCCTTTCCAGCCCTGAGCCCTAAGACCGAGACCCGCCATAGCCCCCCCCAGGCCCTAAACCCTATCACCGACCCCCTACCCAGCCCTGAGCCCTAAGACCAACACCCCCCGCAGCCCCCCCAGGCCCCAAAACCCTAACACCGAACCCCTTCCCAGCCCTGAGCCCTAAGACCGAGACCCCCGCAGCCCCCCCAGGCCCCAAACTCTAACACCAACCCCTCCCCAGCCCTGAGCCCTAAGACCGAGACCCCCCACAGCCCCCCCCGCAAGCCCAAAACCCTACTAACGACCCCTCCCCAGCCCTGAACCCTAAGACCGAGACCCCCCCGCAGCCCCCAGGACCACAACCCTAACACCGACCCCTACCCAGCCCTGAGCCCTAAGACCGAGACCCCCCGCAGCCTCCCCCTAGCCACAAACCCTACAACCGACCCTACCCCAACCCTACGTCTAACTGCCCTGAGCCCTAAGGCCGACTACCGGGCCCACCCAGAGCCCTACACCCAACCCTACCCCAGCCCTAAGCCCTAGTACCGAGACCCACCATAGCCCCCCCCAGGCCCTAAACCCTAACACCGACCCCTACCCAGCCCTGAGCCCTAAGACCGACACCCCCCACAGCCCCCACCCCCAAGCCCAACACCCTACTAACGACCCCTCCCTAGCCCTGAACCCTAAGACCGAGACCCCCCCGCAGCCCCCAGGACCACAACCCTAACACCGACCCCTACCCAGCCCTGAGCCCTAAGACCGAGACCCCCCGCAGCCTCCCCCTAGCCACAAACCCTACAACCGACCCTACCCCAACCCTACGTCTAACTGCCCTGAGCCCTAAGGCCGACTACCGGGCCCACCCACCCAACACCCAGAGCCCTACACCCAACCCTACCCCAGCCCTAAGCCCTAGTACCGAGACCCACCATAGCCCCCCCCAGGCCCTAAACCCTATCACCGACCCCCTACCCAGCCCTGAGCCCTAAGACCGACACCCCCCGCAGCCCCCCCAGGCCCCAAAACCCTAACACCGAACCCCTTTCCAGCCCTGAGCCCTAAGACCGAGACCCGCCATAGCCCCCCCCAGGCCCTAAACCCTATCACCGACCCCCTACCCAGCCCTGAGCCCTAAGACCAACACCCCCCGCAGCCCCCCCAGGCCCCAAAACCCTAACACCGAACCCCTTCCCAGCCCTGAGCCCTAAGACCAAGACCCCCGCAGCCCCCCCAGGCCCCAAACTCTAACACCAACCCCTCCCCAGCCCTGAGCCCTAAGACCGACACCCCCCACAGCCCC
This sequence comes from Triturus cristatus, assembly GCF_964204655.1. Lineage (NCBI taxonomy): Eukaryota > Metazoa > Chordata > Amphibia > Caudata > Salamandridae > Triturus > Triturus cristatus. Next base: position 43,261 of record NW_028187491.1, read on the forward strand.
CCCCGCAAGCCCAAAACCCTACTAACGACCCCTCCCCAGCCCTGAACCCTAAGACCGAGACCCCCCCGCAGCCCCCAGGACCACAACCCTAACACCGACCCCTACCCAGCCCTGAGCCCTAAGACCGAGACCCCCCGCAGCCTCCCCCTAGCCACAAACCCTACAACCGACCCTACCCCAACCCTACGTCTAACTGCCCTGAGCCCTAAGGCCGACTACCGGGCCCACCCACCCAACACCCAGAGCCCTACACCCAACCCTACCCCAGCCCTAAGCCCTAGTACCGAGACCCGCCATAGCCCCCCCCCTGGCCCTAAACCCTAACACTGACCCCTACCCAGCCCTGAGCCCTAAGACCGACACCCCCCGCAGCCCCCCCAGGCCCCAAAACCCTAACACCGAACCCCTTTCCAGCCCTGAGCCCTAAGACCGAGACCCGCCATAGCCCCCCCCAGGCCCTAAACCCTATCACCGACCCCCTACCCAGCCCTGAGCCCTAAGACCAACACCCCCCGCAGCCCCCCCAGGCCCCAAAACCCTAACACCGAACCCCTTCCCAGCCCTGAGCCCTAAGACCGAGACCCCCGCAGCCCCCCCAGGCCCCAAACTCTAACACCAACCCCTCCCCAGCCCTGAGCCCTAAGACCGAGACCCCCCACAGCCCCCCCCGCAAGCCCAAAACCCTACTAACGACCCCTCCCCAGCCCTGAACCCTAAGACCGAGACCCCCCCGCAGCCCCCAGGACCACAACCCTAACACCGACCCCTACCCAGCCCTGAGCCCTAAGACCGAGACCCCCCGCAGCCTCCCCCTAGCCACAAACCCTACAACCGACCCTACCCCAACCCTACGTCTAACTGCCCTGAGCCCTAAGGCCGACTACCGGGCCCACCCAGAGCCCTACACCCAACCCTACCCCAGCCCTAAGCCCTAGTACCGAGACCCACCATAGCCCCCCCCAGGCCCTAAACCCTAACACCGACCCCTACCCAGCCCTGAGCCCTAAGACCGACACCCCCCACAGCCCCCACCCCCAAGCCCAACACCCTACTAACGACCCCTCCCTAGCCCTGAACCCTAAGACCGAGACCCCCCCGCAGCCCCCAGGACCACAACCCTAACACCGACCCCTACCCAGCCCTGAGCCCTAAGACCGAGACCCCCCGCAGCCTCCCCCTAGCCACAAACCCTACAACCGACCCTACCCCAACCCTACGTCTAACTGCCCTGAGCCCTAAGGCCGACTACCGGGCCCACCCACCCAACACCCAGAGCCCTACACCCAACCCTACCCCAGCCCTAAGCCCTAGTACCGAGACCCACCATAGCCCCCCCAGGCCCTAAACCCTAACACCGACCCCTACCCAGCCCTGAGCCCTAAGACCGACACCCCCCACAGCCCCCACCCCCAAGCCCAACACCCTACTAACGACCCCTCCCTAGCCCTGAACCCTAAGACCGAGACCCCCCCGCAGCCCCCAGGACCACAACCCTAACACCGACCCCTACCCAGCCCTGAGCCCTAAGACCGAGACCCCCCGCAGCCTCCCCCTAGCCACAAACCCTACAACCGACCCTACCCCAACCCTACGTCTAACTGCCCTGAGCCCTAAGGCCGACTACCGGGCCCACCCACCCAACACCCAGAGCCCTACACCCAACCCTACCCCAGCCCTAAGCCCTAGTACCGAGACCCGCCATAGCCCCCCCCCTGGCCCTAAACCCTAACACTGACCCCTACCCAGCCCTGAGCCCTAAGACCGACACCCCCCGCAGCCCCCCCAGGCCCCAAAACCCTAACACCGAACCCCTTTCCAGCCCTGAGCCCTAAGACCGAGACCCGCCATAGCCCCCCCCAGGCCCTAAACCCTATCACCGACCCCCTACCCAGCCCTGAGCCCTAAGACCAACACCCCCCGCAGCCCCCCCAGGCCCCAAAACCCTAACACCGAACCCCTTCCCAGCCCTGAGCCCTAAGACCAAGACCCCCGCAGCCCCCCCAGGCCCCAAACTCTAACACCAACCCCTCCCCAGCCCTGAGCCCTAAGACCGACACCCCCCACAGCCCCCCCCGCAAGCCCAAAACCCTACTAACGACCCCTCCCCAGCCCTGAACCCTAAGACCGAGACCCCCCCGCAGCCCCCAGGACCACAACCCTAACACCGACCCCTACCCAGCCCTGAGCCCTAAGACCGAGACCCCCCGCAGCCTCCCCCTAGCCACAAACCCTACAACCGACCCTACCCCAACCCTACGTCTAACTGCCCTGAGCCCTAAGGCCGACTACCGGGCCCACCCACCCAACACCCAGAGCCCTACACCCAACCCTACCCCAGCCCTAAGCCCTAGTACCGAGACCCGCCATAGCCCCCCCCTGGCCCTAAACCCTAACACTGACCCCTACCCAGCCCTGAGCCCTAAGACCGACACCCCCCGCAGCCCCCCCAGGCCCCAAAACCCTAACACCGAACCCCTTTCCAGCCCTGAGCCCTAAGACCGAGACCCGCCATAGCCCCCCCCAGGCCCTAAACCCTATCACCGACCCCCTACCCAGCCCTGAGCCCTAAGACCAACACCCCCCGCAGCCCCCCCAGGCCCCAAAACCCTAACACCGAACCCCTTCCCAGCCCTGAGCCCTAAGACCGAGACCCCCGCAGCCCCCCCAGGCCCCAAACTCTAACACCAACCCCTCCCCAGCCCTGAGCCCTAAGACCGAGACCCCCCACAGCCCCCCCCGCAAGCCCAAAACCCTACTAACGACCCCTCCCCAGCCCTGAACCCTAAGACCGAGACCCCCCCGCAGCCCCCAGGACCACAACCCTAACACCGACCCCTACCCAGCCCTGAGCCCTAAGACCGAGACCCCCCGCAGCCTCCCCCTAGCCACAAACCCTACAACCGACCCTACCCCAACCCTACGTCTAACTGCCCTGAGCCCTAAGGCCGACTACCGGGCCCACCCACCCAACACCCAGAGCCCTACACCCAACCCTACCCCAGCCCTAAGCCCTAGTACCGAGACCCACCATAGCCCCCCCCAGGCCCTAAACCCTAACACCGACCCCTACCCAGCCCTGAGCCCTAAGACCGACACCCCCCACAGCCCCCACCCCCAAGCCCAACACCCTACTAACGACCCCTCCCTAGCCCTGAACCCTAAGACCGAGACCCCCCCGCAGCCCCCAGGACCACAACCCTAACACCGACCCCTACCCAGCCCTGAGCCCTAAGACCGAGACCCCCCGCAGCCTCCCCCTAGCCACAAACCCTACAACCGACCCTACCCCAACCCTACGTCTAACTGCCCTGAGCCCTAAGGCCGACTACCGGGCCCACCCACCCAACACCCAGAGCCCTACACCCAACCCTACCCCAGCCCTAAGCCCTAGTACCGAGACCCGCCATAGCCCCCCCCCTGGCCCTAAACCCTAACACTGACCCCTACCCAGCCCTGAGCCCTAAGACCGACACCCCCCGCAGCCCCCCCAGGCCCCAAAACCCTAACACCGAACCCCTTTCCAGCCCTGAGCCCTAAGACCGAGACCCGCCATAGCCCCCCCCAGGCCCTAAACCCTATCACCGACCCCCTACCCAGCCCTGAGCCCTAAGACCAACACCCCCCGCAGCCCCCCCAGGCCCCAAAACCCTAACACCGAACCCCTTCCCAGCCCTGAGCCCTAAGACCGAGACCCCCGCAGCCCCCCCAGGCCCCAAACTCTAACACCAACCCCTCCCCAGCCCTGAGCCCTAAGACCGAGACCCCCCACAGCCCCCCCCGCAAGCCCAAAACCCTACTAACGACCCCTCCCCAGCCCTGAACCCTAAGACCGAGACCCCCCCGCAGCCCCCAGGACCACAACCCTAACACCGACCCCTACCCAGCCCTGAGCCCTAAGACCGAGACCCCCCGCAGCCTCCCCCTAGCCACAAACCCTACAACCGACCCTACCCCAACCCTACGTCTAACTGCCCTGAGCCCTAAGGCCGACTACCGGGCCCACCCACCCAACACCCAGAGCCCTACACCCAACCCTACCCCAGCCCTAAGCCCTAGTACCGAGACCCACCATAGCCCCCCCCAGGCCCTAAACCCTAACACCGACCCCTACCCAGCCCTGAGCCCTAAGACCGACACCCCCCACAGCCCCCACCCCCAAGCCCAACACCCTACTAACGACCCCTCCCTAGCCCTGAACCCTAAGACCGAGACCCCCCCGCAGCCCCCAGGACCACAACCCTAACACCGACCCCTACCCAGCCCTGAGCCCTAAGACCGAGACCCCCCGCAGCCTCCCCCTAGCCACAAACCCTACAACCGACCCTACCCCAACCCTACGTCTAACTGCCCTGAGCCCTAAGGCCGACTACCGGGCCCACCCACCCAACACCCAGAGCCCTACACCCAACCCTACCCCAGCCCTAAGCCCTAGTACCGAGACCCGCCATAGCCCCCCCCCTGGCCCTAAACCCTAACACTGACCCCTACCCAGCCCTGAGCCCTAAGACCGACACCCCCCGCAGCCCCCCCAGGCCCCAAAACCCTAACACCGAACCCCTTTCCAGCCCTGAGCCCTAAGACCGAGACCCGCCATAGCCCCCCCCAGGCCCTAAACCCTATCACCGACCCCCTACCCAGCCCTGAGCCCTAAGACCAACACCCCCCGCAGCCCCCCCAGGCCCCAAAACCCTAACACCGAACCCCTTCCCAGCCCTGAGCCCTAAGACCAAGACCCCCGCAGCCCCCCCAGGCCCCAAACTCTAACACCAACCCCTCCCCAGCCCTGAGCCCTAAGACCGACACCCCCCACAGCCCCCCCCGCAAGCCCAAAACCCTACTAACGACCCCTCCCCAGCCCTGAACCCTAAGACCGAGACCCCCCCGCAGCCCCCAGGACCACAACCCTAACACCGACCCCTACCCAGCCCTGAGCCCTAAGACCGAGACCCCCCGCAGCCTCCCCCTAGCCACAAACCCTACAACCGACCCTACCCCAACCCTACGTCTAACTGCCCTGAGCCCTAAGGCCGACTACCGGGCCCACCCACCCAACACCCAGAGCCCTACACCCAACCCTACCCCAGCCCTAAGCCCTAGTACCGAGACCCGCCATAGCCCCCCCCCTGGCCCTAAACCCTAACACTGACCCCTACCCAGCCCTGAGCCCTAAGACCGACACCCCCCGCAGCCCCCCCAGGCCCCAAAACCCTAACACCGAACCCCTTTCCAGCCCTGAGCCCTAAGACCGAGACCCGCCATAGCCCCCCCCAGGCCCTAAACCCTATCACCGACCCCCTACCCAGCCCTGAGCCCTAAGACCAACACCCCCCGCAGCCCCCCCAGGCCCCAAAACCCTAACACCGAACCCCTTCCCAGCCCTGAGCCCTAAGACCGAGACCCCCGCAGCCCCCCCAGGCCCCAAACTCTAACACCAACCCCTCCCCAGCCCTGAGCCCTAAGACCGAGACCCCCCACAGCCCCCCCCGCAAGCCCAAAACCCTACTAACGACCCCTCCCCAGCCCTGAACCCTAAGACCGAGACCCCCCCGCAGCCCCCAGGACCACAACCCTAACACCGACCCCTACCCAGCCCTGAGCCCTAAGACCGAGACCCCCCGCAGCCTCCCCCTAGCCACAAACCCTACAACCGACCCTACCCCAACCCTACGTCTAACTGCCCTGAGCCCTAAGGCCGACTACCGGGCCCACCCACCCAACACCCAGAGCCCTACACCCAACCCTACCCCAGCCCTAAGCCCTAGTACCGAGACCCACCATAGCCCCCCCCAGGCCCTAAACCCTAACACCGACCCCTACCCAGCCCTGAGCCCTAAGACCGACACCCCCCACAGCCCCCACCCCCAAGCCCAACACCCTACTAACGACCCCTCCCTAGCCCTGAACCCTAAGACCGAGACCCCCCCGCAGCCCCCAGGACCACAACCCTAACACCGACCCCTACCCAGCCCTGAGCCCTAAGACCGAGACCCCCCGCAGCCTCCCCCTAGCCACAAACCCTACAACCGACCCTACCCCAACCCTACGTCTAACTGCCCTGAGCCCTAAGGCCGACTACCGGGCCCACCCACCCAACACCCAGAGCCCTACACCCAACCCTACCCCAGCCCTAAGCCCTAGTACCGAGACCCGCCATAGCCCCCCCCCTGGCCCTAAACCCTAACACTGACCCCTACCCAGCCCTGAGCCCTAAGACCGACACCCCCCGCAGCCCCCCCAGGCCCCAAAACCCTAACACCGAACCCCTTTCCAGCCCTGAGCCCTAAGACCGAGACCCGCCATAGCCCCCCCCAGGCCCTAAACCCTATCACCGACCCCCTACCCAGCCCTGAGCCCTAAGACCAACACCCCCCGCAGCCCCCCCAGGCCCCAAAACCCTAACACCGAACCCCTTCCCAGCCCTGAGCCCTAAGACCAAGACCCCCGCAGCCCCCCCAGGCCCCAAACTCTAACACCAACCCCTCCCCAGCCCTGAGCCCTAAGACCGACACCCCCCACAGCCCCCCCCGCAAGCCCAAAACCCTACTAACGACCCCTCCCCAGCCCTGAACCCTAAGACCGAGACCCCCCCGCAGCCCCCAGGACCACAACCCTAACACCGACCCCTACCCAGCCCTGAGCCCTAAGACCGAGACCCCCCGCAGCCTCCCCCTAGCCACAAACCCTACAACCGACCCTACCCCAACCCTACGTCTAACTGCCCTGAGCCCTAAGGCCGACTACCGGGCCCACCCACCCAACACCCAGAGCCCTACACCCAACCCTACCCCAGCCCTAAGCCCTAGTACCGAGACCCGCCATAGCCCCCCCCCTGGCCCTAAACCCTAACACTGACCCCTACCCAGCCCTGAGCCCTAAGACCGACACCCCCCGCAGCCCCCCCAGGCCCCAAAACCCTAACACCGAACCCCTTTCCAGCCCTGAGCCCTAAGACCGAGACCCGCCATAGCCCCCCCCAGGCCCTAAACCCTATCACCGACCCCCTACCCAGCCCTGAGCCCTAAGACCAACACCCCCCGCAGCCCCCCCAGGCCCCAAAACCCTAACACCGAACCCCTTCCCAGCCCTGAGCCCTAAGACCGAGACCCCCGCAGCCCCCCCAGGCCCCAAACTCTAACACCAACCCCTCCCCAGCCCTGAGCCCTAAGACCGAGACCCCCCACAGCCCCCCCCGCAAGCCCAAAACCCTACTAACGACCCCTCCCCAGCCCTGAACCCTAAGACCGAGACCCCCCCGCAGCCCCCAGGACCACAACCCTAACACCGACCCCTACCCAGCCCTGAGCCCTAAGACCGAGACCCCCCGCAGCCTCCCCCTAGCCACAAACCCTACAACCGACCCTACCCCAACCCTACGTCTAACTGCCCTGAGCCCTAAGGCCGACTACCGGGCCCACCCACCCAACACCCAGAGCCCTACACCCAACCCTACCCCAGCCCTAAGCCCTAGTACCGAGACCCACCATAGCCCCCCCCAGGCCCTAAACCCTAACACCGACCCCTACCCAGCCCTGAGCCCTAAGACCGACACCCCCCACAGCCCCCACCCCCAAGCCCAACACCCTACTAACGACCCCTCCCTAGCCCTGAACCCTAAGACCGAGACCCCCCCGCAGCCCCCAGGACCACAACCCTAACACCGACCCCTACCCAGCCCTGAGCCCTAAGACCGAGACCCCCCGCAGCCTCCCCCTAGCCACAAACCCTACAACCGACCCTACCCCAACCCTACGTCTAACTGCCCTGAGCCCTAAGGCCGACTACCGGGCCCACCCACCCAACACCCAGAGCCCTACACCCAACCCTACCCCAGCCCTAAGCCCTAGTACCGAGACCCGCCATAGCCCCCCCCCTGGCCCTAAACCCTAACACTGACCCCTACCCAGCCCTGAGCCCTAAGACCGACACCCCCCGCAGCCCCCCCAGGCCCCAAAACCCTAACACCGAACCCCTTTCCAGCCCTGAGCCCTAAGACCGAGACCCGCCATAGCCCCCCCCAGGCCCTAAACCCTATCACCGACCCCCTACCCAGCCCTGAGCCCTAAGACCAACACCCCCCGCAGCCCCCCCAGGCCCCAAAACCCTAACACCGAACCCCTTCCCAGCCCTGAGCCCTAAGACCAAGACCCCCGCAGCCCCCCCAGGCCCCAAACTCTAACACCAACCCCTCCCCAGCCCTGAGCCCTAAGACCGACACCCCCCACAGCCCCCCCCGCAAGCCCAAAACCCTACTAACGACCCCTCCCCAGCCCTGAACCCTAAGACCGAGACCCCCCCGCAGCCCCCAGGACCACAACCCTAACACCGACCCCTACCCAGCCCTGAGCCCTAAGACCGAGACCCCCCGCAGCCTCCCCCTAGCCACAAACCCTACAACCGACCCTACCCCAACCCTACGTCTAACTGCCCTGAGCCCTAAGGCCGACTACCGGGCCCACCCACCCAACACCCAGAGCCCTACACCCAACCCTACCCCAGCCCTAAGCCCTAGTACCGAGACCCGCCATAGCCCCCCCCTGGCCCTAAACCCTAACACTGACCCCTACCCAGCCCTGAGCCCTAAGACCGACACCCCCCGCAGCCCCCCCAGGCCCCAAAACCCTAACACCGAACCCCTTTCCAGCCCTGAGCCCTAAGACCGAGACCCGCCATAGCCCCCCCCAGGCCCTAAACCCTATCACCGACCCCCTACCCAGCCCTGAGCCCTAAGACCAACACCCCCCGCAGCCCCCCCAGGCCCCAAAACCCTAACACCGAACCCCTTCCCAGCCCTGAGCCCTAAGACCGAGACCCCCGCAGCCCCCCCAGGCCCCAAACTCTAACACCAACCCCTCCCCAGCCCTGAGCCCTAAGACCGAGACCCCCCACAGCCCCCCCCGCAAGCCCAAAACCCTACTAACGACCCCTCCCCAGCCCTGAACCCTAAGACCGAGACCCCCCCGCAGCCCCCAGGACCACAACCCTAACACCGACCCCTACCCAGCCCTGAGCCCTAAGACCGAGACCCCCCGCAGCCTCCCCCTAGCCACAAACCCTACAACCGACCCTACCCCAACCCTACGTCTAACTGCCCTGAGCCCTAAGGCCGACTACCGGGCCCACCCAGAGCCCTACACCCAACCCTACCCCAGCCCTAAGCCCTAGTACCGAGACCCGCCATAGCCCCCCCCTGGCCCTAAACCCTAACACTGACCCCTACCCAGCCCTGAGCCCTAAGACCGACACCCCCCGCAGCCCCCCCAGGCCCCAAAACCCTAACACCGAACCCCTTTCCAGCCCTGAGCCCTAAGACCGAGACCCGCCATAGCCCCCCCCAGGCCCTAAACCCTATCACCGACCCCCTACCCAGCCCTGAGCCCTAAGACCAACACCCCCCGCAGCCCCCCCAGGCCCCAAAACCCTAACACCGAACCCCTTCCCAGCCCTGAGCCCTAAGACCGAGACCCCCGCAGCCCCCCCAGGCCCCAAACTCTAACACCAACCCCTCCCCAGCCCTGAGCCCTAAGACCGAGACCCCCCACAGCCCCCCCCGCAAGCCCAAAACCCTACTAACGACCCCTCCCCAGCCCTGAACCCTAAGACCGAGACCCCCCCGCAGCCCCCAGGACCACAACCCTAACACCGACCCCTACCCAGCCCTGAGCCCTAAGACCGAGACCCCCCGCAGCCTCCCCCTAGCCACAAACCCTACAACCGACCCTACCCCAACCCTACGTCTAACTGCCCTGAGCCCTAAGGCCGACTACCGGGCCCACCCAGAGCCCTACACCCAACCCTACCCCAGCCCTAAGCCCTAGTACCGAGACCCGCCATAGCCCCCCCCCAGGCCCTAAACCCTATCACCGACCCCCTACCCAGCCCTGAGCCCTAAGACCAACACCCCCCGCAGCCCCCCCAGGCCCCAAAACCCTAACACCGAACCCCTTCCCAGCCCTGAGCCCTAAGACCAAGACCCCCGCAGCCCCCCCAGGCCCCAAACTCTAACACCAACCCCTCCCCAGCCCTGAGCCCTAAGACCGACACCCCCCACAGCCCCCCCCGCAAGCCCAAAACCCTACTAACGACCCCTCCCCAGCCCTGAACCCTAAGACCGAGACCCCCCCGCAGCCCCCAGGACCACAACCCTAACACCGACCCCTACCCAGCCCTGAGCCCTAAGACCGAGACCCCCCGCAGCCTCCCCCTAGCCACAAACCCTACAACCGACCCTACCCCAACCCTACGTCTAACTGCCCTGAGCCCTAAGGCCGACTACCGGGCCCACCCACCCAACACCCAGAGCCCTACACCCAACCCTACCCCAGCCCTAAGCCCTAGTACCGAGACCCGCCATAGCCCCCCCCAGGCCCTAAACCCTATCACCGACCCCCTACCCAGCCCTGAGCCCTAAGACCAACACCCCCCGCAGCCCCCCCAGGCCCCAAAACCCTAACACCGAACCCCTTCCCAGCCCTGAGCCCTAAGACCGAGACCCCCGCAGCCCCCCCAGGCCCCAAACTCTAACACCAACCCCTCCCCAGCCCTGAGCCCTAAGACCGAGACCCCCCACAGCCCCCCCCGCAAGCCCAAAACCCTACTAACGACCCCTCCCCAGCCCTGAACCCTAAGACCGAGACCCCCCCGCAGCCCCCAGGACCACAACCCTAACACCGACCCCTACCCAGCCCTGAGCCCTAAGACCGAGACCCCCCGCAGCCTCCCCCTAGCCACAAACCCTACAACCGACCCTACCCCAACCCTACGTCTAACTGCCCTGAGCCCTAAGGCCGACTACCGGGCCCACCCACCCAACACCCAGAGCCCTACACCCAACCCTACCCCAGCCCTAAGCCCTAGTACCGAGACCCACCATAGCCCCCCCCAGGCCCTAAACCCTATCACCGACCCCCTACCCAGCCCTGAGCCCTAAGACCAACACCCCCCGCAGCCCCCCCAGGCCCCAAAACCCTAACACCGAACCCCTTCCCAGCCCTGAGCCCTAAGACCAAGACCCCCGCAGCCCCCCCAGGCCCCAAACTCTAACACCAACCCCTCCCCAGCCCTGAGCCCTAAGACCGACACCCCCCACAGCCCCCCCCGCAAGCCCAAAACCCTACTAACGACCCCTCCCCAGCCCTGAACCCTAAGACCGAGACCCCCCCGCAGCCCCCAGGACCACAACCCTAACACCGACCCCTACCCAGCCCTGAGCCCTAAGACCGAGACCCCCCGCAGCCTCCCCCTAGCCACAAACCCTACAACCGACCCTACCCCAACCCTACGTCTAACTGCCCTGAGCCCTAAGGCCGACTACCGGGCCCACCCACCCAACACCCAGAGCCCTACACCCAACCCTACCCCAGCCCTAAGCCCTAGTACCGAGACCCGCCATAGCCCCCCCCAGGCCCTAAACCCTATCACCGACCCCCTACCCAGCCCTGAGCCCTAAGACCAACACCCCCCGCAGCCCCCCCAGGCCCCAAAACCCTAACACCGAACCCCTTCCCAGCCCTGAGCCCTAAGACCGAGACCCCCGCAGCCCCCCCAGGCCCCAAACTCTAACACCAACCCCTCCCCAGCCCTGAGCCCTAAGACCGAGACCCCCCACAGCCCCCCCCGCAAGCCCAAAACCCTACTAACGACCCCTCCCCAGCCCTGAACCCTAAGACCGAGACCCCCCCGCAGCCCCCAGGACCACAACCCTAACACCGACCCCTACCCAGCCCTGAGCCCTAAGACCGAGACCCCCCGCAGCCTCCCCCTAGCCACAAACCCTACAACCGACCCTACCCCAATCCTACGTCTAACTGCCCTGAGCCCTAAGGCCGACTACCGGGCCCACCCACCCAACACCCAGAGCCCTACACCCAACCCTACCCCAGCCCTAAGCCCTAGTACCGAGACCCGCCATAGCCCCCCCCCTGGCCCTAAACCCTAACACTGACCCCTACCCAGCCCTGAGCCCTAAGACCGACACCCCCCGCAGCCCCCCCAGGCCCCAAAACCCTAACACCGAACCCCTTTCCAGCCCTGAGCCCTAAGACCGAGACCCGCCATAGCCCCCCCCAGGCCCTAAACCCTATCACCGACCCCCTACCCAGCCCTGAGCCCTAAGACCAACACCCCCCGCAGCCCCCCCAGGCCCCAAAACCCTAACACCGAACCCCTTCCCAGCCCTGAGCCCTAAGACCGAGACCCCCGCAGCCCCCCCAGGCCCCAAACTCTAACACCAACCCCTCCCCAGCCCTGAGCCCTAAGACCGAGACCCCCCACAGCCCCCCCCGCAAGCCCAAAACCCTACTAACGACCCCTCCCCAGCCCTGAACCCTAAGACCGAGACCCCCCCGCAGCCCCCAGGACCACAACCCTAACACCGACCCCTACCCAGCCCTGAGCCCTAAGACCGAGACCCCCCGCAGCCTCCCCCTAGCCACAAACCCTACAACCGACCCTACCCCAACCCTACGTCTAACTGCCCTGAGCCCTAAGGCCGACTACCGGGCCCACCCAGAGCCCTACACCCAACCCTACCCCAGCCCTAAGCCCTAGTACCGAGACCCGCCATAGCCCCCCCCCAGGCCCTAAACCCTATCACCGACCCCCTACCCAGCCCTGAGCCCTAAGACCAACACCCCCCGCAGCCCCCCCAGGCCCCAAAACCCTAACACCGAACCCCTTCCCAGCCCTGAGCCCTAAGACCAAGACCCCCGCAGCCCCCCCAGGCCCCAAACTCTAACACCAACCCCTCCCCAGCCCTGAGCCCTAAGACCGACACCCCCCACAGCCCCCCCCGCAAGCCCAAAACCCTACTAACGACCCCTCCCCAGCCCTGAACCCTAAGACCGAGACCCCCCCGCAGCCCCCAGGACCACAACCCTAACACCGACCCCTACCCAGCCCTGAGCCCTAAGACCGAGACCCCCCGCAGCCTCCCCCTAGCCACAAACCCTACAACCGACCCTACCCCAACCCTACGTCTAACTGCCCTGAGCCCTAAGGCCGACTACCGGGCCCACCCACCCAACACCCAGAGCCCTACACCCAACCCTACCCCAGCCCTAAGCCCTAGTACCGAGACCCGCCATAGCCCCCCCCAGGCCCTAAACCCTATCACCGACCCCCTACCCAGCCCTGAGCCCTAAGACCAACACCCCCCGCAGCCCCCCCAGGCCCCAAAACCCTAACACCGAACCCCTTCCCAGCCCTGAGCCCTAAGACCGAGACCCCCGCAGCCCCCCCAGGCCCCAAACTCTAACACCAACCCCTCCCCAGCCCTGAGCCCTAAGACCGAGACCCCCCACAGCCCCCCCCGCAAGCCCAAAACCCTACTAACGACCCCTCCCCAGCCCTGAACCCTAAGACCGAGACCCCCCCGCAGCCCCCAGGACCACAACCCTAACACCGACCCCTACCCAGCCCTGAGCCCTAAGACCGAGACCCCCCGCAGCCTCCCCCTAGCCACAAACCCTACAACCGACCCTACCCCAACCCTACGTCTAACTGCCCTGAGCCCTAAGGCCGACTACCGGGCCCACCCACCCAACACCCAGAGCCCTACACCCAACCCTACCCCAGCCCTAAGCCCTAGTACCGAGACCCACCATAGCCCCCCCCAGGCCCTAAACCCTATCACCGACCCCCTACCCAGCCCTGAGCCCTAAGACCAACACCCCCCGCAGCCCCCCCAGGCCCCAAAACCCTAACACCGAACCCCTTCCCAGCCCTGAGCCCTAAGACCAAGACCCCCGCAGCCCCCCCAGGCCCCAAACTCTAACACCAACCCCTCCCCAGCCCTGAGCCCTAAGACCGACACCCCCCACAGCCCCCCCCGCAAGCCCAAAACCCTACTAACGACCCCTCCCCAGCCCTGAACCCTAAGACCGAGACCCCCCCGCAGCCCCCAGGACCACAACCCTAACACCGACCCCTACCCAGCCCTGAGCCCTAAGACCGAGACCCCCCGCAGCCTCCCCCTAGCCACAAACCCTACAACCGACCCTACCCCAACCCTACGTCTAACTGCCCTGAGCCCTAAGGCCGACTACCGGGCCCACCCACCCAACACCCAGAGCCCTACACCCAACCCTACCCCAGCCCTAAGCCCTAGTACCGAGACCCGCCATAGCCCCCCCCAGGCCCTAAACCCTATCACCGACCCCCTACCCAGCCCTGAGCCCTAAGACCAACACCCCCCGCAGCCCCCCCAGGCCCCAAAACCCTAACACCGAACCCCTTCCCAGCCCTGAGCCCTAAGACCGAGACCCCCGCAGCCCCCCCAGGCCCCAAACTCTAACACCAACCCCTCCCCAGCCCTGAGCCCTAAGACCGAGACCCCCCACAGCCCCCCCCGCAAGCCCAAAACCCTACTAACGACCCCTCCCCAGCCCTGAACCCTAAGACCGAGACCCCCCCGCAGCCCCCAGGACCACAACCCTAACACCGACCCCTACCCAGCCCTGAGCCCTAAGACCGAGACCCCCCGCAGCCTCCCCCTAGCCACAAACCCTACAACCGACCCTACCCCAACCCTACGTCTAACTGCCCTGAGCCCTAAGGCCGACTACCGGGCCCACCCACCCAACACCCAGAGCCCTACACCCAACCCTACCCCAGCCCTAAGCCCTAGTACCGAGACCCGCCATAGCCCCCCCCCTGGCCCTAAACCCTAACACTGACCCCTACCCAGCCCTGAGCCCTAAGACCGACACCCCCCGCAGCCCCCCCAGGCCCCAAAACCCTAACACCGAACCCCTTTCCAGCCCTGAGCCCTAAGACCGAGACCCGCCATAGCCCCCCCCCTGGCCCTAAACCCTAACACTGACCCCTACCCAGCCCTGAGCCCTAAGACCGACACCCCCCGCAGCCCCCCCAGGCCCCAAAACCCTAACACCGAACCCCTTTCCAGCCCTGAGCCCTAAGACCGAGACCCGCCATAGCCCCCCCCAGGCCCTAAACCCTATCACCGACCCCCTACCCAGCCCTGAGCCCTAAGACCAACACCCCCCGCAGCCCCCCCAGGCCCCAAAACCCTAACACCGAACCCCTTCCCAGCCCTGAGCCCTAAGACCGAGACCCCCGCAGCCCCCCCAGGCCCCAAACTCTAACACCAACCCCTCCCCAGCCCTGAGCCCTAAGACCGAGACCCCCCACAGCCCCCCCCGCAAGCCCAAAACCCTACTAACGACCCCTCCCCAGCCCTGAACCCTAAGACCGAGACCCCCCCGCAGCCCCCAGGACCACAACCCTAACACCGACCCCTACCCAGCCCTGAGCCCTAAGACCGAGACCCCCCGCAGCCTCCCCCTAGCCACAAACCCTACAACCGACCCTACCCCAACCCTACGTCTAACTGCCCTGAGCCCTAAGGCCGACTACCGGGCCCACCCACCCAACACCCAGAGCCCTACACCCAACCCTACCCCAGCCCTAAGCCCTAGTACCGAGACCCGCCATAGCCCCCCCCCTGGCCCTAAACCCTAACACTGACCCCTACCCAGCCCTGAGCCCTAAGACCGACACCCCCCGCAGCCCCCCCAGGCCCCAAAACCCTAACACCGAACCCCTTTCCAGCCCTGAGCCCTAAGACCGAGACCCGCCATAGCCCCCCCCAGGCCCTAAACCCTATCACCGACCCCCTACCCAGCCCTGAGCCCTAAGACCAACACCCCCCGCAGCCCCCCCAGGCCCCAAAACCCTAACACCGAACCCCTTCCCAGCCCTGAGCCCTAAGACCAAGACCCCCGCAGCCCCCCCAGGCCCCAAACTCTAACACCAACCCCTCCCCAGCCCTGAGCCCTAAGACCGACACCCCCCACAGCCCCCACCCCCAAGCCCAACACCCTACTAACGACCCCTCCCTAGCCCTGAACCCTAAGACCGAGACCCCCCCGCAGCCCCCAGGACCACAACCCTAACACCGACCCCTACCCAGCCCTGAGCCCTAAGACCGAGACCCCCCGCAGCCTCCCCCTAGCCACAAACCCTACAACCGACCCTACCCCAATCCTACGTCTAACTGCCCTGAGCCCTAAGGCCGACTACCGGGCCCACCCACCCAACACCCAGAGCCCTACACCCAACCCTACCCCAGCCCTAAGCCCTAGTACCGAGACCCGCCATAGCCCCCCCCCTGGCCCTAAACCCTAACACTGACCCCTACCCAGCCCTGAGCCCTAAGACCGACACCCCCCGCAGCCCCCCCAGGCCCCAAAACCCTAACACCGAACCCCTTTCCAGCCCTGAGCCCTAAGACCGAGACCCGCCATAGCCCCCCCCAGGCCCTAAACCCTATCACCGACCCCCTACCCAGCCCTGAGCCCTAAGACCAACACCCCCCGCAGCCCCCCCAGGCCCCAAAACCCTAACACCGAACCCCTTCCCAGCCCTGAGCCCTAAGACCAAGACCCCCGCAGCCCCCCCAGGCCCCAAACTCTAACACCAACCCCTCCCCAGCCCTGAGCCCTAAGACCGACACCCCCCACAGCCCCCCCCGCAAGCCCAAAACCCTACTAACGACCCCTCCCCAGCCCTGAACCCTAAGACCGAGACCCCCCCGCAGCCCCCAGGACCACAACCCTAACACCGACCCCTACCCAGCCCTGAGCCCTAAGACCGAGACCCCCCGCAGCCTCCCCCTAGCCACAAACCCTACAACCGACCCTACCCCAACCCTACGTCTAACTGCCCTGAGCCCTAAGGCCGACTACCGGGCCCACCCACCCAACACCCAGAGCCCTACACCCAACCCTACCCCAGCCCTAAGCCCTAGTACCGAGACCCGCCATAGCCCCCCCCAGGCCCTAAACCCTATCACCGACCCCCTACCCAGCCCTGAGCCCTAAGACCAACACCCCCCGCAGCCCCCCCAGGCCCCAAAACCCTAACACCGAACCCCTTCCCAGCCCTGAGCCCTAAGACCGAGACCCCCGCAGCCCCCCCAGGCCCCAAACTCTAACACCAACCCCTCCCCAGCCCTGAGCCCTAAGACCGAGACCCCCCACAGCCCCCCCCGCAAGCCCAAAACCCTACTAACGACCCCTCCCCAGCCCTGAACCCTAAGACCGAGACCCCCCCGCAGCCCCCAGGACCACAACCCTAACACCGACCCCTACCCAGCCCTGAGCCCTAAGACCGAGACCCCCCGCAGCCTCCCCCTAGCCACAAACCCTACAACCGACCCTACCCCAACCCTACGTCTAACTGCCCTGAGCCCTAAGGCCGACTACCGGGCCCACCCACCCAACACCCAGAGCCCTACACCCAACCCTACCCCAGCCCTAAGCCCTAGTACCGAGACCCGCCATAGCCCCCCCCCTGGCCCTAAACCCTAACACTGACCCCTACCCAGCCCTGAGCCCTAAGACCGACACCCCCCGCAGCCCCCCCAGGCCCCAAAACCCTAACACCGAACCCCTTTCCAGCCCTGAGCCCTAAGACCGAGACCCGCCATAGCCCCCCCCAGGCCCTAAACCCTATCACCGACCCCCTACCCAGCCCTGAGCCCTAAGACCAACACCCCCCGCAGCCCCCCCAGGCCCCAAAACCCTAACACCGAACCCCTTCCCAGCCCTGAGCCCTAAGACCAAGACCCCCGCAGCCCCCCCAGGCCCCAAACTCTAACACCAACCCCTCCCCAGCCCTG
Organism: Triturus cristatus; assembly: GCF_964204655.1. NCBI lineage: Eukaryota > Metazoa > Chordata > Amphibia > Caudata > Salamandridae > Triturus > Triturus cristatus. The sequence goes on from NW_028187491.1 coordinate 60,899, forward strand.
AGCCCTAAGACCGACACCCCCCACAGCCCCCACCCCCAAGCCCAACACCCTACTAACGACCCCTCCCTAGCCCTGAACCCTAAGACCGAGACCCCCCCGCAGCCCCCAGGACCACAACCCTAACACCGACCCCTACCCAGCCCTGAGCCCTAAGACCGAGACCCCCCGCAGCCTCCCCCTAGCCACAAACCCTACAACCGACCCTACCCCAATCCTACGTCTAACTGCCCTGAGCCCTAAGGCCGACTACCGGGCCCACCCACCCAACACCCAGAGCCCTACACCCAACCCTACCCCAGCCCTAAGCCCTAGTACCGAGACCCGCCATAGCCCCCCCCCTGGCCCTAAACCCTAACACTGACCCCTACCCAGCCCTGAGCCCTAAGACCGACACCCCCCGCAGCCCCCCCAGGCCCCAAAACCCTAACACCGAACCCCTTTCCAGCCCTGAGCCCTAAGACCGAGACCCGCCATAGCCCCCCCCAGGCCCTAAACCCTATCACCGACCCCCTACCCAGCCCTGAGCCCTAAGACCAACACCCCCCGCAGCCCCCCCAGGCCCCAAAACCCTAACACCGAACCCCTTCCCAGCCCTGAGCCCTAAGACCGAGACCCCCGCAGCCCCCCCAGGCCCTAAACCCTAACACCGACCCCTACCCAGCCCTGAGCCCTAAGACCGACACCCCCCACAGCCCCCACCCCCAAGCCCAACACCCTACTAACGACCCCTCCCTAGCCCTGAACCCTAAGACCGAGACCCCCCCGCAGCCCCCAGGACCACAACCCTAACACCGACCCCTACCCAGCCCTGAGCCCTAAGACCGAGACCCCCCGCAGCCTCCCCCTAGCCACAAACCCTACAACCGACCCTACCCCAACCCTACGTCTAACTGCCCTGAGCCCTAAGGCCGACTACCGGGCCCACCCAGAGCCCTACACCCAACCCTACCCCAGCCCTAAGCCCTAGTACCGAGACCCACCATAGCCCCCCCCAGGCCCTAAACCCTATCACCGACCCCCTACCCAGCCCTGAGCCCTAAGACCAACACCCCCCGCAGCCCCCCCAGGCCCCAAAACCCTAACACCGAACCCCTTCCCAGCCCTGAGCCCTAAGACCAAGACCCCCGCAGCCCCCCCAGGCCCCAAACTCTAACACCAACCCCTCCCCAGCCCTGAGCCCTAAGACCGACACCCCCCACAGCCCCCCCCGCAAGCCCAAAACCCTACTAACGACCCCTCCCCAGCCCTGAACCCTAAGACCGAGACCCCCCCGCAGCCCCCAGGACCACAACCCTAACACCGACCCCTACCCAGCCCTGAGCCCTAAGACCGAGACCCCCCGCAGCCTCCCCCTAGCCACAAACCCTACAACCGACCCTACCCCAACCCTACGTCTAACTGCCCTGAGCCCTAAGGCCGACTACCGGGCCCACCCAGAGCCCTACACCCAACCCTACCCCAGCCCTAAGCCCTAGTACCGAGACCCACCATAGCCCCCCCCAGGCCCTAAACCCTAACACCGACCCCTACCCAGCCCTGAGCCCTAAGACCGACACCCCCCACAGCCCCCACCCCCAAGCCCAACACCCTACTAACGACCCCTCCCTAGCCCTGAACCCTAAGACCGAGACCCCCCCGCAGCCCCCAGGACCACAACCCTAACACCGACCCCTACCCAGCCCTGAGCCCTAAGACCGAGACCCCCCGCAGCCTCCCCCTAGCCACAAACCCTACAACCGACCCTACCCCAACCCTACGTCTAACTGCCCTGAGCCCTAAGGCCGACTACCGGGCCCACCCAGAGCCCTACACCCAACCCTACCCCAGCCCTAAGCCCTAGTACCGAGACCCACCATAGCCCCCCCCAGGCCCTAAACCCTAACACCGACCCCTACCCAGCCCTGAGCCCTAAGACCGACACCCCCCACAGCCCCCACCCCCAAGCCCAACACCCTACTAACGACCCCTCCCTAGCCCTGAACCCTAAGACCGAGACCCCCCCGCAGCCCCCAGGACCACAACCCTAACACCGACCCCTACCCAGCCCTGAGCCCTAAGACCGAGACCCCCCGCAGCCTCCCCCTAGCCACAAACCCTACAACCGACCCTACCCCAACCCTACGTCTAACTGCCCTGAGCCCTAAGGCCGACTACCGGGCCCACCCAGAGCCCTACACCCAACCCTACCCCAGCCCTAAGCCCTAGTACCGAGACCCACCATAGCCCCCCCCAGGCCCTAAACCCTAACACCGACCCCTACCCAGCCCTGAGCCCTAAGACCGACACCCCCCACAGCCCCCACCCCCAAGCCCAACACCCTACTAACGACCCCTCCCTAGCCCTGAACCCTAAGACCGAGACCCCCCCGCAGCCCCCAGGACCACAACCCTAACACCGACCCCTACCCAGCCCTGAGCCCTAAGACCGAGACCCCCCGCAGCCTCCCCCTAGCCACAAACCCTACAACCGACCCTACCCCAATCCTACGTCTAACTGCCCTGAGCCCTAAGGCCGACTACCGGGCCCACCCACCCAACACCCAGAGCCCTACACCCAACCCTACCCCAGCCCTAAGCCCTAGTACCGAGACCCGCCATAGCCCCCCCCCTGGCCCTAAACCCTAACACTGACCCCTACCCAGCCCTGAGCCCTAAGACCGACACCCCCCGCAGCCCCCCCAGGCCCCAAAACCCTAACACCGAACCCCTTTCCAGCCCTGAGCCCTAAGACCGAGACCCGCCATAGCCCCCCCCAGGCCCTAAACCCTATCACCGACCCCCTACCCAGCCCTGAGCCCTAAGACCAACACCCCCCGCAGCCCCCCCAGGCCCCAAAACCCTAACACCGAACCCCTTCCCAGCCCTGAGCCCTAAGACCAAGACCCCCGCAGCCCCCCCAGGCCCCAAACTCTAACACCAACCCCTCCCCAGCCCTGAGCCCTAAGACCGACACCCCCCACAGCCCCCCCCGCAAGCCCAAAACCCTACTAACGACCCCTCCCCAGCCCTGAACCCTAAGACCGAGACCCCCCCGCAGCCCCCAGGACCACAACCCTAACACCGACCCCTACCCAGCCCTGAGCCCTAAGACCGAGACCCCCCGCAGCCTCCCCCTAGCCACAAACCCTACAACCGACCCTACCCCAACCCTACGTCTAACTGCCCTGAGCCCTAAGGCCGACTACCGGGCCCACCCACCCAACACCCAGAGCCCTACACCCAACCCTACCCCAGCCCTAAGCCCTAGTACCGAGACCCGCCATAGCCCCCCCCAGGCCCTAAACCCTATCACCGACCCCCTACCCAGCCCTGAGCCCTAAGACCAACACCCCCCGCAGCCCCCCCAGGCCCCAAAACCCTAACACCGAACCCCTTCCCAGCCCTGAGCCCTAAGACCGAGACCCCCGCAGCCCCCCCAGGCCCCAAACTCTAACACCAACCCCTCCCCAGCCCTGAGCCCTAAGACCGAGACCCCCCACAGCCCCCCCCGCAAGCCCAAAACCCTACTAACGACCCCTCCCCAGCCCTGAACCCTAAGACCGAGACCCCCCCGCAGCCCCCAGGACCACAACCCTAACACCGACCCCTACCCAGCCCTGAGCCCTAAGACCGAGACCCCCCGCAGCCTCCCCCTAGCCACAAACCCTACAACCGACCCTACCCCAACCCTACGTCTAACTGCCCTGAGCCCTAAGGCCGACTACCGGGCCCACCCACCCAACACCCAGAGCCCTACACCCAACCCTACCCCAGCCCTAAGCCCTAGTACCGAGACCCGCCATAGCCCCCCCCCTGGCCCTAAACCCTAACACTGACCCCTACCCAGCCCTGAGCCCTAAGACCGACACCCCCCGCAGCCCCCCCAGGCCCCAAAACCCTAACACCGAACCCCTTTCCAGCCCTGAGCCCTAAGACCGAGACCCGCCATAGCCCCCCCCAGGCCCTAAACCCTATCACCGACCCCCTACCCAGCCCTGAGCCCTAAGACCAACACCCCCCGCAGCCCCCCCAGGCCCCAAAACCCTAACACCGAACCCCTTCCCAGCCCTGAGCCCTAAGACCAAGACCCCCGCAGCCCCCCCAGGCCCCAAACTCTAACACCAACCCCTCCCCAGCCCTGAGCCCTAAGACCGACACCCCCCACAGCCCCCACCCCCAAGCCCAACACCCTACTAACGACCCCTCCCTAGCCCTGAACCCTAAGACCGAGACCCCCCCGCAGCCCCCAGGACCACAACCCTAACACCGACCCCTACCCAGCCCTGAGCCCTAAGACCGAGACCCCCCGCAGCCTCCCCCTAGCCACAAACCCTACAACCGACCCTACCCCAACCCTACGTCTAACTGCCCTGAGCCCTAAGGCCGACTACCGGGCCCACCCAGAGCCCTACACCCAACCCTACCCCAGCCCTAAGCCCTAAGACCGAGACCCGCCATAGCCCCCCCCAGGCCCTAAACCCTATCACCGACCCCCTACCCAGCCCTGAGCCCTAAGACCAACACCCCCCGCAGCCCCCCCAGGCCCCAAAACCCTAACACCGAACCCCTTCCCAGCCCTGAGCCCTAAGACCGAGACCCCCGCAGCCCCCCCAGGCCCCAAACTCTAACACCAACCCCTCCCCAGCCCTGAGCCCTAAGACCGAGACCCCCCACAGCCCCCCCCGCAAGCCCAAAACCCTACTAACGACCCCTCCCCAGCCCTGAACCCTAAGACCGAGACCCCCCCGCAGCCCCCAGGACCACAACCCTAACACCGACCCCTACCCAGCCCTGAGCCCTAAGACCGAGACCCCCCGCAGCCTCCCCCTAGCCACAAACCCTACAACCGACCCTACCCCAACCCTACGTCTAACTGCCCTGAGCCCTAAGGCCGACTACCGGGCCCACCCACCCAACACCCAGAGCCCTACACCCAACCCTACCCCAGCCCTAAGCCCTAGTACCGAGACCCGCCATAGCCCCCCCCCTGGCCCTAAACCCTAACACTGACCCCTACCCAGCCCTGAGCCCTAAGACCGACACCCCCCGCAGCCCCCCCAGGCCCCAAAACCCTAACACCGAACCCCTTTCCAGCCCTGAGCCCTAAGACCGAGACCCGCCATAGCCCCCCCCAGGCCCTAAACCCTATCACCGACCCCCTACCCAGCCCTGAGCCCTAAGACCAACACCCCCCGCAGCCCCCCCAGGCCCCAAAACCCTAACACCGAACCCCTTCCCAGCCCTGAGCCCTAAGACCGAGACCCCCGCAGCCCCCCCAGGCCCTAAACCCTAACACCGACCCCTACCCAGCCCTGAGCCCTAAGACCGACACCCCCCACAGCCCCCACCCCCAAGCCCAACACCCTACTAACGACCCCTCCCTAGCCCTGAACCCTAAGACCGAGACCCCCCCGCAGCCCCCAGGACCACAACCCTAACACCGACCCCTACCCAGCCCTGAGCCCTAAGACCGAGACCCCCCGCAGCCTCCCCCTAGCCACAAACCCTACAACCGACCCTACCCCAACCCTACGTCTAACTGCCCTGAGCCCTAAGGCCGACTACCGGGCCCACCCAGAGCCCTACACCCAACCCTACCCCAGCCCTAAGCCCTAGTACCGAGACCCACCATAGCCCCCCCCAGGCCCTAAACCCTATCACCGACCCCCTACCCAGCCCTGAGCCCTAAGACCAACACCCCCCGCAGCCCCCCCAGGCCCCAAAACCCTAACACCGAACCCCTTCCCAGCCCTGAGCCCTAAGACCAAGACCCCCGCAGCCCCCCCAGGCCCCAAACTCTAACACCAACCCCTCCCCAGCCCTGAGCCCTAAGACCGACACCCCCCACAGCCCCCCCCGCAAGCCCAAAACCCTACTAACGACCCCTCCCCAGCCCTGAACCCTAAGACCGAGACCCCCCCGCAGCCCCCAGGACCACAACCCTAACACCGACCCCTACCCAGCCCTGAGCCCTAAGACCGAGACCCCCCGCAGCCTCCCCCTAGCCACAAACCCTACAACCGACCCTACCCCAACCCTACGTCTAACTGCCCTGAGCCCTAAGGCCGACTACCGGGCCCACCCAGAGCCCTACACCCAACCCTACCCCAGCCCTAAGCCCTAGTACCGAGACCCACCATAGCCCCCCCCAGGCCCTAAACCCTAACACCGACCCCTACCCAGCCCTGAGCCCTAAGACCGACACCCCCCACAGCCCCCACCCCCAAGCCCAACACCCTACTAACGACCCCTCCCTAGCCCTGAACCCTAAGACCGAGACCCCCCCGCAGCCCCCAGGACCACAACCCTAACACCGACCCCTACCCAGCCCTGAGCCCTAAGACCGAGACCCCCCGCAGCCTCCCCCTAGCCACAAACCCTACAACCGACCCTACCCCAACCCTACGTCTAACTGCCCTGAGCCCTAAGGCCGACTACCGGGCCCACCCAGAGCCCTACACCCAACCCTACCCCAGCCCTAAGCCCTAGTACCGAGACCCACCATAGCCCCCCCCAGGCCCTAAACCCTAACACCGACCCCTACCCAGCCCTGAGCCCTAAGACCGACACCCCCCACAGCCCCCACCCCCAAGCCCAACACCCTACTAACGACCCCTCCCTAGCCCTGAACCCTAAGACCGAGACCCCCCCGCAGCCCCCAGGACCACAACCCTAACACCGACCCCTACCCAGCCCTGAGCCCTAAGACCGAGACCCCCCGCAGCCTCCCCCTAGCCACAAACCCTACAACCGACCCTACCCCAACCCTACGTCTAACTGCCCTGAGCCCTAAGGCCGACTACCGGGCCCACCCAGAGCCCTACACCCAACCCTACCCCAGCCCTAAGCCCTAGTACCGAGACCCACCATAGCCCCCCCCAGGCCCTAAACCCTAACACCGACCCCTACCCAGCCCTGAGCCCTAAGACCGACACCCCCCACAGCCCCCACCCCCAAGCCCAACACCCTACTAACGACCCCTCCCTAGCCCTGAACCCTAAGACCGAGACCCCCCCGCAGCCCCCAGGACCACAACCCTAACACCGACCCCTACCCAGCCCTGAGCCCTAAGACCGAGACCCCCCGCAGCCTCCCCCTAGCCACAAACCCTACAACCGACCCTACCCCAACCCTACGTCTAACTGCCCTGAGCCCTAAGGCCGACTACCGGGCCCACCCAGAGCCCTACACCCAACCCTACCCCAGCCCTAAGCCCTAGTACCGAGACCCACCATAGCCCCCCCCAGGCCCTAAACCCTAACACCGACCCCTACCCAGCCCTGAGCCCTAAGACCGACACCCCCCACAGCCCCCACCCCCAAGCCCAACACCCTACTAACGACCCCTCCCTAGCCCTGAACCCTAAGACCGAGACCCCCCCGCAGCCCCCAGGACCACAACCCTAACACCGACCCCTACCCAGCCCTGAGCCCTAAGACCGAGACCCCCCGCAGCCTCCCCCTAGCCACAAACCCTACAACCGACCCTACCCCAACCCTACGTCTAACTGCCCTGAGCCCTAAGGCCGACTACCGGGCCCACCCAGAGCCCTACACCCAACCCTACCCCAGCCCTAAGCCCTAGTACCGAGACCCGCCATAGCCCCCCCCCAGGCCCTAAACCCTATCACCGACCCCCTACCCAGCCCTGAGCCCTAAGACCAACACCCCCCGCAGCCCCCCCAGGCCCCAAAACCCTAACACCGAACCCCTTCCCAGCCCTGAGCCCTAAGACCGAGACCCCCGCAGCCCCCCCAGGCCCTAAACCCTAACACCGACCCCTACCCAGCCCTGAGCCCTAAGACCGACACCCCCCACAGCCCCCACCCCCAAGCCCAACACCCTACTAACGACCCCTCCCTAGCCCTGAACCCTAAGACCGAGACCCCCCCGCAGCCCCCAGGACCACAACCCTAACACCGACCCCTACCCAGCCCTGAGCCCTAAGACCGAGACCCCCCGCAGCCTCCCCCTAGCCACAAACCCTACAACCGACCCTACCCCAACCCTACGTCTAACTGCCCTGAGCCCTAAGGCCGACTACCGGGCCCACCCACCCAACACCCAGAGCCCTACACCCAACCCTACCCCAGCCCTAAGCCCTAAGACCGAGACCCGCCATAGCCCCCCCCAGGCCCTAAACCCTATCACCGACCCCCTACCCAGCCCTGAGCCCTAAGACCAACACCCCCCGCAGCCCCCCCAGGCCCCAAAACCCTAACACCGAACCCCTTCCCAGCCCTGAGCCCTAAGACCGAGACCCCCGCAGCCCCCCCAGGCCCTAAACCCTAACACCGACCCCTACCCAGCCCTGAGCCCTAAGACCGACACCCCCCACAGCCCCCACCCCCAAGCCCAACACCCTACTAACGACCCCTCCCTAGCCCTGAACCCTAAGACCGAGACCCCCCCGCAGCCCCCAGGACCACAACCCTAACACCGACCCCTACCCAGCCCTGAGCCCTAAGACCGAGACCCCCCGCAGCCTCCCCCTAGCCACAAACCCTACAACCGACCCTACCCCAACCCTACGTCTAACTGCCCTGAGCCCTAAGGCCGACTACCGGGCCCACCCAGAGCCCTACACCCAACCCTACCCCAGCCCTAAGCCCTAGTACCGAGACCCACCATAGCCCCCCCCAGGCCCTAAACCCTATCACCGACCCCCTACCCAGCCCTGAGCCCTAAGACCAACACCCCCCGCAGCCCCCCCAGGCCCCAAAACCCTAACACCGAACCCCTTCCCAGCCCTGAGCCCTAAGACCAAGACCCCCGCAGCCCCCCCAGGCCCCAAACTCTAACACCAACCCCTCCCCAGCCCTGAGCCCTAAGACCGACACCCCCCACAGCCCCCCCCGCAAGCCCAAAACCCTACTAACGACCCCTCCCCAGCCCTGAACCCTAAGACCGAGACCCCCCCGCAGCCCCCAGGACCACAACCCTAACACCGACCCCTACCCAGCCCTGAGCCCTAAGACCGAGACCCCCCGCAGCCTCCCCCTAGCCACAAACCCTACAACCGACCCTACCCCAACCCTACGTCTAACTGCCCTGAGCCCTAAGGCCGACTACCGGGCCCACCCACCCAACACCCAGAGCCCTACACCCAACCCTACCCCAGCCCTAAGCCCTAGTACCGAGACCCGCCATAGCCCCCCCCAGGCCCTAAACCCTATCACCGACCCCCTACCCAGCCCTGAGCCCTAAGACCAACACCCCCCGCAGCCCCCCCAGGCCCCAAAACCCTAACACCGAACCCCTTCCCAGCCCTGAGCCCTAAGACCGAGACCCCCGCAGCCCCCCCAGGCCCCAAACTCTAACACCAACCCCTCCCCAGCCCTGAGCCCTAAGACCGAGACCCCCCACAGCCCCCCCCGCAAGCCCAAAACCCTACTAACGACCCCTCCCCAGCCCTGAACCCTAAGACCGAGACCCCCCCGCAGCCCCCAGGACCACAACCCTAACACCGACCCCTACCCAGCCCTGAGCCCTAAGACCGAGACCCCCCGCAGCCTCCCCCTAGCCACAAACCCTACAACCGACCCTACCCCAACCCTACGTCTAACTGCCCTGAGCCCTAAGGCCGACTACCGGGCCCACCCACCCAACACCCAGAGCCCTACACCCAACCCTACCCCAGCCCTAAGCCCTAGTACCGAGACCCGCCATAGCCCCCCCCCTGGCCCTAAACCCTAACACTGACCCCTACCCAGCCCTGAGCCCTAAGACCGACACCCCCCGCAGCCCCCCCAGGCCCCAAAACCCTAACACCGAACCCCTTTCCAGCCCTGAGCCCTAAGACCGAGACCCGCCATAGCCCCCCCCAGGCCCTAAACCCTATCACCGACCCCCTACCCAGCCCTGAGCCCTAAGACCAACACCCCCCGCAGCCCCCCCAGGCCCCAAAACCCTAACACCGAACCCCTTCCCAGCCCTGAGCCCTAAGACCAAGACCCCCGCAGCCCCCCCAGGCCCCAAACTCTAACACCAACCCCTCCCCAGCCCTGAGCCCTAAGACCGACACCCCCCACAGCCCCCACCCCCAAGCCCAACACCCTACTAACGACCCCTCCCTAGCCCTGAACCCTAAGACCGAGACCCCCCCGCAGCCCCCAGGACCACAACCCTAACACCGACCCCTACCCAGCCCTGAGCCCTAAGACCGAGACCCCCCGCAGCCTCCCCCTAGCCACAAACCCTACAACCGACCCTACCCCAACCCTACGTCTAACTGCCCTGAGCCCTAAGGCCGACTACCGGGCCCACCCAGAGCCCTACACCCAACCCTACCCCAGCCCTAAGCCCTAAGACCGAGACCCGCCATAGCCCCCCCCAGGCCCTAAACCCTATCACCGACCCCCTACCCAGCCCTGAGCCCTAAGACCAACACCCCCCGCAGCCCCCCCAGGCCCCAAAACCCTAACACCGAACCCCTTCCCAGCCCTGAGCCCTAAGACCGAGACCCCCGCAGCCCCCCCAGGCCCCAAACTCTAACACCAACCCCTCCCCAGCCCTGAGCCCTAAGACCGAGACCCCCCACAGCCCCCCCCGCAAGCCCAAAACCCTACTAACGACCCCTCCCCAGCCCTGAACCCTAAGACCGAGACCCCCCCGCAGCCCCCAGGACCACAACCCTAACACCGACCCCTACCCAGCCCTGAGCCCTAAGACCGAGACCCCCCGCAGCCTCCCCCTAGCCACAAACCCTACAACCGACCCTACCCCAACCCTACGTCTAACTGCCCTGAGCCCTAAGGCCGACTACCGGGCCCACCCACCCAACACCCAGAGCCCTACACCCAACCCTACCCCAGCCCTAAGCCCTAGTACCGAGACCCGCCATAGCCCCCCCCCTGGCCCTAAACCCTAACACTGACCCCTACCCAGCCCTGAGCCCTAAGACCGACACCCCCCGCAGCCCCCCCAGGCCCCAAAACCCTAACACCGAACCCCTTTCCAGCCCTGAGCCCTAAGACCGAGACCCGCCATAGCCCCCCCCAGGCCCTAAACCCTATCACCGACCCCCTACCCAGCCCTGAGCCCTAAGACCAACACCCCCCGCAGCCCCCCCAGGCCCCAAAACCCTAACACCGAACCCCTTCCCAGCCCTGAGCCCTAAGACCGAGACCCCCGCAGCCCCCCCAGGCCCTAAACCCTAACACCGACCCCTACCCAGCCCTGAGCCCTAAGACCGACACCCCCCACAGCCCCCACCCCCAAGCCCAACACCCTACTAACGACCCCTCCCTAGCCCTGAACCCTAAGACCGAGACCCCCCCGCAGCCCCCAGGACCACAACCCTAACACCGACCCCTACCCAGCCCTGAGCCCTAAGACCGAGACCCCCCGCAGCCTCCCCCTAGCCACAAACCCTACAACCGACCCTACCCCAACCCTACGTCTAACTGCCCTGAGCCCTAAGGCCGACTACCGGGCCCACCCACCCAACACCCAGAGCCCTACACCCAACCCTACCCCAGCCCTAAGCCCTAAGACCGAGACCCGCCATAGCCCCCCCCAGGCCCTAAACCCTATCACCGACCCCCTACCCAGCCCTGAGCCCTAAGACCAACACCCCCCGCAGCCCCCCCAGGCCCCAAAACCCTAACACCGAACCCCTTCCCAGCCCTGAGCCCTAAGACCGAGACCCCCGCAGCCCCCCCAGGCCCTAAACCCTAACACCGACCCCTACCCAGCCCTGAGCCCTAAGACCGACACCCCCCACAGCCCCCACCCCCAAGCCCAACACCCTACTAACGACCCCTCCCTAGCCCTGAACCCTAAGACCGAGACCCCCCCGCAGCCCCCAGGACCACAACCCTAACACCGACCCCTACCCAGCCCTGAGCCCTAAGACCGAGACCCCCCGCAGCCTCCCCCTAGCCACAAACCCTACAACCGACCCTACCCCAACCCTACGTCTAACTGCCCTGAGCCCTAAGGCCGACTACCGGGCCCACCCACCCAACACCCAGAGCCCTACACCCAACCCTACCCCAGCCCTAAGCCCTAGTACCGAGACCCGCCATAGCCCCCCCCAGGCCCTAAACCCTAAGACCGACCCCTACCCAGCCCTGAGCCCTAAGACCGACACCCCCCGCAGCCCCCCCCAGGCCCCAAAACCCTAACACCGAACCCCTTCCCAGCCCTGAGCCCTAAGACCGAGACCCCCGCAGCCCCCCCAGGCCCCAAACTCTAACACCAACCCCTCCCCAGCCCTGAGCCCTAAGACCGACACCCCCCACAGCCCCCACCCCCAAGCCCAACACCCTACTAACGACCCCTCCCTAGCCCTGAACCCTAAGACCGAGACCCCCCCGCAGCCCCCAGGACCACAACCCTAACACCGACCCCTACCCAGCCCTGAGCCCTAAGACCGAGACCCCCCGCAGCCTCCCCCTAGCCACAAACCCTACAACCGACCCTACCCCAACCCTACGTCTAACTGCCCTGAGCCCTAAGGCCGACTACCGGGCCCACCCAGAGCCCTACACCCAACCCTACCCCAGCCCTAAGCCCTAGTACCGAGACCCACCATAGCCCCCCCCAGGCCCTAAACCCTAACACCGACCCCTACCCAGCCCTGAGCCCTAAGACCGACACCCCCCACAGCCCCCACCCCCAAGCCCAACACCCTACTAACGACCCCTCCCTAGCCCTGAACCCTAAGACCGAGACCCCCCCGCAGCCCCCAGGACCACAACCCTAACACCGACCCCTACCCAGCCCTGAGCCCTAAGACCGAGACCCCCCGCAGCCTCCCCCTAGCCACAAACCCTACAACCGACCCTACCCCAACCCTACGTCTAACTGCCCTGAGCCCTAAGGCCGACTACCGGGCCCACCCAGAGCCCTACACCCAACCCTACCCCAGCCCTAAGCCCTAGTACCGAGACCCACCATAGCCCCCCCCAGGCCCTAAACCCTATCACCGACCCCCTACCCAGCCCTGAGCCCTAAGACCAACACCCCCCGCAGCCCCCCCAGGCCCCAAAACCCTAACACCGAACCCCTTCCCAGCCCTGAGCCCTAAGACCGAGACCCCCGCAGCCCCCCCAGGCCCCAAACTCTAACACCAACCCCTCCCCAGCCCTGAGCCCTAAGACCGACACCCCCCACAGCCCCCACCCCCAAGCCCAACACCCTACTAACGACCCCTCCCTAGCCCTGAACCCTAAGACCGAGACCCCCCCGCAGCCCCCAGGACCACAACCCTAACACCGACCCCTACCCAGCCCTGAGCCCTAAGACCGAGACCCCCCGCAGCCTCCCCCTAGCCACAAACCCTACAACCGACCCTACCCCAACCCTACGTCTAACTGCCCTGAGCCCTAAGGCCGACTACCGGGCCCACCCAGAGCCCTACACCCAACCCTACCCCAGCCCTAAGCCCTAGTACCGAGACCCACCATAGCCCCCCCCAGGCCCTAAACCCTAACACCGACCCCTACCCAGCCCTGAGCCCTAAGACCGACACCCCCCACAGCCCCCACCCCCAAGCCCAACACCCTACTAACGACCCCTCCCTAGCCCTGAACCCTAAGACCGAGACCCCCCCGCAGCCCCCAGGACCACAACCCTAACACCGACCCCTACCCAGCCCTGAGCCCTAAGACCGAGACCCCCCGCAGCCTCCCCCTAGCCACAAACCCTACAACCGACCCTACCCCAACCCTACGTCTAACTGCCCTGAGCCCTAAGGCCGACTACCGGGCCCACCCAGAGCCCTACACCCAACCCTACCCCAGCCCTAAGCCCTAGTACCGAGACCCACCATAGCCCCCCCCAGGCCCTAAACCCTATCACCGACCCCCTACCCAGCCCTGAGCCCTAAGACCGACACCCCCCGCAGCCCCCCCAGGCCCCAAAACCCTAACACCGAACCCCTTTCCAGCCCTGAGCCCTAAGACCGAGACCCGCCATAGCCCCCCCCAGGCCCTAAACCCTATCACCGACCCCCTACCCAGCCCTGAGCCCTAAGACCAACACCCCCCGCAGCCCCCCCAGGCCCCAAAACCCTAACACCGAACCCCTTCCCAGCCCTGAGCCCTAAGACCGAGACCCCCGCAGCCCCCCCAGGCCCCAAACTCTAACACCAACCCCTCCCCAGCCCTGAGCCCTAAGACCGAGACCCCCCACAGCCCCCACCCCCAAGCCCAACACCCTACTAACGACCCCTCCCTAGCCCTGAACCCTAAGACCGAGACCCCCCCGCAGCCCCCAGGACCACAACCCTAACACCGACCCCTACCCAGCCCTGAGCCCTAAGACCGAGACCCCCCGCAGCCTCCCCCTAGCCACAAACCCTACAACCGACCCTACCCCAACCCTACGTCTAACTGCCCTGAGCCCTAAGGCCGACTACCGGGCCCACCCACCCAACACCCAGAGCCCTACACCCAACCCTACCCCAGCCCTAAGCCCTAGTACCGAGACCCACCATAGCCCCCCCCAGGCCCTAAACCCTATCACCGACCCCCTACCCAGCCCTGAGCCCTAAGACCGACACCCCCCGCAGCCCCCCCAGGCCCCAAAACCCTAACACCGAACCCCTTTCCAGCCCTGAGCCCTAAGACCGAGACCCGCCATAGCCCCCCCCAGGCCCTAAACCCTATCACCGACCCCCTACCCAGCCCTGAGCCCTAAGACCAACACCCCCCGCAGCCCCCCCAGGCCCCAAAACCCTAACACCGAACCCCTTCCCAGCCCTGAGCCCTAAGACCAAGACCCCCGCAGCCCCCCCAGGCCCCAAACTCTAACACCAACCCCTCCCCAGCCCTGAGCCCTAAGACCGACACCCCCCACAGCCCCCACCCCCAAGCCCAACACCCTACTAACGACCCCTCCCTAGCCCTGAACCCTAAGACCGAGACCCCCCCGCAGCCCCCAGGACCACAACCCTAACACCGACCCCTACCCAGCCCTGAGCCCTAAGACCGAGACCCCCCGCAGCCTCCCCCTAGCCACAAACCCTACAACCGACCCTACCCCAACCCTACGTCTAACTGCCCTGAGCCCTAAGGCCGACTACCGGGCCCACCCAGAGCCCTACACCCAACCCTACCCCAGCCCTAAGCCCTAGTACCGAGACCCGCCATAGCCCCCCCCCAGGCCCTAAACCCTATCACCGACCCCCTACCCAGCCCTGAGCCCTAAGACCAACACCCCCCGCAGCCCCCCCAGGCCCCAAAACCCTAACACCGAACCCCTTCCCAGCCCTGAGCCCTAAGACCAAGACCCCCGCAGCCCCCCCAGGCCCCAAACTCTAACACCAACCCCTCCCCAGCCCTGAGCCCTAAGACCGACACCCCCCACAGCCCCCACCCCCAAGCCCAACACCCTACTAACGACCCCTCCCTAGCCCTGAACCCTAAGACCGAGACCCCCCCGCAGCCCCCAGGACCACAACCCTAACACCGACCCCTACCCAGCCCTGAGCCCTAAGACCGAGACCCCCCGCAGCCTCCCCCTAGCCACAAACCCTACAACCGACCCTACCCCAACCCTACGTCTAACTGCCCTGAGCCCTAAGGCCGACTACCGGGCCCACCCAGAGCCCTACACCCAACCCTACCCCAGCCCTAAGCCCTAGTACCGAGACCCACCATAGCCCCCCCCAGGCCCTAAACCCTATCACCGACCCCCTACCCAGCCCTGAGCCCTAAGACCAACACCCCCCGCAGCCCCCCCAGGCCCCAAAACCCTAACACCGAACCCCTTCCCAGCCCTGAGCCCTAAGACCAAGACCCCCGCAGCCCCCCCAGGCCCCAAACTCTAACACCAACCCCTCCCCAGCCCTGAGCCCTAAGACCGACACCCCCCACAGCCCCCACCCCCAAGCCCAACACCCTACTAACGACCCCTCCCTAGCCCTGAACCCTAAGACCGAGACCCCCCCGCAGCCCCCAGGACCACAACCCTAACACCGACCCCTACCCAGCCCTGAGCCCTAAGACCGAGACCCCCCGCAGCCTCCCCCTAGCCACAAACCCTACAACCGACCCTACCCCAACCCTACGTCTAACTGCCCTGAGCCCTAAGGCCGACTACCGGGCCCACCCACCCAACACCCAGAGCCCTACACCCAACCCTACCCCAGCCCTAAGCCCTAGTACCGAGACCCACCATAGCCCCCCCCAGGCCCTAAACCCTATCACCGACCCCCTACCCAGCCCTGAGCCCTAAGACCGACACCCCCCGCAGCCCCCCCAGGCCCCAAAACCCTAACACCGAACCCCTTTCCAGCCCTGAGCCCTAAGACCGAGACCCGCCATAGCCCCCCCCAGGCCCTAAACCCTATCACCGACCCCCTACCCAGCCCTGAGCCCTAAGACCAACACCCCCCGCAGCCCCCCCAGGCCCCAAAACCCTAACACCGAACCCCTTCCCAGCCCTGAGCCCTAAGACCAAGACCCCCGCAGCCCCCCCAGGCCCCAAACTCTAACACCAACCCCTCCCCAGCCCTGAGCCCTAAGACCGACACCCCCCACAGCCCCCACCCCCAAGCCCAACACCCTACTAACGACCCCTCCCTAGCCCTGAACCCTAAGACCGAGACCCCCCCGCAGCCCCCAGGACCACAACCCTAACACCGACCCCTACCCAGCCCTGAGCCCTAAGACCGAGACCCCCCGCAGCCTCCCCCTAGCCACAAACCCTACAACCGACCCTACCCCAACCCTACGTCTAACTGCCCTGAGCCCTAAGGCCGACTACCGGGCCCACCCAGAGCCCTACACCCAACCCTACCCCAGCCCTAAGCCCTAGTACCGAGACCCACCATAGCCCCCCCCAGGCCCTAAACCCTATCACCGACCCCCTACCCAGCCCTGAGCCCTAAGACCAACACCCCCCGCAGCCCCCCCAGGCCCCAAAACCCTAACACCGAACCCCTTCCCAGCCCTGAGCCCTAAGACCAAGACCCCCGCAGCCCCCCCAGGCCCCAAACTCTAACACCAACCCCTCCCCAGCCCTGAGCCCTAAGACCGACACCCCCCACAGCCCCCACCCCCAAGCCCAACACCCTACTAACGACCCCTCCCTAGCCCTGAACCCTAAGACCGAGACCCCCCCGCAGCCCCCAGGACCACAACCCTAACACCGACCCCTACCCAGCCCTGAGCCCTAAGACCGAGACCCCCCGCAGCCTCCCCCTAGCCACAAACCCTACAACCGACCCTACCCCAACCCTACGTCTAACTGCCCTGAGCCCTAAGGCCGACTACCGGGCCCACCCAGAGCCCTACACCCAACCCTACCCCAGCCCTAAGCCCTAGTACCGAGACCCACCATAGCCCCCCCCAGGCCCTAAACCCTAACACCGACCCCTACCCAGCCCTGAGCCCTAAGACCGACACCCCCCACAGCCCCCACCCCCAAGCCCAACACCCTACTAACGACCCCTCCCTAGCCCTGAACCCTAAGACCGAGACCCCCCCGCAGCCCCCAGGACCACAACCCTAACACCGACCCCTACCCAGCCCTGAGCCCTAAGACCGAGACCCCCCGCAGCCTCCCCCTAGCCACAAACCCTACAACCGACCCTACCCCAATCCTACGTCTAACTGCCCTGAGCCCTAAGGCCGACTACCGGGCCCACCCACCCAACACCCAGAGCCCTACACCCAACCCTACCCCAGCCCTAAGCCCTAGTACCGAGACCCGCCATAGCCCCCCCCCTGGCCCTAAACCCTAACACTGACCCCTACCCAGCCCTGAGCCCTAAGACCGACACCCCCCGCAGCCCCCCCAGGCCCCAAAACCCTAACACCGAACCCCTTTCCAGCCCTGAGCCCTAAGACCGAGACCCGCCATAGCCCCCCCCAGGCCCTAAACCCTATCACCGACCCCCTACCCAGCCCTGAGCCCTAAGACCAACACCCCCCGCAGCCCCCCCAGGCCCCAAAACCCTAACACCGAACCCCTTCCCAGCCCTGAGCCCTAAGACCGAGACCCCCGCAGCCCCCCCAGGCCCCAAACTCTAACACCAACCCCTCCCCAGCCCTGAGCCCTAAGACCGAGACCCCCCACAGCCCCCCCCGCAAGCCCAAAACCCTACTAACGACCCCTCCCCAGCCCTGAACCCTAAGACCGAGACCCCCCCGCAGCCCCCAGGACCACAACCCTAACACCGACCCCTACCCAGCCCTGAGCCCTAAGACCGAGACCCCCCGCAGCCTCCCCCTAGCCACAAACCCTACAACCGACCCTACCCCAACCCTACGTCTAACTGCCCTGAGCCCTAAGGCCGACTACCGGGCCCACCCAGAGCCCTACACCCAACCCTACCCCAGCCCTAAGCCCTAGTACCGAGACCCACCATAGCCCCCCCCAGGCCCTAAACCCTAACACCGACCCCTACCCAGCCCTGAGCCCTAAGACCGACACCCCCCACAGCCCCCACCCCCAAGCCCAACACCCTACTAACGACCCCTCCCTAGCCCTGAACCCTAAGACCGAGACCCCCCC
This sequence comes from Triturus cristatus, assembly GCF_964204655.1. NCBI lineage: Eukaryota > Metazoa > Chordata > Amphibia > Caudata > Salamandridae > Triturus > Triturus cristatus. Next base: position 79,344 of record NW_028187491.1, read on the forward strand.
GCAGCCCCCAGGACCACAACCCTAACACCGACCCCTACCCAGCCCTGAGCCCTAAGACCGAGACCCCCCGCAGCCTCCCCCTAGCCACAAACCCTACAACCGACCCTACCCCAACCCTACGTCTAACTGCCCTGAGCCCTAAGGCCGACTACCGGGCCCACCCAGAGCCCTACACCCAACCCTACCCCAGCCCTAAGCCCTAGTACCGAGACCCACCATAGCCCCCCCCAGGCCCTAAACCCTATCACCGACCCCCTACCCAGCCCTGAGCCCTAAGACCAACACCCCCCGCAGCCCCCCCAGGCCCCAAAACCCTAACACCGAACCCCTTCCCAGCCCTGAGCCCTAAGACCGAGACCCCCGCAGCCCCCCCAGGCCCCAAACTCTAACACCAACCCCTCCCCAGCCCTGAGCCCTAAGACCGACACCCCCCACAGCCCCCACCCCCAAGCCCAACACCCTACTAACGACCCCTCCCTAGCCCTGAACCCTAAGACCGAGACCCCCCCGCAGCCCCCAGGACCACAACCCTAACACCGACCCCTACCCAGCCCTGAGCCCTAAGACCGAGACCCCCCGCAGCCTCCCCCTAGCCACAAACCCTACAACCGACCCTACCCCAACCCTACGTCTAACTGCCCTGAGCCCTAAGGCCGACTACCGGGCCCACCCAGAGCCCTACACCCAACCCTACCCCAGCCCTAAGCCCTAGTACCGAGACCCACCATAGCCCCCCCCAGGCCCTAAACCCTAACACCGACCCCTACCCAGCCCTGAGCCCTAAGACCGACACCCCCCACAGCCCCCACCCCCAAGCCCAACACCCTACTAACGACCCCTCCCTAGCCCTGAACCCTAAGACCGAGACCCCCCCGCAGCCCCCAGGACCACAACCCTAACACCGACCCCTACCCAGCCCTGAGCCCTAAGACCGAGACCCCCCGCAGCCTCCCCCTAGCCACAAACCCTACAACCGACCCTACCCCAACCCTACGTCTAACTGCCCTGAGCCCTAAGGCCGACTACCGGGCCCACCCAGAGCCCTACACCCAACCCTACCCCAGCCCTAAGCCCTAGTACCGAGACCCACCATAGCCCCCCCCAGGCCCTAAACCCTATCACCGACCCCCTACCCAGCCCTGAGCCCTAAGACCGACACCCCCCGCAGCCCCCCCAGGCCCCAAAACCCTAACACCGAACCCCTTTCCAGCCCTGAGCCCTAAGACCGAGACCCGCCATAGCCCCCCCCAGGCCCTAAACCCTATCACCGACCCCCTACCCAGCCCTGAGCCCTAAGACCAACACCCCCCGCAGCCCCCCCAGGCCCCAAAACCCTAACACCGAACCCCTTCCCAGCCCTGAGCCCTAAGACCGAGACCCCCGCAGCCCCCCCAGGCCCCAAACTCTAACACCAACCCCTCCCCAGCCCTGAGCCCTAAGACCGAGACCCCCCACAGCCCCCACCCCCAAGCCCAACACCCTACTAACGACCCCTCCCTAGCCCTGAACCCTAAGACCGAGACCCCCCCGCAGCCCCCAGGACCACAACCCTAACACCGACCCCTACCCAGCCCTGAGCCCTAAGACCGAGACCCCCCGCAGCCTCCCCCTAGCCACAAACCCTACAACCGACCCTACCCCAACCCTACGTCTAACTGCCCTGAGCCCTAAGGCCGACTACCGGGCCCACCCAGAGCCCTACACCCAACCCTACCCCAGCCCTAAGCCCTAGTACCGAGACCCACCATAGCCCCCCCCAGGCCCTAAACCCTATCACCGACCCCCTACCCAGCCCTGAGCCCTAAGACCAACACCCCCCGCAGCCCCCCCAGGCCCCAAAACCCTAACACCGAACCCCTTCCCAGCCCTGAGCCCTAAGACCAAGACCCCCGCAGCCCCCCCAGGCCCCAAACTCTAACACCAACCCCTCCCCAGCCCTGAGCCCTAAGACCGACACCCCCCACAGCCCCCACCCCCAAGCCCAACACCCTACTAACGACCCCTCCCTAGCCCTGAACCCTAAGACCGAGACCCCCCCGCAGCCCCCAGGACCACAACCCTAACACCGACCCCTACCCAGCCCTGAGCCCTAAGACCGAGACCCCCCGCAGCCTCCCCCTAGCCACAAACCCTACAACCGACCCTACCCCAACCCTACGTCTAACTGCCCTGAGCCCTAAGGCCGACTACCGGGCCCACCCAGAGCCCTACACCCAACCCTACCCCAGCCCTAAGCCCTAGTACCGAGACCCACCATAGCCCCCCCCAGGCCCTAAACCCTAACACCGACCCCTACCCAGCCCTGAGCCCTAAGACCGACACCCCCCACAGCCCCCACCCCCAAGCCCAACACCCTACTAACGACCCCTCCCTAGCCCTGAACCCTAAGACCGAGACCCCCCCGCAGCCCCCAGGACCACAACCCTAACACCGACCCCTACCCAGCCCTGAGCCCTAAGACCGAGACCCCCCGCAGCCTCCCCCTAGCCACAAACCCTACAACCGACCCTACCCCAACCCTACGTCTAACTGCCCTGAGCCCTAAGGCCGACTACCGGGCCCACCCAGAGCCCTACACCCAACCCTACCCCAGCCCTAAGCCCTAGTACCGAGACCCGCCATAGCCCCCCCCAGGCCCTAAACCCTATCACCGACCCCCTACCCAGCCCTGAGCCCTAAGACCAACACCCCCCGCAGCCCCCCCAGGCCCCAAAACCCTAACACCGAACCCCTTCCCAGCCCTGAGCCCTAAGACCGAGACCCCCGCAGCCCCCCCAGGCCCCAAACTCTAACACCAACCCCTCCCCAGCCCTGAGCCCTAAGACCGAGACCCCCCACAGCCCCCCCCGCAAGCCCAAAACCCTACTAACGACCCCTCCCCAGCCCTGAACCCTAAGACCGAGACCCCCCCGCAGCCCCCAGGACCACAACCCTAACACCGACCCCTACCCAGCCCTGAGCCCTAAGACCGAGACCCCCCGCAGCCTCCCCCTAGCCACAAACCCTACAACCGACCCTACCCCAACCCTACGTCTAACTGCCCTGAGCCCTAAGGCCGACTACCGGGCCCACCCAGAGCCCTACACCCAACCCTACCCCAGCCCTAAGCCCTAGTACCGAGACCCACCATAGCCCCCCCCAGGCCCTAAACCCTAACACCGACCCCTACCCAGCCCTGAGCCCTAAGACCGACACCCCCCACAGCCCCCACCCCCAAGCCCAACACCCTACTAACGACCCCTCCCTAGCCCTGAACCCTAAGACCGAGACCCCCCCGCAGCCCCCAGGACCACAACCCTAACACCGACCCCTACCCAGCCCTGAGCCCTAAGACCGAGACCCCCCGCAGCCTCCCCCTAGCCACAAACCCTACAACCGACCCTACCCCAACCCTACGTCTAACTGCCCTGAGCCCTAAGGCCGACTACCGGGCCCACCCAGAGCCCTACACCCAACCCTACCCCAGCCCTAAGCCCTAGTACCGAGACCCGCCATAGCCCCCCCCCAGGCCCTAAACCCTATCACCGACCCCCTACCCAGCCCTGAGCCCTAAGACCAACACCCCCCGCAGCCCCCCCAGGCCCCAAAACCCTAACACCGAACCCCTTCCCAGCCCTGAGCCCTAAGACCAAGACCCCCGCAGCCCCCCCAGGCCCCAAACTCTAACACCAACCCCTCCCCAGCCCTGAGCCCTAAGACCGACACCCCCCACAGCCCCCACCCCCAAGCCCAACACCCTACTAACGACCCCTCCCTAGCCCTGAACCCTAAGACCGAGACCCCCCCGCAGCCCCCAGGACCACAACCCTAACACCGACCCCTACCCAGCCCTGAGCCCTAAGACCGAGACCCCCCGCAGCCTCCCCCTAGCCACAAACCCTACAACCGACCCTACCCCAACCCTACGTCTAACTGCCCTGAGCCCTAAGGCCGACTACCGGGCCCACCCACCCAACACCCAGAGCCCTACACCCAACCCTACCCCAGCCCTAAGCCCTAGTACCGAGACCCGCCATAGCCCCCCCCCTGGCCCTAAACCCTAACACTGACCCCTACCCAGCCCTGAGCCCTAAGACCGACACCCCCCGCAGCCCCCCCAGGCCCCAAAACCCTAACACCGAACCCCTTTCCAGCCCTGAGCCCTAAGACCGAGACCCGCCATAGCCCCCCCCAGGCCCTAAACCCTATCACCGACCCCCTACCCAGCCCTGAGCCCTAAGACCAACACCCCCCGCAGCCCCCCCAGGCCCCAAAACCCTAACACCGAACCCCTTCCCAGCCCTGAGCCCTAAGACCGAGACCCCCGCAGCCCCCCCAGGCCCCAAACTCTAACACCAACCCCTCCCCAGCCCTGAGCCCTAAGACCGACACCCCCCACAGCCCCCACCCCCAAGCCCAACACCCTACTAACGACCCCTCCCTAGCCCTGAACCCTAAGACCGAGACCCCCCCGCAGCCCCCAGGACCACAACCCTAACACCGACCCCTACCCAGCCCTGAGCCCTAAGACCGAGACCCCCCGCAGCCTCCCCCTAGCCACAAACCCTACAACCGACCCTACCCCAATCCTACGTCTAACTGCCCTGAGCCCTAAGGCCGACTACCGGGCCCACCCACCCAACACCCAGAGCCCTACACCCAACCCTACCCCAGCCCTAAGCCCTAGTACCGAGACCCGCCATAGCCCCCCCCCTGGCCCTAAACCCTAACACTGACCCCTACCCAGCCCTGAGCCCTAAGACCGACACCCCCCGCAGCCCCCCCAGGCCCCAAAACCCTAACACCGAACCCCTTTCCAGCCCTGAGCCCTAAGACCGAGACCCGCCATAGCCCCCCCCAGGCCCTAAACCCTATCACCGACCCCCTACCCAGCCCTGAGCCCTAAGACCAACACCCCCCGCAGCCCCCCCAGGCCCCAAAACCCTAACACCGAACCCCTTCCCAGCCCTGAGCCCTAAGACCGAGACCCCCGCAGCCCCCCCAGGCCCCAAACTCTAACACCAACCCCTCCCCAGCCCTGAGCCCTAAGACCGAGACCCCCCACAGCCCCCCCCGCAAGCCCAAAACCCTACTAACGACCCCTCCCCAGCCCTGAACCCTAAGACCGAGACCCCCCCGCAGCCCCCAGGACCACAACCCTAACACCGACCCCTACCCAGCCCTGAGCCCTAAGACCGAGACCCCCCGCAGCCTCCCCCTAGCCACAAACCCTACAACCGACCCTACCCCAACCCTACGTCTAACTGCCCTGAGCCCTAAGGCCGACTACCGGGCCCACCCACCCAACACCCAGAGCCCTACACCCAACCCTACCCCAGCCCTAAGCCCTAGTACCGAGACCCGCCATAGCCCCCCCCCTGGCCCTAAACCCTAACACTGACCCCTACCCAGCCCTGAGCCCTAAGACCGACACCCCCCGCAGCCCCCCCAGGCCCCAAAACCCTAACACCGAACCCCTTTCCAGCCCTGAGCCCTAAGACCGAGACCCGCCATAGCCCCCCCCAGGCCCTAAACCCTATCACCGACCCCCTACCCAGCCCTGAGCCCTAAGACCAACACCCCCCGCAGCCCCCCCAGGCCCCAAAACCCTAACACCGAACCCCTTCCCAGCCCTGAGCCCTAAGACCGAGACCCCCGCAGCCCCCCCAGGCCCCAAACTCTAACACCAACCCCTCCCCAGCCCTGAGCCCTAAGACCGAGACCCCCCACAGCCCCCCCCGCAAGCCCAAAACCCTACTAACGACCCCTCCCCAGCCCTGAACCCTAAGACCGAGACCCCCCCGCAGCCCCCAGGACCACAACCCTAACACCGACCCCTACCCAGCCCTGAGCCCTAAGACCGAGACCCCCCGCAGCCTCCCCCTAGCCACAAACCCTACAACCGACCCTACCCCAATCCTACGTCTAACTGCCCTGAGCCCTAAGGCCGACTACCGGGCCCACCCACCCAACACCCAGAGCCCTACACCCAACCCTACCCCAGCCCTAAGCCCTAGTACCGAGACCCGCCATAGCCCCCCCCCTGGCCCTAAACCCTAACACTGACCCCTACCCAGCCCTGAGCCCTAAGACCGACACCCCCCGCAGCCCCCCCAGGCCCCAAAACCCTAACACCGAACCCCTTTCCAGCCCTGAGCCCTAAGACCGAGACCCGCCATAGCCCCCCCCAGGCCCTAAACCCTATCACCGACCCCCTACCCAGCCCTGAGCCCTAAGACCAACACCCCCCGCAGCCCCCCCAGGCCCCAAAACCCTAACACCGAACCCCTTCCCAGCCCTGAGCCCTAAGACCGAGACCCCCGCAGCCCCCCCAGGCCCCAAACTCTAACACCAACCCCTCCCCAGCCCTGAGCCCTAAGACCGACACCCCCCACAGCCCCCACCCCCAAGCCCAACACCCTACTAACGACCCCTCCCTAGCCCTGAACCCTAAGACCGAGACCCCCCCGCAGCCCCCAGGACCACAACCCTAACACCGACCCCTACCCAGCCCTGAGCCCTAAGACCGAGACCCCCCGCAGCCTCCCCCTAGCCACAAACCCTACAACCGACCCTACCCCAATCCTACGTCTAACTGCCCTGAGCCCTAAGGCCGACTACCGGGCCCACCCACCCAACACCCAGAGCCCTACACCCAACCCTACCCCAGCCCTAAGCCCTAGTACCGAGACCCGCCATAGCCCCCCCCCTGGCCCTAAACCCTAACACTGACCCCTACCCAGCCCTGAGCCCTAAGACCGACACCCCCCGCAGCCCCCCCAGGCCCCAAAACCCTAACACCGAACCCCTTTCCAGCCCTAAGCCCTAGTACCGAGACCCACCATAGCCCCCCCCAGGCCCTAAACCCTATCACCGACCCCCTACCCAGCCCTGAGCCCTAAGACCAACACCCCCCGCAGCCCCCCCAGGCCCCAAAACCCTAACACCGAACCCCTTCCCAGCCCTGAGCCCTAAGACCGAGACCCCCGCAGCCCCCCCAGGCCCCAAACTCTAACACCAACCCCTCCCCAGCCCTGAGCCCTAAGACCGAGACCCCCCACAGCCCCCCCCGCAAGCCCAAAACCCTACTAACGACCCCTCCCCAGCCCTGAACCCTAAGACCGAGACCCCCCCGCAGCCCCCAGGACCACAACCCTAACACCGACCCCTACCCAGCCCTGAGCCCTAAGACCGAGACCCCCCGCAGCCTCCCCCTAGCCACAAACCCTACAACCGACCCTACCCCAATCCTACGTCTAACTGCCCTGAGCCCTAAGGCCGACTACCGGGCCCACCCACCCAACACCCAGAGCCCTACACCCAACCCTACCCCAGCCCTAAGCCCTAGTACCGAGACCCGCCATAGCCCCCCCCCTGGCCCTAAACCCTAACACTGACCCCTACCCAGCCCTGAGCCCTAAGACCGACACCCCCCGCAGCCCCCCCAGGCCCCAAAACCCTAACACCGAACCCCTTTCCAGCCCTGAGCCCTAAGACCGAGACCCGCCATAGCCCCCCCCAGGCCCTAAACCCTATCACCGACCCCCTACCCAGCCCTGAGCCCTAAGACCAACACCCCCCGCAGCCCCCCCAGGCCCCAAAACCCTAACACCGAACCCCTTCCCAGCCCTGAGCCCTAAGACCGAGACCCCCGCAGCCCCCCCAGGCCCCAAACTCTAACACCAACCCCTCCCCAGCCCTGAGCCCTAAGACCGACACCCCCCACAGCCCCCACCCCCAAGCCCAACACCCTACTAACGACCCCTCCCTAGCCCTGAACCCTAAGACCGAGACCCCCCCGCAGCCCCCAGGACCACAACCCTAACACCGACCCCTACCCAGCCCTGAGCCCTAAGACCGAGACCCCCCGCAGCCTCCCCCTAGCCACAAACCCTACAACCGACCCTACCCCAATCCTACGTCTAACTGCCCTGAGCCCTAAGGCCGACTACCGGGCCCACCCACCCAACACCCAGAGCCCTACACCCAACCCTACCCCAGCCCTAAGCCCTAGTACCGAGACCCGCCATAGCCCCCCCCCTGGCCCTAAACCCTAACACTGACCCCTACCCAGCCCTGAGCCCTAAGACCGACACCCCCCGCAGCCCCCCCAGGCCCCAAAACCCTAACACCGAACCCCTTTCCAGCCCTGAGCCCTAAGACCGAGACCCGCCATAGCCCCCCCCAGGCCCTAAACCCTATCACCGACCCCCTACCCAGCCCTGAGCCCTAAGACCAACACCCCCCGCAGCCCCCCCAGGCCCCAAAACCCTAACACCGAACCCCTTCCCAGCCCTGAGCCCTAAGACCGAGACCCCCGCAGCCCCCCCAGGCCCCAAACTCTAACACCAACCCCTCCCCAGCCCTGAGCCCTAAGACCGAGACCCCCCACAGCCCCCCCCGCAAGCCCAAAACCCTACTAACGACCCCTCCCCAGCCCTGAACCCTAAGACCGAGACCCCCCCGCAGCCCCCAGGACCACAACCCTAACACCGACCCCTACCCAGCCCTGAGCCCTAAGACCGAGACCCCCCGCAGCCTCCCCCTAGCCACAAACCCTACAACCGACCCTACCCCAATCCTACGTCTAACTGCCCTGAGCCCTAAGGCCGACTACCGGGCCCACCCACCCAACACCCAGAGCCCTACACCCAACCCTACCCCAGCCCTAAGCCCTAGTACCGAGACCCGCCATAGCCCCCCCCCTGGCCCTAAACCCTAACACTGACCCCTACCCAGCCCTGAGCCCTAAGACCGACACCCCCCGCAGCCCCCCCAGGCCCCAAAACCCTAACACCGAACCCCTTTCCAGCCCTAAGCCCTAGTACCGAGACCCACCATAGCCCCCCCCAGGCCCTAAACCCTATCACCGACCCCCTACCCAGCCCTGAGCCCTAAGACCAACACCCCCCGCAGCCCCCCCAGGCCCCAAAACCCTAACACCGAACCCCTTCCCAGCCCTGAGCCCTAAGACCGAGACCCCCGCAGCCCCCCCAGGCCCCAAACTCTAACACCAACCCCTCCCCAGCCCTGAGCCCTAAGACCGAGACCCCCCACAGCCCCCCCCGCAAGCCCAAAACCCTACTAACGACCCCTCCCCAGCCCTGAACCCTAAGACCGAGACCCCCCCGCAGCCCCCAGGACCACAACCCTAACACCGACCCCTACCCAGCCCTGAGCCCTAAGACCGAGACCCCCCGCAGCCTCCCCCTAGCCACAAACCCTACAACCGACCCTACCCCAACCCTACGTCTAACTGCCCTGAGCCCTAAGGCCGACTACCGGGCCCACCCACCCAACACCCAGAGCCCTACACCCAACCCTACCCCAGCCCTAAGCCCTAGTACCGAGACCCGCCATAGCCCCCCCCCTGGCCCTAAACCCTAACACTGACCCCTACCCAGCCCTGAGCCCTAAGACCGACACCCCCCGCAGCCCCCCCAGGCCCCAAAACCCTAACACCGAACCCCTTTCCAGCCCTGAGCCCTAAGACCGAGACCCGCCATAGCCCCCCCCAGGCCCTAAACCCTATCACCGACCCCCTACCCAGCCCTGAGCCCTAAGACCAACACCCCCCGCAGCCCCCCCAGGCCCCAAAACCCTAACACCGAACCCCTTCCCAGCCCTGAGCCCTAAGACCGAGACCCCCGCAGCCCCCCCAGGCCCCAAACTCTAACACCAACCCCTCCCCAGCCCTGAGCCCTAAGACCGACACCCCCCACAGCCCCCACCCCCAAGCCCAACACCCTACTAACGACCCCTCCCTAGCCCTGAACCCTAAGACCGAGACCCCCCCGCAGCCCCCAGGACCACAACCCTAACACCGACCCCTACCCAGCCCTGAGCCCTAAGACCGAGACCCCCCGCAGCCTCCCCCTAGCCACAAACCCTACAACCGACCCTACCCCAATCCTACGTCTAACTGCCCTGAGCCCTAAGGCCGACTACCGGGCCCACCCACCCAACACCCAGAGCCCTACACCCAACCCTACCCCAGCCCTAAGCCCTAGTACCGAGACCCGCCATAGCCCCCCCCCTGGCCCTAAACCCTAACACTGACCCCTACCCAGCCCTGAGCCCTAAGACCGACACCCCCCGCAGCCCCCCCAGGCCCCAAAACCCTAACACCGAACCCCTTTCCAGCCCTGAGCCCTAAGACCGAGACCCGCCATAGCCCCCCCCAGGCCCTAAACCCTATCACCGACCCCCTACCCAGCCCTGAGCCCTAAGACCAACACCCCCCGCAGCCCCCCCAGGCCCCAAAACCCTAACACCGAACCCCTTCCCAGCCCTGAGCCCTAAGACCGAGACCCCCGCAGCCCCCCCAGGCCCCAAACTCTAACACCAACCCCTCCCCAGCCCTGAGCCCTAAGACCGAGACCCCCCACAGCCCCCCCCGCAAGCCCAAAACCCTACTAACGACCCCTCCCCAGCCCTGAACCCTAAGACCGAGACCCCCCCGCAGCCCCCAGGACCACAACCCTAACACCGACCCCTACCCAGCCCTGAGCCCTAAGACCGAGACCCCCCGCAGCCTCCCCCTAGCCACAAACCCTACAACCGACCCTACCCCAATCCTACGTCTAACTGCCCTGAGCCCTAAGGCCGACTACCGGGCCCACCCACCCAACACCCAGAGCCCTACACCCAACCCTACCCCAGCCCTAAGCCCTAGTACCGAGACCCGCCATAGCCCCCCCCCTGGCCCTAAACCCTAACACTGACCCCTACCCAGCCCTGAGCCCTAAGACCGACACCCCCCGCAGCCCCCCCAGGCCCCAAAACCCTAACACCGAACCCCTTTCCAGCCCTGAGCCCTAAGACCGAGACCCGCCATAGCCCCCCCCAGGCCCTAAACCCTATCACCGACCCCCTACCCAGCCCTGAGCCCTAAGACCAACACCCCCCGCAGCCCCCCCAGGCCCCAAAACCCTAACACCGAACCCCTTCCCAGCCCTGAGCCCTAAGACCGAGACCCCCGCAGCCCCCCCAGGCCCCAAACTCTAACACCAACCCCTCCCCAGCCCTGAGCCCTAAGACCGACACCCCCCACAGCCCCCACCCCCAAGCCCAACACCCTACTAACGACCCCTCCCTAGCCCTGAACCCTAAGACCGAGACCCCCCCGCAGCCCCCAGGACCACAACCCTAACACCGACCCCTACCCAGCCCTGAGCCCTAAGACCGAGACCCCCCGCAGCCTCCCCCTAGCCACAAACCCTACAACCGACCCTACCCCAATCCTACGTCTAACTGCCCTGAGCCCTAAGGCCGACTACCGGGCCCACCCACCCAACACCCAGAGCCCTACACCCAACCCTACCCCAGCCCTAAGCCCTAGTACCGAGACCCGCCATAGCCCCCCCCCTGGCCCTAAACCCTAACACTGACCCCTACCCAGCCCTGAGCCCTAAGACCGACACCCCCCGCAGCCCCCCCAGGCCCCAAAACCCTAACACCGAACCCCTTTCCAGCCCTGAGCCCTAAGACCGAGACCCGCCATAGCCCCCCCCAGGCCCTAAACCCTATCACCGACCCCCTACCCAGCCCTGAGCCCTAAGACCAACACCCCCCGCAGCCCCCCCAGGCCCCAAAACCCTAACACCGAACCCCTTCCCAGCCCTGAGCCCTAAGACCGAGACCCCCGCAGCCCCCCCAGGCCCCAAACTCTAACACCAACCCCTCCCCAGCCCTGAGCCCTAAGACCGAGACCCCCCACAGCCCCCCCCGCAAGCCCAAAACCCTACTAACGACCCCTCCCCAGCCCTGAACCCTAAGACCGAGACCCCCCCGCAGCCCCCAGGACCACAACCCTAACACCGACCCCTACCCAGCCCTGAGCCCTAAGACCGAGACCCCCCGCAGCCTCCCCCTAGCCACAAACCCTACAACCGACCCTACCCCAATCCTACGTCTAACTGCCCTGAGCCCTAAGGCCGACTACCGGGCCCACCCACCCAACACCCAGAGCCCTACACCCAACCCTACCCCAGCCCTAAGCCCTAGTACCGAGACCCGCCATAGCCCCCCCCCTGGCCCTAAACCCTAACACTGACCCCTACCCAGCCCTGAGCCCTAAGACCGACACCCCCCGCAGCCCCCCCAGGCCCCAAAACCCTAACACCGAACCCCTTTCCAGCCCTGAGCCCTAAGACCGAGACCCGCCATAGCCCCCCCCAGGCCCTAAACCCTATCACCGACCCCCTACCCAGCCCTGAGCCCTAAGACCAACACCCCCCGCAGCCCCCCCAGGCCCCAAAACCCTAACACCGAACCCCTTCCCAGCCCTGAGCCCTAAGACCGAGACCCCCGCAGCCCCCCCAGGCCCCAAACTCTAACACCAACCCCTCCCCAGCCCTGAGCCCTAAGACCGAGACCCCCCACAGCCCCCCCCGCAAGCCCAAAACCCTACTAACGACCCCTCCCCAGCCCTGAACCCTAAGACCGAGACCCCCCCGCAGCCCCCAGGACCACAACCCTAACACCGACCCCTACCCAGCCCTGAGCCCTAAGACCGAGACCCCCCGCAGCCTCCCCCTAGCCACAAACCCTACAACCGACCCTACCCCAACCCTACGTCTAACTGCCCTGAGCCCTAAGGCCGACTACCGGGCCCACCCAGAGCCCTACACCCAACCCTACCCCAGCCCTAAGCCCTAGTACCGAGACCCACCATAGCCCCCCCCAGGCCCTAAACCCTAACACCGACCCCTACCCAGCCCTGAGCCCTAAGACCGACACCCCCCACAGCCCCCACCCCCAAGCCCAACACCCTACTAACGACCCCTCCCTAGCCCTGAACCCTAAGACCGAGACCCCCCCGCAGCCCCCAGGACCACAACCCTAACACCGACCCCTACCCAGCCCTGAGCCCTAAGACCGAGACCCCCCGCAGCCTCCCCCTAGCCACAAACCCTACAACCGACCCTACCCCAACCCTACGTCTAACTGCCCTGAGCCCTAAGGCCGACTACCGGGCCCACCCACCCAACACCCAGAGCCCTACACCCAACCCTACCCCAGCCCTAAGCCCTAGTACCGAGACCCACCATAGCCCCCCCCAGGCCCTAAACCCTATCACCGACCCCCTACCCAGCCCTGAGCCCTAAGACCAACACCCCCCGCAGCCCCCCCAGGCCCCAAAACCCTAACACCGAACCCCTTCCCAGCCCTGAGCCCTAAGACCGAGACCCCCGCAGCCCCCCCAGGCCCCAAACTCTAACACCAACCCCTCCCCAGCCCTGAGCCCTAAGACCGAGACCCCCCACAGCCCCCCCCGCAAGCCCAAAACCCTACTAACGACCCCTCCCCAGCCCTGAACCCTAAGACCGAGACCCCCCCGCAGCCCCCAGGACCACAACCCTAACACCGACCCCTACCCAGCCCTGAGCCCTAAGACCGAGACCCCCCGCAGCCTCCCCCTAGCCACAAACCCTACAACCGACCCTACCCCAACCCTACGTCTAACTGCCCTGAGCCCTAAGGCCGACTACCGGGCCCACCCAGAGCCCTACACCCAACCCTACCCCAGCCCTAAGCCCTAGTACCGAGACCCACCATAGCCCCCCCCAGGCCCTAAACCCTAACACCGACCCCTACCCAGCCCTGAGCCCTAAGACCGACACCCCCCACAGCCCCCACCCCCAAGCCCAACACCCTACTAACGACCCCTCCCTAGCCCTGAACCCTAAGACCGAGACCCCCCCGCAGCCCCCAGGACCACAACCCTAACACCGACCCCTACCCAGCCCTGAGCCCTAAGACCGAGACCCCCCGCAGCCTCCCCCTAGCCACAAACCCTACAACCGACCCTACCCCAACCCTACGTCTAACTGCCCTGAGCCCTAAGGCCGACTACCGGGCCCACCCAGAGCCCTACACCCAACCCTACCCCAGCCCTGAGCCCTAAGACCGAGACCCCCCGCAGCCTCCCCCTAGCCACAAACCCTACAACCGACCCTACCCCAACCCTACGTCTAACTGCCCTGAGCCCTAAGGCCGACTACCGGGCCCACCCACCCAACACCCAGAGCCCTACACCCAACCCTACCCCAGCCCTAAGCCCTAGTACCGAGACCCCCGCAGCCCCCCCAGGCCCCAAACTCTAACACCAACCCCTCCCCAGCCCTGAGCCCTAAGACCGACACCCCCCACAGCCCCCACCCCCAAGCCCAACACCCTACTAACGACCCCTCCCTAGCCCTGAACCCTAAGACCGAGACCCCCCCGCAGCCCCCAGGACCACAACCCTAACACCGACCCCTACCCAGCCCTGAGCCCTAAGACCGAGACCCCCCGCAGCCTCCCCCTAGCCACAAACCCTACAACCGACCCTACCCCAACCCTACGTCTAACTGCCCTGAGCCCTAAGGCCGACTACCGGGCCCACCCAGAGCCCTACACCCAACCCTACCCCAGCCCTAAGCCCTAGTACCGAGACCCACCATAGCCCCCCCCAGGCCCTAAACCCTAACACCGACCCCTACCCAGCCCTGAGCCCTAAGACCGACACCCCCCACAGCCCCCACCCCCAAGCCCAACACCCTACTAACGACCCCTCCCTAGCCCTGAACCCTAAGACCGAGACCCCCCCGCAGCCCCCAGGACCACAACCCTAACACCGACCCCTACCCAGCCCTGAGCCCTAAGACCGAGACCCCCCGCAGCCTCCCCCTAGCCACAAACCCTACAACCGACCCTACCCCAACCCTACGTCTAACTGCCCTGAGCCCTAAGGCCGACTACCGGGCCCACCCAGAGCCCTACACCCAACCCTACCCCAGCCCTAAGCCCTAGTACCGAGACCCACCATAGCCCCCCCCAGGCCCTAAACCCTAACACCGACCCCTACCCAGCCCTGAGCCCTAAGACCGACACCCCCCACAGCCCCCACCCCCAAGCCCAACACCCTACTAACGACCCCTCCCTAGCCCTGAACCCTAAGACCGAGACCCCCCCGCAGCCCCCAGGACCACAACCCTAACACCGACCCCTACCCAGCCCTGAGCCCTAAGACCGAGACCCCCCGCAGCCTCCCCCTAGCCACAAACCCTACAACCGACCCTACCCCAACCCTACGTCTAACTGCCCTGAGCCCTAAGGCCGACTACCGGGCCCACCCAGAGCCCTACACCCAACCCTACCCCAGCCCTGAGCCCTAAGACCGAGACCCCCCGCAGCCTCCCCCTAGCCACAAACCCTACAACCGACCCTACCCCAACCCTACGTCTAACTGCCCTGAGCCCTAAGGCCGACTACCGGGCCCACCCACCCAACACCCAGAGCCCTACACCCAACCCTACCCCAGCCCTAAGCCCTAGTACCGAGACCCCCGCAGCCCCCCCAGGCCCCAAACTCTAACACCAACCCCTCCCCAGCCCTGAGCCCTAAGACCGACACCCCCCACAGCCCCCACCCCCAAGCCCAACACCCTACTAACGACCCCTCCCTAGCCCTGAACCCTAAGACCGAGACCCCCCCGCAGCCCCCAGGACCACAACCCTAACACCGACCCCTACCCAGCCCTGAGCCCTAAGACCGAGACCCCCCGCAGCCTCCCCCTAGCCACAAACCCTACAACCGACCCTACCCCAACCCTACGTCTAACTGCCCTGAGCCCTAAGGCCGACTACCGGGCCCACCCAGAGCCCTACACCCAACCCTACCCCAGCCCTAAGCCCTAGTACCGAGACCCACCATAGCCCCCCCCAGGCCCTAAACCCTAACACCGACCCCTACCCAGCCCTGAGCCCTAAGACCGACACCCCCCACAGCCCCCACCCCCAAGCCCAACACCCTACTAACGACCCCTCCCTAGCCCTGAACCCTAAGACCGAGACCCCCCCGCAGCCCCCAGGACCACAACCCTAACACCGACCCCTACCCAGCCCTGAGCCCTAAGACCGAGACCCCCCGCAGCCTCCCCCTAGCCACAAACCCTACAACCGACCCTACCCCAACCCTACGTCTAACTGCCCTGAGCCCTAAGGCCGACTACCGGGCCCACCCAGAGCCCTACACCCAACCCTACCCCAGCCCTAAGCCCTAAGACCGAGACCCGCCATAGCCCCCCCCAGGCCCTAAACCCTATCACCGACCCCCTACCCAGCCCTGAGCCCTAAGACCAACACCCCCCGCAGCCCCCCCAGGCCCCAAAACCCTAACACCGAACCCCTTCCCAGCCCTGAGCCCTAAGACCGAGACCCCCGCAGCCCCCCCAGGCCCCAAACTCTAACACCAACCCCTCCCCAGCCCTGAGCCCTAAGACCGAGACCCCCCACAGCCCCCCCCGCAAGCCCAAAACCCTACTAACGACCCCTCCCCAGCCCTGAACCCTAAGACCGAGACCCCCCCGCAGCCCCCAGGACCACAACCCTAACACCGACCCCTACCCAGCCCTGAGCCCTAAGACCGAGACCCCCCGCAGCCTCCCCCTAGCCACAAACCCTACAACCGACCCTACCCCAACCCTACGTCTAACTGCCCTGAGCCCTAAGGCCGACTACCGGGCCCACCCACCCAACACCCAGAGCCCTACACCCAACCCTACCCCAGCCCTAAGCCCTAGTACCGAGACCCGCCATAGCCCCCCCCCTGGCCCTAAACCCTAACACTGACCCCTACCCAGCCCTGAGCCCTAAGACCGACACCCCCCGCAGCCCCCCCAGGCCCCAAAACCCTAACACCGAACCCCTTTCCAGCCCTGAGCCCTAAGACCGAGACCCGCCATAGCCCCCCCCAGGCCCTAAACCCTATCACCGACCCCCTACCCAGCCCTGAGCCCTAAGACCAACACCCCCCGCAGCCCCCCCAGGCCCCAAAACCCTAACACCGAACCCCTTCCCAGCCCTGAGCCCTAAGACCGAGACCCCCGCAGCCCCCCCAGGCCCCAAACTCTAACACCAACCCCTCCCCAGCCCTGAGCCCTAAGACCGACACCCCCCACAGCCCCCACCCCCAAGCCCAACACCCTACTAACGACCCCTCCCTAGCCCTGAACCCTAAGACCGAGACCCCCCCGCAGCCCCCAGGACCACAACCCTAACACCGACCCCTACCCAGCCCTGAGCCCTAAGACCGAGACCCCCCGCAGCCTCCCCCTAGCCACAAACCCTACAACCGACCCTACCCCAACCCTACGTCTAACTGCCCTGAGCCCTAAGGCCGACTACCGGGCCCACCCAGAGCCCTACACCCAACCCTACCCCAGCCCTAAGCCCTAAGACCGAGACCCGCCATAGCCCCCCCCAGGCCCTAAACCCTATCACCGACCCCCTACCCAGCCCTGAGCCCTAAGACCAACACCCCCCGCAGCCCCCCCAGGCCCCAAAACCCTAACACCGAACCCCTTCCCAGCCCTGAGCCCTAAGACCGAGACCCCCGCAGCCCCCCCAGGCCCCAAACTCTAACACCAACCCCTCCCCAGCCCTGAGCCCTAAGACCGAGACCCCCCACAGCCCCCCCCGCAAGCCCAAAACCCTACTAACGACCCCTCCCCAGCCCTGAACCCTAAGACCGAGACCCCCCCGCAGCCCCCAGGACCACAACCCTAACACCGACCCCTACCCAGCCCTGAGCCCTAAGACCGAGACCCCCCGCAGCCTCCCCCTAGCCACAAACCCTACAACCGACCCTACCCCAACCCTACGTCTAACTGCCCTGAGCCCTAAGGCCGACTACCGGGCCCACCCACCCAACACCCAGAGCCCTACACCCAACCCTACCCCAGCCCTAAGCCCTAGTACCGAGACCCGCCATAGCCCCCCCCCTGGCCCTAAACCCTAACACTGACCCCTACCCAGCCCTGAGCCCTAAGACCGACACCCCCCGCAGCCCCCCCAGGCCCCAAAACCCTAACACCGAACCCCTTTCCAGCCCTGAGCCCTAAGACCGAGACCCGCCATAGCCCCCCCCAGGCCCTAAACCCTATCACCGACCCCCTACCCAGCCCTGAGCCCTAAGACCAACACCCCCCGCAGCCCCCCCAGGCCCCAAAACCCTAACACCGAACCCCTTCCCAGCCCTGAGCCCTAAGACCGAGACCCCCGCAGCCCCCCCAGGCCCCAAACTCTAACACCAACCCCTCCCCAGCCCTGAGCCCTAAGACCGACACCCCCCACAGCCCCCACCCCCAAGCCCAACACCCTACTAACGACCCCTCCCTAGCCCTGAACCCTAAGACCGAGACCCCCCCGCAGCCCCCAGGACCACAACCCTAACACCGACCCCTACCCAGCCCTGAGCCCTAAGACCGAGACCCCCCGCAGCCTCCCCCTAGCCACAAACCCTACAACCGACCCTACCCCAACCCTACGTCTAACTGCCCTGAGCCCTAAGGCCGACTACCGGGCCCACCCACCCAACACCCAGAGCCCTACACCCAACCCTACCCCAGCCCTAAGCCCTAGTACCGAGACCCCCGCAGCCCCCCCAGGCCCCAAACTCTAACACCAACCCCTCCCCAGCCCTGAGCCCTAAGACCGACACCCCCCACAGCCCCCACCCCCAAGCCCAACACCCTACTAACGACCCCTCCCTAGCCCTGAACCCTAAGACCGAGACCCCCCCGCAGCCCCCAGGACCACAACCCTAACACCGACCCCTACCCAGCCCTGAGCCCTAAGACCGAGACCCCCCGCAGCCTCCCCCTAGCCACAAACCCTACAACCGACCCTACCCCAACCCTACGTCTAACTGCCCTGAGCCCTAAGGCCGACTACCGGGCCCACCCACCCAACACCCAGAGCCCTACACCCAACCCTACCCCAGCCCTAAGCCCTAGTACCGAGACCCGCCATAGCCCCCCCCCTGGCCCTAAACCCTAACACTGACCCCTACCCAGCCCTGAGCCCTAAGACCGACACCCCCCGCAGCCCCCCCAGGCCCCAAAACCCTAACACCGAACCCCTTTCCAGCCCTGAGCCCTAAGACCGAGACCCGCCATAGCCCCCCCCAGGCCCTAAACCCTATCACCGACCCCCTACCCAGCCCTGAGCCCTAAGACCAACACCCCCCGCAGCCCCCCCAGGCCCCAAAACCCTAACACCGAACCCCTTCCCAGCCCTGAGCCCTAAGACCGAGACCCCCGCAGCCCCCCCAGGCCCCAAACTCTAACACCAACCCCTCCCCAGCCCTGAGCCCTAAGACCGAGACCCCCCACAGCCCCCCCCGCAAGCCCAAAACCCTACTAACGACCCCTCCCCAGCCCTGAACCCTAAGACCGAGACCCCCCCGCAGCCCCCAGGACCACAACCCTAACACCGACCCCTACCCAGCCCTGAGCCCTAAGACCGAGACCCCCCGCAGCCTCCCCCTAGCCACAAACCCTACAACCGACCCTACCCCAATCCTACGTCTAACTGCCCTGAGCCCTAAGGCCGACTACCGGGCCCACCCACCCAACACCCAGAGCCCTACACCCAACCCTACCCCAGCCCTAAGCCCTAGTACCGAGACCCACCATAGCCCCCCCCAGGCCCTAAACCCTATCACCGACCCCCTACCCAGCCCTGAGCCCTAAGACCGACACCCCCCGCAGCCCCCCCAGGCCCCAAAACCCTAACACCGAACCCCTTTCCAGCCCTGAGCCCTAAGACCGAGACCCGCCATAGCCCCCCCCAGGCCCTAAACCCTATCACCGACCCCCTACCCAGCCCTGAGCCCTAAGACCGACACCCCCCGCAGCCCCCCCAGGCCCCAAAACCCTAACACCGAACCCCTTTCCAGCCCTGAGCCCTAAGACCGAGACCCGCCATAGCCCCCCCCAGGCCCTAAACCCTATCACCGACCCCCTACCCAGCCCTGAGCCCTAAGACCAACACCCCCCGCAGCCCCCCCAGGCCCCAAAACCCTAACACCGAACCCCTTCCCAGCCCTGAGCCCTAAGACCGAGACCCCCGCAGCCCCCCCAGGCCCCAAACTCTAACACCAACCCCTCCCCAGCCCTGAGCCCTAAGACCGAGACCCCCCACAGCCCCCCCCGCAAGCCCAAAACCCTACTAACGACCCCTCCCCAGCCCTGAACCCTAAGACCGAGACCCCCCCGCAGCCCCCAGGACCACAACCCTAACACCGACCCCTACCCAGCCCTGAGCCCTAAGACCGAGACCCCCCGCAGCCTCCCCCTAGCCACAAACCCTACAACCGACCCTACCCCAACCCTACGTCTAACTGCCCTGAGCCCTAAGGCCGACTACCGGGCCCACCCACCCAACACCCAGAGCCCTACACCCAACCCTACCCCAGCCCTAAGCCCTAGTACCGAGACCCGCCATAGCCCCCCCCCTGGCCCTAAACCCTAACACTGACCCCTACCCAGCCCTGAGCCCTAAGACCGACACCCCCCGCAGCCCCCCCAGGCCCCAAAACCCTAACACCGAACCCCTTTCCAGCCCTGAGCCCTAAGACCGAGACCCGCCATAGCCCCCCCCAGGCCCTAAACCCTATCACCGACCCCCTACCCAGCCCTGAGCCCTAAGACCAACACCCCCCGCAGCCCCCCCAGGCCCCAAAACCCTAACACCGAACCCCTTCCCAGCCCTGAGCCCTAAGACCGAGACCCCCGCAGCCCCCCCAGGCCCCAAACTCTAACACCAACCCCTCCCCAGCCCTGAGCCCTAAGACCGAGACCCCCCACAGCCCCCCCCGCAAGCCCAAAACCCTACTAACGACCCCTCCCCAGCCCTGAACCCTAAGACCGAGACCCCCCCGCAGCCCCCAGGACCACAACCCTAACACCGACCCCTACCCAGCCCTGAGCCCTAAGACCGAGACCCCCCGCAGCCTCCCCCTAGCCACAAACCCTACAACCGACCCTACCCCAACCCTACGTCTAACTGCCCTGAGCCCTAAGGCCGACTACCGGGCCCACCCAGAGCCCTACACCCAACCCTACCCCAGCCCTAAGCCCTAGTACCGAGACCCGCCATAGCCCCCCCCAGGCCCTAAACCCTATCACCGACCCCCTACCCAGCCCTGAGCCCTAAGACCGACACCCCCCGCAGCCCCCCCAGGCCCCAAAACCCTAACACCGAACCCCTTTCCAGCCCTGAGCCCTAAGACCGAGACCCGCCATAGCCCCCCCCAGGCCCTAAACCCTATCACCGACCCCCTACCCAGCCCTGAGCCCTAAGACCAACACCCCCCGCAGCCCCCCCAGGCCCCAAAACCCTAACACCGAACCCCTTCCCAGCCCTGAGCCCTAAGACCAAGACCCCCGCAGCCCCCCCAGGCCCCAAACTCTAACACCAACCCCTCCCCAGCCCTGAGCCCTAAGACCGACACCCCCCACAGCCCCCACCCCCAAGCCCAACACCCTACTAACGACCCCTCCCTAGCCCTGAACCCTAAGACCGAGACCCCCCCGCAGCCCCCAGGACCACAACCCTAACACCGACCCCTACCCAGCCCTGAGCCCTAAGACCGAGACCCCCCGCAGCCTCCCCCTAGCCACAAACCCTACAACCGACCCTACCCCAACCCTACGTCTAACTGCCCTGAGCCCTAAGGCCGACTACCGGGCCCACCCAGAGCCCTACACCCAACCCTACCCCAGCCCTAAGCCCTAAGACCGAGACCCGCCATAGCCCCCCCCAGGCCCTAAACCCTATCACCGACCCCCTACCCAGCCCTGAGCCCTAAGACCAACACCCCCCGCAGCCCCCCCAGGCCCCAAAACCCTAACACCGAACCCCTTCCCAGCCCTGAGCCCTAAGACCGAGACCCCCGCAGCCCCCCCAGGCCCCAAACTCTAACACCAACCCCTCCCCAGCCCTGAGCCCTAAGACCGAGACCCCCCACAGCCCCCCCCGCAAGCCCAAAACCCTACTAACGACCCCTCCCCAGCCCTGAACCCTAAGACCGAGACCCCCCCGCAGCCCCCAGGACCACAACCCTAACACCGACCCCTACCCAGCCCTGAGCCCTAAGACCGAGACCCCCCGCAGCCTCCCCCTAGCCACAAACCCTACAACCGACCCTACCCCAACCCTACGTCTAACTGCCCTGAGCCCTAAGGCCGACTACCGGGCCCACCCACCCAACACCCAGAGCCCTACACCCAACCCTACCCCAGCCCTAAGCCCTAGTACCGAGACCCGCCATAGCCCCCCCCCTGGCCCTAAACCCTAACACTGACCCCTACCCAGCCCTGAGCCCTAAGACCGACACCCCCCGCAGCCCCCCCAGGCCCCAAAACCCTAACACCGAACCCCTTTCCAGCCCTGAGCCCTAAGACCGAGACCCGCCATAGCCCCCCCCAGGCCCTAAACCCTATCACCGACCCCCTACCCAGCCCTGAGCCCTAAGACCAACACCCCCCGCAGCCCCCCCAGGCCCCAAAACCCTAACACCGAACCCCTTCCCAGCCCTGAGCCCTAAGACCGAGACCCCCGCAGCCCCCCCAGGCCCCAAACTCTAACACCAACCCCTCCCCAGCCCTGAGCCCTAAGACCGACACCCCCCACAGCCCCCACCCCCAAGCCCAACACCCTACTAACGACCCCTCCCTAGCCCTGAACCCTAAGACCGAGACCCCCCCGCAGCCCCCAGGACCACAACCCTAACACCGACCCCTACCCAGCCCTGAGCCCTAAGACCGAGACCCCCCGCAGCCTCCCCCTAGCCACAAACCCTACAACCGACCCTACCCCAACCCTACGTCTAACTGCCCTGAGCCCTAAGGCCGACTACCGGGCCCACCCAGAGCCCTACACCCAACCCTACCCCAGCCCTAAGCCCTAAGACCGAGACCCGCCATAGCCCCCCCCAGGCCCTAAACCCTATCACCGACCCCCTACCCAGCCCTGAGCCCTAAGACCAACACCCCCCGCAGCCCCCCCAGGCCCCAAAACCCTAACACCGAACCCCTTCCCAGCCCTGAGCCCTAAGACCGAGACCCCCGCAGCCCCCCCAGGCCCCAAACTCTAACACCAACCCCTCCCCAGCCCTGAGCCCTAAGACCGAGACCCCCCACAGCCCCCCCCGCAAGCCCAAAACCCTACTAACGACCCCTCCCCAGCCCTGAACCCTAAGACCGAGACCCCCCCGCAGCCCCCAGGACCACAACCCTAACACCGACCCCTACCCAGCCCTGAGCCCTAAGACCGAGACCCCCCGCAGCCTCCCCCTAGCCACAAACCCTACAACCGACCCTACCCCAACCCTACGTCTAACTGCCCTGAGCCCTAAGGCCGACTACCGGGCCCACCCACCCAACACCCAGAGCCCTACACCCAACCCTACCCCAGCCCTAAGCCCTAGTACCGAGACCCGCCATAGCCCCCCCCCTGGCCCTAAACCCTAACACTGACCCCTACCCAGCCCTGAGCCCTAAGACCGACACCCCCCGCAGCCCCCCCAGGCCCCAAAACCCTAACACCGAACCCCTTTCCAGCCCTGAGCCCTAAGACCGAGACCCGCCATAGCCCCCCCCAGGCCCTAAACCCTATCACCGACCCCCTACCCAGCCCTGAGCCCTAAGACCAACACCCCCCGCAGCCCCCCCAGGCCCCAAAACCCTAACACCGAACCCCTTCCCAGCCCTGAGCCCTAAGACCGAGACCCCCGCAGCCCCCCCAGGCCCCAAACTCTAACACCAACCCCTCCCCAGCCCTGAGCCCTAAGACCGACACCCCCCACAGCCCCCACCCCCAAGCCCAACACCCTACTAACGACCCCTCCCTAGCCCTGAACCCTAAGACCGAGACCCCCCCGCAGCCCCCAGGACCACAACCCTAACACCGACCCCTACCCAGCCCTGAGCCCTAAGACCGAGACCCCCCGCAGCCTCCCCCTAGCCACAAACCCTACAACCGACCCTACCCCAACCCTACGTCTAACTGCCCTGAGCCCTAAGGCCGACTACCGGGCCCACCCACCCAACACCCAGAGCCCTACACCCAACCCTACCCCAGCCCTAAGCCCTAGTACCGAGACCCCCGCAGCCCCCCCAGGCCCCAAACTCTAACACCAACCCCTCCCCAGCCCTGAGCCCTAAGACCGACACCCCCCACAGCCCCCACCCCCAAGCCCAACACCCTACTAACGACCCCTCCCTAGCCCTGAACCCTAAGACCGAGACCCCCCCGCAGCCCCCAGGACCACAACCCTAACACCGACCCCTACCCAGCCCTGAGCCCTAAGACCGAGACCCCCCGCAGCCTCCCCCTAGCCACAAACCCTACAACCGACCCTACCCCAACCCTACGTCTAACTGCCCTGAGCCCTAAGGCCGACTACCGGGCCCACCCACCCAACACCCAGAGCCCTACACCCAACCCTACCCCAGCCCTAAGCCCTAGTACCGAGACCCGCCATAGCCCCCCCCCTGGCCCTAAACCCTAACACTGACCCCTACCCAGCCCTGAGCCCTAAGACCGACACCCCCCGCAGCCCCCCCAGGCCCCAAAACCCTAACACCGAACCCCTTTCCAGCCCTGAGCCCTAAGACCGAGACCCGCCATAGCCCCCCCCAGGCCCTAAACCCTATCACCGACCCCCTACCCAGCCCTGAGCCCTAAGACCAACACCCCCCGCAGCCCCCCCAGGCCCCAAAACCCTAACACCGAACCCCTTCCCAGCCCTGAGCCCTAAGACCGAGACCCCCGCAGCCCCCCCAGGCCCCAAACTCTAACACCAACCCCTCCCCAGCCCTGAGCCCTAAGACCGAGACCCCCCACAGCCCCCCCCGCAAGCCCAAAACCCTACTAACGACCCCTCCCCAGCCCTGAACCCTAAGACCGAGACCCCCCCGCAGCCCCCAGGACCACAACCCTAACACCGACCCCTACCCAGCCCTGAGCCCTAAGACCGAGACCCCCCGCAGCCTCCCCCTAGCCACAAACCCTACAACCGACCCTACCCCAATCCTACGTCTAACTGCCCTGAGCCCTAAGGCCGACTACCGGGCCCACCCACCCAACACCCAGAGCCCTACACCCAACCCTACCCCAGCCCTAAGCCCTAGTACCGAGACCCACCATAGCCCCCCCCAGGCCCTAAACCCTATCACCGACCCCCTACCCAGCCCTGAGCCCTAAGACCGACACCCCCCGCAGCCCCCCCAGGCCCCAAAACCCTAACACCGAACCCCTTTCCAGCCCTGAGCCCTAAGACCGAGACCCGCCATAGCCCCCCCCAGGCCCTAAACCCTATCACCGACCCCCTACCCAGCCCTGAGCCCTAAGACCGACACCCCCCGCAGCCCCCCCAGGCCCCAAAACCCTAACACCGAACCCCTTTCCAGCCCTGAGCCCTAAGACCGAGACCCGCCATAGCCCCCCCCAGGCCCTAAACCCTATCACCGACCCCCTACCCAGCCCTGAGCCCTAAGACCAACACCCCCCGCAGCCCCCCCAGGCCCCAAAACCCTAACACCGAACCCCTTCCCAGCCCTGAGCCCTAAGACCGAGACCCCCGCAGCCCCCCCAGGCCCCAAACTCTAACACCAACCCCTCCCCAGCCCTGAGCCCTAAGACCGAGACCCCCCACAGCCCCCCCCGCAAGCCCAAAACCCTACTAACGACCCCTCCCCAGCCCTGAACCCTAAGACCGAGACCCCCCCGCAGCCCCCAGGACCACAACCCTAACACCGACCCCTACCCAGCCCTGAGCCCTAAGACCGAGACCCCCCGCAGCCTCCCCCTAGCCACAAACCCTACAACCGACCCTACCCCAACCCTACGTCTAACTGCCCTGAGCCCTAAGGCCGACTACCGGGCCCACCCAGAGCCCTACACCCAACCCTACCCCAGCCCTAAGCCCTAGTACCGAGACCCACCATAGCCCCCCCCAGGCCCTAAACCCTAACACCGACCCCTACCCAGCCCTGAGCCCTAAGACCGACACCCCCCACAGCCCCCACCCCCAAGCCCAACACCCTACTAACGACCCCTCCCTAGCCCTGAACCCTAAGACCGAGACCCCCCCGCAGCCCCCAGGACCACAACCCTAACACCGACCCCTACCCAGCCCTGAGCCCTAAGACCGAGACCCCCCGCAGCCTCCCCCTAGCCACAAACCCTACAACCGACCCTACCCCAACCCTACGTCTAACTGCCCTGAGCCCTAAGGCCGACTACCGGGCCCACCCAGAGCCCTACACCCAACCCTACCCCAGCCCTAAGCCCTAGTACCGAGACCCACCATAGCCCCCCCCAGGCCCTAAACCCTAACACCGACCCCTACCCAGCCCTGAGCCCTAAGACCGACACCCCCCACAGCCCCCACCCCCAAGCCCAACACCCTACTAACGACCCCTCCCTAGCCCTGAACCCTAAGACCGAGACCCCCCCGCAGCCCCCAGGACCACAACCCTAACACCGACCCCTACCCAGCCCTGAGCCCTAAGACCGAGACCCCCCGCAGCCTCCCCCTAGCCACAAACCCTACAACCGACCCTACCCCAACCCTACGTCTAACTGCCCTGAGCCCTAAGGCCGACTACCGGGCCCACCCAGAGCCCTACACCCAACCCTACCCCAGCCCTAAGCCCTAGTACCGAGACCCACCATAGCCCCCCCCAGGCCCTAAACCCTAACACCGACCCCTACCCAGCCCTGAGCCCTAAGACCGACACCCCCCACAGCCCCCACCCCCAAGCCCAACACCCTACTAACGACCCCTCCCTAGCCCTGAACCCTAAGACCGAGACCCCCCCGCAGCCCCCAGGACCACAACCCTAACACCGACCCCTACCCAGCCCTGAGCCCTAAGACCGAGACCCCCCGCAGCCTCCCCCTAGCCACAAACCCTACAACCGACCCTACCCCAACCCTACGTCTAACTGCCCTGAGCCCTAAGGCCGACTACCGGGCCCACCCAGAGCCCTACACCCAACCCTACCCCAGCCCTAAGCCCTAGTACCGAGACCCACCATAGCCCCCCCCAGGCCCTAAACCCTAACACCGACCCCTACCCAGCCCTGAGCCCTAAGACCGACACCCCCCACAGCCCCCACCCCCAAGCCCAACACCCTACTAACGACCCCTCCCTAGCCCTGAACCCTAAGACCGAGACCCCCCCGCAGCCCCCAGGACCACAACCCTAACACCGACCCCTACCCAGCCCTGAGCCCTAAGACCGAGACCCCCCGCAGCCTCCCCCTAGCCACAAACCCTACAACCGACCCTACCCCAACCCTACGTCTAACTGCCCTGAGCCCTAAGGCCGACTACCGGGCCCACCCAGAGCCCTACACCCAACCCTACCCCAGCCCTAAGCCCTAGTACCGAGACCCACCATAGCCCCCCCCAGGCCCTAAACCCTAACACCGACCCCTACCCAGCCCTGAGCCCTAAGACCGACACCCCCCACAGCCCCCACCCCCAAGCCCAACACCCTACTAACGACCCCTCCCTAGCCCTGAACCCTAAGACCGAGACCCCCCCGCAGCCCCCAGGACCACAACCCTAACACCGACCCCTACCCAGCCCTGAGCCCTAAGACCGAGACCCCCCGCAGCCTCCCCCTAGCCACAAACCCTACAACCGACCCTACCCCAACCCTACGTCTAACTGCCCTGAGCCCTAAGGCCGACTACCGGGCCCACCCAGAGCCCTACACCCAACCCTACCCCAGCCCTAAGCCCTAGTACCGAGACCCACCATAGCCCCCCCCAGGCCCTAAACCCTAACACCGACCCCTACCCAGCCCTGAGCCCTAAGACCGACACCCCCCACAGCCCCCACCCCCAAGCCCAACACCCTACTAACGACCCCTCCCTAGCCCTGAACCCTAAGACCGAGACCCCCCCGCAGCCCCCAGGACCACAACCCTAACACCGACCCCTACCCAGCCCTGAGCCCTAAGACCGAGACCCCCCGCAGCCTCCCCCTAGCCACAAACCCTACAACCGACCCTACCCCAACCCTACGTCTAACTGCCCTGAGCCCTAAGGCCGACTACCGGGCCCACCCAGAGCCCTACACCCAACCCTACCCCAGCCCTAAGCCCTAGTACCGAGACCCACCATAGCCCCCCCCAGGCCCTAAACCCTAACACCGACCCCTACCCAGCCCTGAGCCCTAAGACCGACACCCCCCACAGCCCCCACCCCCAAGCCCAACACCCTACTAACGACCCCTCCCTAGCCCTGAACCCTAAGACCGAGACCCCCCCGCAGCCCCCAGGACCACAACCCTAACACCGACCCCTACCCAGCCCTGAGCCCTAAGACCGAGACCCCCCGCAGCCTCCCCCTAGCCACAAACCCTACAACCGACCCTACCCCAACCCTACGTCTAACTGCCCTGAGCCCTAAGGCCGACTACCGGGCCCACCCAGAGCCCTACACCCAACCCTACCCCAGCCCTAAGCCCTAGTACCGAGACCCACCATAGCCCCCCCCAGGCCCTAAACCCTAACACCGACCCCTACCCAGCCCTGAGCCCTAAGACCGACACCCCCCACAGCCCCCACCCCCAAGCCCAACACCCTACTAACGACCCCTCCCTAGCCCTGAACCCTAAGACCGAGACCCCCCCGCAGCCCCCAGGACCACAACCCTAACACCGACCCCTACCCAGCCCTGAGCCCTAAGACCGAGACCCCCCGCAGCCTCCCCCTAGCCACAAACCCTACAACCGACCCTACCCCAACCCTACGTCTAACTGCCCTGAGCCCTAAGGCCGACTACCGGGCCCACCCAGAGCCCTACACCCAACCCTACCCCAGCCCTAAGCCCTAGTACCGAGACCCACCATAGCCCCCCCCAGGCCCTAAACCCTAACACCGACCCCTACCCAGCCCTGAGCCCTAAGACCGACACCCCCCACAGCCCCCACCCCCAAGCCCAACACCCTACTAACGACCCCTCCCTAGCCCTGAACCCTAAGACCGAGACCCCCCCGCAGCCCCCAGGACCACAACCCTAACACCGACCCCTACCCAGCCCTGAGCCCTAAGACCGAGACCCCCCGCAGCCTCCCCCTAGCCACAAACCCTACAACCGACCCTACCCCAACCCTACGTCTAACTGCCCTGAGCCCTAAGGCCGACTACCGGGCCCACCCAGAGCCCTACACCCAACCCTACCCCAGCCCTAAGCCCTAGTACCGAGACCCGCCATAGCCCCCCCCCAGGCCCTAAACCCTATCACCGACCCCCTACCCAGCCCTGAGCCCTAAGACCAACACCCCCCGCAGCCCCCCCAGGCCCCAAAACCCTAACACCGAACCCCTTCCCAGCCCTGAGCCCTAAGACCAAGACCCCCGCAGCCCCCCCAGGCCCCAAACTCTAACACCAACCCCTCCCCAGCCCTGAGCCCTAAGACCGACACCCCCCACAGCCCCCACCCCCAAGCCCAACACCCTACTAACGACCCCTCCCTAGCCCTGAACCCTAAGACCGAGACCCCCCCGCAGCCCCCAGGACCACAACCCTAACACCGACCCCTACCCAGCCCTGAGCCCTAAGACCGAGACCCCCCGCAGCCTCCCCCTAGCCACAAACCCTACAACCGACCCTACCCCAACCCTACGTCTAACTGCCCTGAGCCCTAAGGCCGACTACCGGGCCCACCCAGAGCCCTACACCCAACCCTACCCCAGCCCTAAGCCCTAGTACCGAGACCCGCCATAGCCCCCCCCCAGGCCCTAAACCCTATCACCGACCCCCTACCCAGCCCTGAGCCCTAAGACCAACACCCCCCGCAGCCCCCCCAGGCCCCAAAACCCTAACACCGAACCCCTTCCCAGCCCTGAGCCCTAAGACCAAGACCCCCGCAGCCCCCCCAGGCCCCAAACTCTAACACCAACCCCTCCCCAGCCCTGAGCCCTAAGACCGACACCCCCCACAGCCCCCACCCCCAAGCCCAACACCCTACTAACGACCCCTCCCTAGCCCTGAACCCTAAGACCGAGACCCCCCCGCAGCCCCCAGGACCACAACCCTAACACCGACCCCTACCCAGCCCTGAGCCCTAAGACCGAGACCCCCCGCAGCCTCCCCCTAGCCACAAACCCTACAACCGACCCTACCCCAACCCTACGTCTAACTGCCCTGAGCCCTAAGGCCGACTACCGGGCCCACCCAGAGCCCTACACCCAACCCTACCCCAGCCCTAAGCCCTAAGACCGAGACCCGCCATAGCCCCCCCCAGGCCCTAAACCCTATCACCGACCCCCTACCCAGCCCTGAGCCCTAAGACCAACACCCCCCGCAGCCCCCCCAGGCCCCAAAACCCTAACACCGAACCCCTTCCCAGCCCTGAGCCCTAAGACCAAGACCCCCGCAGCCCCCCCAGGCCCCAAACTCTAACACCAACCCCTCCCCAGCCCTGAGCCCTAAGACCGACACCCCCCACAGCCCCCACCCCCAAGCCCAACACCCTACTAACGACCCCTCCCTAGCCCTGAACCCTAAGACCGAGACCCCCCCGCAGCCCCCAGGACCACAACCCTAACACCGACCCCTACCCAGCCCTGAGCCCTAAGACCGAGACCCCCCGCAGCCTCCCCCTAGCCACAAACCCTACAACCGACCCTACCCCAACCCTACGTCTAACTGCCCTGAGCCCTAAGGCCGACTACCGGGCCCACCCAGAGCCCTACACCCAACCCTACCCCAGCCCTAAGCCCTAGTACCGAGACCCGCCATAGCCCCCCCCCAGGCCCTAAACCCTATCACCGACCCCCTACCCAGCCCTGAGCCCTAAGACCAACACCCCCCGCAGCCCCCCCAGGCCCCAAAACCCTAACACCGAACCCCTTCCCAGCCCTGAGCCCTAAGACCAAGACCCCCGCAGCCCCCCCAGGCCCCAAACTCTAACACCAACCCCTCCCCAGCCCTGAGCCCTAAGACCGACACCCCCCACAGCCCCCACCCCCAAGCCCAACACCCTACTAACGACCCCTCCCTAGCCCTGAACCCTAAGACCGAGACCCCCCCGCAGCCCCCAGGACCACAACCCTAACACCGACCCCTACCCAGCCCTGAGCCCTAAGACCGAGACCCCCCGCAGCCTCCCCCTAGCCACAAACCCTACAACCGACCCTACCCCAACCCTACGTCTAACTGCCCTGAGCCCTAAGGCCGACTACCGGGCCCACCCAGAGCCCTACACCCAACCCTACCCCAGCCCTAAGCCCTAGTACCGAGACCCGCCATAGCCCCCCCCCAGGCCCTAAACCCTATCACCGACCCCCTACCCAGCCCTGAGCCCTAAGACCAACACCCCCCGCAGCCCCCCCAGGCCCCAAAACCCTAACACCGAACCCCTTCCCAGCCCTGAGCCCTAAGACCAAGACCCCCGCAGCCCCCCCAGGCCCCAAACTCTAACACCAACCCCTCCCCAGCCCTGAGCCCTAAGACCGACACCCCCCACAGCCCCCACCCCCAAGCCCAACACCCTACTAACGACCCCTCCCTAGCCCTGAACCCTAAGACCGAGACCCCCCCGCAGCCCCCAGGACCACAACCCTAACACCGACCCCTACCCAGCCCTGAGCCCTAAGACCGAGACCCCCCGCAGCCTCCCCCTAGCCACAAACCCTACAACCGACCCTACCCCAACCCTACGTCTAACTGCCCTGAGCCCTAAGGCCGACTACCGGGCCCACCCACCCAACACCCAGAGCCCTACACCCAACCCTACCCCAGCCCTAAGCCCTAGTACCGAGACCCACCATAGCCCCCCCCAGGCCCTAAACCCTATCACCGACCCCCTACCCAGCCCTGAGCCCTAAGACCGACACCCCCCGCAGCCCCCCCAGGCCCCAAAACCCTAACACCGAACCCCTTTCCAGCCCTGAGCCCTAAGACCGAGACCCGCCATAGCCCCCCCCAGGCCCTAAACCCTATCACCGACCCCCTACCCAGCCCTGAGCCCTAAGACCAACACCCCCCGCAGCCCCCCCAGGCCCCAAAACCCTAACACCGAACCCCTTCCCAGCCCTGAGCCCTAAGACCAAGACCCCCGCAGCCCCCCCAGGCCCCAAACTCTAACACCAACCCCTCCCCAGCCCTGAGCCCTAAGACCGACACCCCCCACAGCCCCCACCCCCAAGCCCAACACCCTACTAACGACCCCTCCCTAGCCCTGAACCCTAAGACCGAGACCCCCCCGCAGCCCCCAGGACCACAACCCTAACACCGACCCCTACCCAGCCCTGAGCCCTAAGACCGAGACCCCCCGCAGCCTCCCCCTAGCCACAAACCCTACAACCGACCCTACCCCAACCCTACGTCTAACTGCCCTGAGCCCTAAGGCCGACTACCGGGCCCACCCAGAGCCCTACACCCAACCCTACCCCAGCCCTAAGCCCTAAGACCGAGACCCGCCATAGCCCCCCCCAGGCCCTAAACCCTATCACCGACCCCCTACCCAGCCCTGAGCCCTAAGACCAACACCCCCCGCAGCCCCCCCAGGCCCCAAAACCCTAACACCGAACCCCTTCCCAGCCCTGAGCCCTAAGACCAAGACCCCCGCAGCCCCCCCAGGCCCCAAACTCTAACACCAACCCCTCCCCAGCCCTGAGCCCTAAGACCGACACCCCCCACAGCCCCCACCCCCAAGCCCAACACCCTACTAACGACCCCTCCCTAGCCCTGAACCCTAAGACCGAGACCCCCCCGCAGCCCCCAGGACCACAACCCTAACACCGACCCCTACCCAGCCCTGAGCCCTAAGACCGAGACCCCCCGCAGCCTCCCCCTAGCCACAAACCCTACAACCGACCCTACCCCAACCCTACGTCTAACTGCCCTGAGCCCTAAGGCCGACTACCGGGCCCACCCAGAGCCCTACACCCAACCCTACCCCAGCCCTAAGCCCTAGTACCGAGACCCGCCATAGCCCCCCCCCAGGCCCTAAACCCTATCACCGACCCCCTACCCAGCCCTGAGCCCTAAGACCAACACCCCCCGCAGCCCCCCCAGGCCCCAAAACCCTAACACCGAACCCCTTCCCAGCCCTGAGCCCTAAGACCAAGACCCCCGCAGCCCCCCCAGGCCCCAAACTCTAACACCAACCCCTCCCCAGCCCTGAGCCCTAAGACCGACACCCCCCACAGCCCCCACCCCCAAGCCCAACACCCTACTAACGACCCCTCCCTAGCCCTGAACCCTAAGACCGAGACCCCCCCGCAGCCCCCAGGACCACAACCCTAACACCGACCCCTACCCAGCCCTGAGCCCTAAGACCGAGACCCCCCGCAGCCTCCCCCTAGCCACAAACCCTACAACCGACCCTACCCCAACCCTACGTCTAACTGCCCTGAGCCCTAAGGCCGACTACCGGGCCCACCCACCCAACACCCAGAGCCCTACACCCAACCCTACCCCAGCCCTAAGCCCTAGTACCGAGACCCACCATAGCCCCCCCCAGGCCCTAAACCCTATCACCGACCCCCTACCCAGCCCTGAGCCCTAAGACCGACACCCCCCGCAGCCCCCCCAGGCCCCAAAACCCTAACACCGAACCCCTTTCCAGCCCTGAGCCCTAAGACCGAGACCCGCCATAGCCCCCCCCAGGCCCTAAACCCTATCACCGACCCCCTACCCAGCCCTGAGCCCTAAGACCAACACCCCCCGCAGCCCCCCCAGGCCCCAAAACCCTAACACCGAACCCCTTCCCAGCCCTGAGCCCTAAGACCAAGACCCCCGCAGCCCCCCCAGGCCCCAAACTCTAACACCAACCCCTCCCCAGCCCTGAGCCCTAAGACCGACACCCCCCACAGCCCCCACCCCCAAGCCCAACACCCTACTAACGACCCCTCCCTAGCCCTGAACCCTAAGACCGAGACCCCCCCGCAGCCCCCAGGACCACAACCCTAACACCGACCCCTACCCAGCCCTGAGCCCTAAGACCGAGACCCCCCGCAGCCTCCCCCTAGCCACAAACCCTACAACCGACCCTACCCCAACCCTACGTCTAACTGCCCTGAGCCCTAAGGCCGACTACCGGGCCCACCCAGAGCCCTACACCCAACCCTACCCCAGCCCTAAGCCCTAGTACCGAGACCCGCCATAGCCCCCCCCCAGGCCCTAAACCCTATCACCGACCCCCTACCCAGCCCTGAGCCCTAAGACCAACACCCCCCGCAGCCCCCCCAGGCCCCAAAACCCTAACACCGAACCCCTTCCCAGCCCTGAGCCCTAAGACCAAGACCCCCGCAGCCCCCCCAGGCCCCAAACTCTAACACCAACCCCTCCCCAGCCCTGAGCCCTAAGACCGACACCCCCCACAGCCCCCACCCCCAAGCCCAACACCCTACTAACGACCCCTCCCTAGCCCTGAACCCTAAGACCGAGACCCCCCCGCAGCCCCCAGGACCACAACCCTAACACCGACCCCTACCCAGCCCTGAGCCCTAAGACCGAGACCCCCCGCAGCCTCCCCCTAGCCACAAACCCTACAACCGACCCTACCCCAACCCTACGTCTAACTGCCCTGAGCCCTAAGGCCGACTACCGGGCCCACCCACCCAACACCCAGAGCCCTACACCCAACCCTACCCCAGCCCTAAGCCCTAGTACCGAGACCCACCATAGCCCCCCCCAGGCCCTAAACCCTATCACCGACCCCCTACCCAGCCCTGAGCCCTAAGACCGACACCCCCCGCAGCCCCCCCAGGCCCCAAAACCCTAACACCGAACCCCTTTCCAGCCCTGAGCCCTAAGACCGAGACCCGCCATAGCCCCCCCCAGGCCCTAAACCCTATCACCGACCCCCTACCCAGCCCTGAGCCCTAAGACCAACACCCCCCGCAGCCCCCCCAGGCCCCAAAACCCTAACACCGAACCCCTTCCCAGCCCTGAGCCCTAAGACCAAGACCCCCGCAGCCCCCCCAGGCCCCAAACTCTAACACCAACCCCTCCCCAGCCCTGAGCCCTAAGACCGACACCCCCCACAGCCCCCACCCCCAAGCCCAACACCCTACTAACGACCCCTCCCTAGCCCTGAACCCTAAGACCGAGACCCCCCCGCAGCCCCCAGGACCACAACCCTAACACCGACCCCTACCCAGCCCTGAGCCCTAAGACCGAGACCCCCCGCAGCCTCCCCCTAGCCACAAACCCTACAACCGACCCTACCCCAACCCTACGTCTAACTGCCCTGAGCCCTAAGGCCGACTACCGGGCCCACCCACCCAACACCCAGAGCCCTACACCCAACCCTACCCCAGCCCTAAGCCCTAGTACCGAGACCCACCATAGCCCCCCCCAGGCCCTAAACCCTATCACCGACCCCCTACCCAGCCCTGAGCCCTAAGACCGACACCCCCCGCAGCCCCCCCAGGCCCCAAAACCCTAACACCGAACCCCTTTCCAGCCCTGAGCCCTAAGACCGAGACCCGCCATAGCCCCCCCCAGGCCCTAAACCCTATCACCGACCCCCTACCCAGCCCTGAGCCCTAAGACCAACACCCCCCGCAGCCCCCCCAGGCCCCAAAACCCTAACACCGAACCCCTTCCCAGCCCTGAGCCCTAAGACCAAGACCCCCGCAGCCCCCCCAGGCCCCAAACTCTAACACCAACCCCTCCCCAGCCCTGAGCCCTAAGACCGACACCCCCCACAGCCCCCACCCCCAAGCCCAACACCCTACTAACGACCCCTCCCTAGCCCTGAACCCTAAGACCGAGACCCCCCCGCAGCCCCCAGGACCACAACCCTAACACCGACCCCTACCCAGCCCTGAGCCCTAAGACCGAGACCCCCCGCAGCCTCCCCCTAGCCACAAACCCTACAACCGACCCTACCCCAACCCTACGTCTAACTGCCCTGAGCCCTAAGGCCGACTACCGGGCCCACCCAGAGCCCTACACCCAACCCTACCCCAGCCCTAAGCCCTAGTACCGAGACCCGCCATAGCCCCCCCCCAGGCCCTAAACCCTATCACCGACCCCCTACCCAGCCCTGAGCCCTAAGACCAACACCCCCCGCAGCCCCCCCAGGCCCCAAAACCCTAACACCGAACCCCTTCCCAGCCCTGAGCCCTAAGACCAAGACCCCCGCAGCCCCCCCAGGCCCCAAACTCTAACACCAACCCCTCCCCAGCCCTGAGCCCTAAGACCGACACCCCCCACAGCCCCCACCCCCAAGCCCAACACCCTACTAACGACCCCTCCCTAGCCCTGAACCCTAAGACCGAGACCCCCCCGCAGCCCCCAGGACCACAACCCTAACACCGACCCCTACCCAGCCCTGAGCCCTAAGACCGAGACCCCCCGCAGCCTCCCCCTAGCCACAAACCCTACAACCGACCCTACCCCAACCCTACGTCTAACTGCCCTGAGCCCTAAGGCCGACTACCGGGCCCACCCACCCAACACCCAGAGCCCTACACCCAACCCTACCCCAGCCCTAAGCCCTAGTACCGAGACCCACCATAGCCCCCCCCAGGCCCTAAACCCTATCACCGACCCCCTACCCAGCCCTGAGCCCTAAGACCGACACCCCCCGCAGCCCCCCCAGGCCCCAAAACCCTAACACCGAACCCCTTTCCAGCCCTGAGCCCTAAGACCGAGACCCGCCATAGCCCCCCCCAGGCCCTAAACCCTATCACCGACCCCCTACCCAGCCCTGAGCCCTAAGACCAACACCCCCCGCAGCCCCCCCAGGCCCCAAAACCCTAACACCGAACCCCTTCCCAGCCCTGAGCCCTAAGACCAAGACCCCCGCAGCCCCCCCAGGCCCCAAACTCTAACACCAACCCCTCCCCAGCCCTGAGCCCTAAGACCGACACCCCCCACAGCCCCCACCCCCAAGCCCAACACCCTACTAACGACCCCTCCCTAGCCCTGAACCCTAAGACCGAGACCCCCCCGCAGCCCCCAGGACCACAACCCTAACACCGACCCCTACCCAGCCCTGAGCCCTAAGACCGAGACCCCCCGCAGCCTCCCCCTAGCCACAAACCCTACAACCGACCCTACCCCAACCCTACGTCTAACTGCCCTGAGCCCTAAGGCCGACTACCGGGCCCACCCACCCAACACCCAGAGCCCTACACCCAACCCTACCCCAGCCCTAAGCCCTAGTACCGAGACCCACCATAGCCCCCCCCAGGCCCTAAACCCTATCACCGACCCCCTACCCAGCCCTGAGCCCTAAGACCGACACCCCCCGCAGCCCCCCCAGGCCCCAAAACCCTAACACCGAACCCCTTTCCAGCCCTGAGCCCTAAGACCGAGACCCGCCATAGCCCCCCCCAGGCCCTAAACCCTATCACCGACCCCCTACCCAGCCCTGAGCCCTAAGACCAACACCCCCCGCAGCCCCCCCAGGCCCCAAAACCCTAACACCGAACCCCTTCCCAGCCCTGAGCCCTAAGACCAAGACCCCCGCAGCCCCCCCAGGCCCCAAACTCTAACACCAACCCCTCCCCAGCCCTGAGCCCTAAGACCGACACCCCCCACAGCCCCCACCCCCAAGCCCAACACCCTACTAACGACCCCTCCCTAGCCCTGAACCCTAAGACCGAGACCCCCCCGCAGCCCCCAGGACCACAACCCTAACACCGACCCCTACCCAGCCCTGAGCCCTAAGACCGAGACCCCCCGCAGCCTCCCCCTAGCCACAAACCCTACAACCGACCCTACCCCAACCCTACGTCTAACTGCCCTGAGCCCTAAGGCCGACTACCGGGCCCACCCAGAGCCCTACACCCAACCCTACCCCAGCCCTAAGCCCTAGTACCGAGACCCGCCATAGCCCCCCCCCAGGCCCTAAACCCTATCACCGACCCCCTACCCAGCCCTGAGCCCTAAGACCAACACCCCCCGCAGCCCCCCCAGGCCCCAAAACCCTAACACCGAACCCCTTCCCAGCCCTGAGCCCTAAGACCAAGACCCCCGCAGCCCCCCCAGGCCCCAAACTCTAACACCAACCCCTCCCCAGCCCTGAGCCCTAAGACCGACACCCCCCACAGCCCCCACCCCCAAGCCCAACACCCTACTAACGACCCCTCCCTAGCCCTGAACCCTAAGACCGAGACCCCCCCGCAGCCCCCAGGACCACAACCCTAACACCGACCCCTACCCAGCCCTGAGCCCTAAGACCGAGACCCCCCGCAGCCTCCCCCTAGCCACAAACCCTACAACCGACCCTACCCCAACCCTACGTCTAACTGCCCTGAGCCCTAAGGCCGACTACCGGGCCCACCCACCCAACACCCAGAGCCCTACACCCAACCCTACCCCAGCCCTAAGCCCTAGTACCGAGACCCACCATAGCCCCCCCCAGGCCCTAAACCCTATCACCGACCCCCTACCCAGCCCTGAGCCCTAAGACCGACACCCCCCGCAGCCCCCCCAGGCCCCAAAACCCTAACACCGAACCCCTTTCCAGCCCTGAGCCCTAAGACCGAGACCCGCCATAGCCCCCCCCAGGCCCTAAACCCTATCACCGACCCCCTACCCAGCCCTGAGCCCTAAGACCAACACCCCCCGCAGCCCCCCCAGGCCCCAAAACCCTAACACCGAACCCCTTCCCAGCCCTGAGCCCTAAGACCAAGACCCCCGCAGCCCCCCCAGGCCCCAAACTCTAACACCAACCCCTCCCCAGCCCTGAGCCCTAAGACCGACACCCCCCACAGCCCCCACCCCCAAGCCCAACACCCTACTAACGACCCCTCCCTAGCCCTGAACCCTAAGACCGAGACCCCCCCGCAGCCCCCAGGACCACAACCCTAACACCGACCCCTACCCAGCCCTGAGCCCTAAGACCGAGACCCCCCGCAGCCTCCCCCTAGCCACAAACCCTACAACCGACCCTACCCCAACCCTACGTCTAACTGCCCTGAGCCCTAAGGCCGACTACCGGGCCCACCCACCCAACACCCAGAGCCCTACACCCAACCCTACCCCAGCCCTAAGCCCTAGTACCGAGACCCACCATAGCCCCCCCCAGGCCCTAAACCCTATCACCGACCCCCTACCCAGCCCTGAGCCCTAAGACCGACACCCCCCGCAGCCCCCCCAGGCCCCAAAACCCTAACACCGAACCCCTTTCCAGCCCTGAGCCCTAAGACCGAGACCCGCCATAGCCCCCCCCAGGCCCTAAACCCTATCACCGACCCCCTACCCAGCCCTGAGCCCTAAGACCAACACCCCCCGCAGCCCCCCCAGGCCCCAAAACCCTAACACCGAACCCCTTCCCAGCCCTGAGCCCTAAGACCAAGACCCCCGCAGCCCCCCCAGGCCCCAAACTCTAACACCAACCCCTCCCCAGCCCTGAGCCCTAAGACCGACACCCCCCACAGCCCCCACCCCCAAGCCCAACACCCTACTAACGACCCCTCCCTAGCCCTGAACCCTAAGACCGAGACCCCCCCGCAGCCCCCAGGACCACAACCCTAACACCGACCCCTACCCAGCCCTGAGCCCTAAGACCGAGACCCCCCGCAGCCTCCCCCTAGCCACAAACCCTACAACCGACCCTACCCCAACCCTACGTCTAACTGCCCTGAGCCCTAAGGCCGACTACCGGGCCCACCCAGAGCCCTACACCCAACCCTACCCCAGCCCTAAGCCCTAGTACCGAGACCCGCCATAGCCCCCCCCCAGGCCCTAAACCCTATCACCGACCCCCTACCCAGCCCTGAGCCCTAAGACCAACACCCCCCGCAGCCCCCCCAGGCCCCAAAACCCTAACACCGAACCCCTTCCCAGCCCTGAGCCCTAAGACCAAGACCCCCGCAGCCCCCCCAGGCCCCAAACTCTAACACCAACCCCTCCCCAGCCCTGAGCCCTAAGACCGACACCCCCCACAGCCCCCACCCCCAAGCCCAACACCCTACTAACGACCCCTCCCTAGCCCTGAACCCTAAGACCGAGACCCCCCCGCAGCCCCCAGGACCACAACCCTAACACCGACCCCTACCCAGCCCTGAGCCCTAAGACCGAGACCCCCCGCAGCCTCCCCCTAGCCACAAACCCTACAACCGACCCTACCCCAACCCTACGTCTAACTGCCCTGAGCCCTAAGGCCGACTACCGGGCCCACCCACCCAACACCCAGAGCCCTACACCCAACCCTACCCCAGCCCTAAGCCCTAGTACCGAGACCCACCATAGCCCCCCCCAGGCCCTAAACCCTATCACCGACCCCCTACCCAGCCCTGAGCCCTAAGACCGACACCCCCCGCAGCCCCCCCAGGCCCCAAAACCCTAACACCGAACCCCTTTCCAGCCCTGAGCCCTAAGACCGAGACCCGCCATAGCCCCCCCCAGGCCCTAAACCCTATCACCGACCCCCTACCCAGCCCTGAGCCCTAAGACCAACACCCCCCGCAGCCCCCCCAGGCCCCAAAACCCTAACACCGAACCCCTTCCCAGCCCTGAGCCCTAAGACCAAGACCCCCGCAGCCCCCCCAGGCCCCAAACTCTAACACCAACCCCTCCCCAGCCCTGAGCCCTAAGACCGACACCCCCCACAGCCCCCACCCCCAAGCCCAACACCCTACTAACGACCCCTCCCTAGCCCTGAACCCTAAGACCGAGACCCCCCCGCAGCCCCCAGGACCACAACCCTAACACCGACCCCTACCCAGCCCTGAGCCCTAAGACCGAGACCCCCCGCAGCCTCCCCCTAGCCACAAACCCTACAACCGACCCTACCCCAACCCTACGTCTAACTGCCCTGAGCCCTAAGGCCGACTACCGGGCCCACCCACCCAACACCCAGAGCCCTACACCCAACCCTACCCCAGCCCTAAGCCCTAGTACCGAGACCCACCATAGCCCCCCCCAGGCCCTAAACCCTATCACCGACCCCCTACCCAGCCCTGAGCCCTAAGACCGACACCCCCCGCAGCCCCCCCAGGCCCCAAAACCCTAACACCGAACCCCTTTCCAGCCCTGAGCCCTAAGACCGAGACCCGCCATAGCCCCCCCCAGGCCCTAAACCCTATCACCGACCCCCTACCCAGCCCTGAGCCCTAAGACCAACACCCCCCGCAGCCCCCCCAGGCCCCAAAACCCTAACACCGAACCCCTTCCCAGCCCTGAGCCCTAAGACCAAGACCCCCGCAGCCCCCCCAGGCCCCAAACTCTAACACCAACCCCTCCCCAGCCCTGAGCCCTAAGACCGACACCCCCCACAGCCCCCACCCCCAAGCCCAACACCCTACTAACGACCCCTCCCTAGCCCTGAACCCTAAGACCGAGACCCCCCCGCAGCCCCCAGGACCACAACCCTAACACCGACCCCTACCCAGCCCT
The DNA here is from genome assembly GCF_964204655.1 of Triturus cristatus. Taxonomy (NCBI): domain Eukaryota; kingdom Metazoa; phylum Chordata; class Amphibia; order Caudata; family Salamandridae; genus Triturus; species Triturus cristatus. The sequence goes on from NW_028187491.1 coordinate 120,483, forward strand.
GAGCCCTAAGACCGAGACCCCCCGCAGCCTCCCCCTAGCCACAAACCCTACAACCGACCCTACCCCAACCCTACGTCTAACTGCCCTGAGCCCTAAGGCCGACTACCGGGCCCACCCAGAGCCCTACACCCAACCCTACCCCAGCCCTAAGCCCTAGTACCGAGACCCGCCATAGCCCCCCCCCAGGCCCTAAACCCTATCACCGACCCCCTACCCAGCCCTGAGCCCTAAGACCAACACCCCCCGCAGCCCCCCCAGGCCCCAAAACCCTAACACCGAACCCCTTCCCAGCCCTGAGCCCTAAGACCAAGACCCCCGCAGCCCCCCCAGGCCCCAAACTCTAACACCAACCCCTCCCCAGCCCTGAGCCCTAAGACCGACACCCCCCACAGCCCCCACCCCCAAGCCCAACACCCTACTAACGACCCCTCCCTAGCCCTGAACCCTAAGACCGAGACCCCCCCGCAGCCCCCAGGACCACAACCCTAACACCGACCCCTACCCAGCCCTGAGCCCTAAGACCGAGACCCCCCGCAGCCTCCCCCTAGCCACAAACCCTACAACCGACCCTACCCCAACCCTACGTCTAACTGCCCTGAGCCCTAAGGCCGACTACCGGGCCCACCCACCCAACACCCAGAGCCCTACACCCAACCCTACCCCAGCCCTAAGCCCTAGTACCGAGACCCACCATAGCCCCCCCCAGGCCCTAAACCCTATCACCGACCCCCTACCCAGCCCTGAGCCCTAAGACCGACACCCCCCGCAGCCCCCCCAGGCCCCAAAACCCTAACACCGAACCCCTTTCCAGCCCTGAGCCCTAAGACCGAGACCCGCCATAGCCCCCCCCAGGCCCTAAACCCTATCACCGACCCCCTACCCAGCCCTGAGCCCTAAGACCAACACCCCCCGCAGCCCCCCCAGGCCCCAAAACCCTAACACCGAACCCCTTCCCAGCCCTGAGCCCTAAGACCAAGACCCCCGCAGCCCCCCCAGGCCCCAAACTCTAACACCAACCCCTCCCCAGCCCTGAGCCCTAAGACCGACACCCCCCACAGCCCCCACCCCCAAGCCCAACACCCTACTAACGACCCCTCCCTAGCCCTGAACCCTAAGACCGAGACCCCCCCGCAGCCCCCAGGACCACAACCCTAACACCGACCCCTACCCAGCCCTGAGCCCTAAGACCGAGACCCCCCGCAGCCTCCCCCTAGCCACAAACCCTACAACCGACCCTACCCCAACCCTACGTCTAACTGCCCTGAGCCCTAAGGCCGACTACCGGGCCCACCCACCCAACACCCAGAGCCCTACACCCAACCCTACCCCAGCCCTAAGCCCTAGTACCGAGACCCACCATAGCCCCCCCCAGGCCCTAAACCCTATCACCGACCCCCTACCCAGCCCTGAGCCCTAAGACCGACACCCCCCGCAGCCCCCCCAGGCCCCAAAACCCTAACACCGAACCCCTTTCCAGCCCTGAGCCCTAAGACCGAGACCCGCCATAGCCCCCCCCAGGCCCTAAACCCTATCACCGACCCCCTACCCAGCCCTGAGCCCTAAGACCAACACCCCCCGCAGCCCCCCCAGGCCCCAAAACCCTAACACCGAACCCCTTCCCAGCCCTGAGCCCTAAGACCAAGACCCCCGCAGCCCCCCCAGGCCCCAAACTCTAACACCAACCCCTCCCCAGCCCTGAGCCCTAAGACCGACACCCCCCACAGCCCCCACCCCCAAGCCCAACACCCTACTAACGACCCCTCCCTAGCCCTGAACCCTAAGACCGAGACCCCCCCGCAGCCCCCAGGACCACAACCCTAACACCGACCCCTACCCAGCCCTGAGCCCTAAGACCGAGACCCCCCGCAGCCTCCCCCTAGCCACAAACCCTACAACCGACCCTACCCCAACCCTACGTCTAACTGCCCTGAGCCCTAAGGCCGACTACCGGGCCCACCCAGAGCCCTACACCCAACCCTACCCCAGCCCTAAGCCCTAGTACCGAGACCCGCCATAGCCCCCCCCCAGGCCCTAAACCCTATCACCGACCCCCTACCCAGCCCTGAGCCCTAAGACCAACACCCCCCGCAGCCCCCCCAGGCCCCAAAACCCTAACACCGAACCCCTTCCCAGCCCTGAGCCCTAAGACCAAGACCCCCGCAGCCCCCCCAGGCCCCAAACTCTAACACCAACCCCTCCCCAGCCCTGAGCCCTAAGACCGACACCCCCCACAGCCCCCACCCCCAAGCCCAACACCCTACTAACGACCCCTCCCTAGCCCTGAACCCTAAGACCGAGACCCCCCCGCAGCCCCCAGGACCACAACCCTAACACCGACCCCTACCCAGCCCTGAGCCCTAAGACCGAGACCCCCCGCAGCCTCCCCCTAGCCACAAACCCTACAACCGACCCTACCCCAACCCTACGTCTAACTGCCCTGAGCCCTAAGGCCGACTACCGGGCCCACCCACCCAACACCCAGAGCCCTACACCCAACCCTACCCCAGCCCTAAGCCCTAGTACCGAGACCCACCATAGCCCCCCCCAGGCCCTAAACCCTATCACCGACCCCCTACCCAGCCCTGAGCCCTAAGACCGACACCCCCCGCAGCCCCCCCAGGCCCCAAAACCCTAACACCGAACCCCTTTCCAGCCCTGAGCCCTAAGACCGAGACCCGCCATAGCCCCCCCCAGGCCCTAAACCCTATCACCGACCCCCTACCCAGCCCTGAGCCCTAAGACCAACACCCCCCGCAGCCCCCCCAGGCCCCAAAACCCTAACACCGAACCCCTTCCCAGCCCTGAGCCCTAAGACCAAGACCCCCGCAGCCCCCCCAGGCCCCAAACTCTAACACCAACCCCTCCCCAGCCCTGAGCCCTAAGACCGACACCCCCCACAGCCCCCACCCCCAAGCCCAACACCCTACTAACGACCCCTCCCTAGCCCTGAACCCTAAGACCGAGACCCCCCCGCAGCCCCCAGGACCACAACCCTAACACCGACCCCTACCCAGCCCTGAGCCCTAAGACCGAGACCCCCCGCAGCCTCCCCCTAGCCACAAACCCTACAACCGACCCTACCCCAACCCTACGTCTAACTGCCCTGAGCCCTAAGGCCGACTACCGGGCCCACCCAGAGCCCTACACCCAACCCTACCCCAGCCCTAAGCCCTAGTACCGAGACCCGCCATAGCCCCCCCCCAGGCCCTAAACCCTATCACCGACCCCCTACCCAGCCCTGAGCCCTAAGACCAACACCCCCCGCAGCCCCCCCAGGCCCCAAAACCCTAACACCGAACCCCTTCCCAGCCCTGAGCCCTAAGACCAAGACCCCCGCAGCCCCCCCAGGCCCCAAACTCTAACACCAACCCCTCCCCAGCCCTGAGCCCTAAGACCGACACCCCCCACAGCCCCCACCCCCAAGCCCAACACCCTACTAACGACCCCTCCCTAGCCCTGAACCCTAAGACCGAGACCCCCCCGCAGCCCCCAGGACCACAACCCTAACACCGACCCCTACCCAGCCCTGAGCCCTAAGACCGAGACCCCCCGCAGCCTCCCCCTAGCCACAAACCCTACAACCGACCCTACCCCAACCCTACGTCTAACTGCCCTGAGCCCTAAGGCCGACTACCGGGCCCACCCACCCAACACCCAGAGCCCTACACCCAACCCTACCCCAGCCCTAAGCCCTAGTACCGAGACCCACCATAGCCCCCCCCAGGCCCTAAACCCTATCACCGACCCCCTACCCAGCCCTGAGCCCTAAGACCGACACCCCCCGCAGCCCCCCCAGGCCCCAAAACCCTAACACCGAACCCCTTTCCAGCCCTGAGCCCTAAGACCGAGACCCGCCATAGCCCCCCCCAGGCCCTAAACCCTATCACCGACCCCCTACCCAGCCCTGAGCCCTAAGACCAACACCCCCCGCAGCCCCCCCAGGCCCCAAAACCCTAACACCGAACCCCTTCCCAGCCCTGAGCCCTAAGACCAAGACCCCCGCAGCCCCCCCAGGCCCCAAACTCTAACACCAACCCCTCCCCAGCCCTGAGCCCTAAGACCGACACCCCCCACAGCCCCCACCCCCAAGCCCAACACCCTACTAACGACCCCTCCCTAGCCCTGAACCCTAAGACCGAGACCCCCCCGCAGCCCCCAGGACCACAACCCTAACACCGACCCCTACCCAGCCCTGAGCCCTAAGACCGAGACCCCCCGCAGCCTCCCCCTAGCCACAAACCCTACAACCGACCCTACCCCAACCCTACGTCTAACTGCCCTGAGCCCTAAGGCCGACTACCGGGCCCACCCACCCAACACCCAGAGCCCTACACCCAACCCTACCCCAGCCCTAAGCCCTAGTACCGAGACCCACCATAGCCCCCCCCAGGCCCTAAACCCTATCACCGACCCCCTACCCAGCCCTGAGCCCTAAGACCGACACCCCCCGCAGCCCCCCCAGGCCCCAAAACCCTAACACCGAACCCCTTTCCAGCCCTGAGCCCTAAGACCGAGACCCGCCATAGCCCCCCCAGGCCCTAAACCCTATCACCGACCCCCTACCCAGCCCTGAGCCCTAAGAGCAACACCCCCCGCAGCCCCCCCAGGCCCCAAAACCCTAACACCGAACCCCTTCCCAGCCCTGAGCCCTAAGACCGAGACCCCCGCAGCCCCCCCAGGCCCCAAACTCTAACACCAACCCCTCCCCAGCCCTGAGCCCTAAGACCGAGACCCCCCACAGCCCCCCCCGCAAGCCCAAAACCCTACTAACGACCCCTCCCCAGCCCTGAACCCTAAGACCGAGACCCCCCCGCAGCCCCCAGGACCACAACCCTAACACCGACCCCTACCCAGCCCTGAGCCCTAAGACCGAGACCCCCCGCAGCCTCCCCCTAGCCACAAACCCTACAACCGACCCTACCCCAACCCTACGTCTAACTGCCCTGAGCCCTAAGGCCGACTACCGGGCCCACCCAGAGCCCTACACCCAACCCTACCCCAGCCCTAAGCCCTAGTACCGAGACCCGCCATAGCCCCCCCCCAGGCCCTAAACCCTATCACCGACCCCCTACCCAGCCCTGAGCCCTAAGACCAACACCCCCCGCAGCCCCCCCAGGCCCCAAAACCCTAACACCGAACCCCTTCCCAGCCCTGAGCCCTAAGACCAAGACCCCCGCAGCCCCCCCAGGCCCCAAACTCTAACACCAACCCCTCCCCAGCCCTGAGCCCTAAGACCGACACCCCCCACAGCCCCCACCCCCAAGCCCAACACCCTACTAACGACCCCTCCCTAGCCCTGAACCCTAAGACCGAGACCCCCCCGCAGCCCCCAGGACCACAACCCTAACACCGACCCCTACCCAGCCCTGAGCCCTAAGACCGAGACCCCCCGCAGCCTCCCCCTAGCCACAAACCCTACAACCGACCCTACCCCAACCCTACGTCTAACTGCCCTGAGCCCTAAGGCCGACTACCGGGCCCACCCACCCAACACCCAGAGCCCTACACCCAACCCTACCCCAGCCCTAAGCCCTAGTACCGAGACCCACCATAGCCCCCCCCAGGCCCTAAACCCTATCACCGACCCCCTACCCAGCCCTGAGCCCTAAGACCGACACCCCCCGCAGCCCCCCCAGGCCCCAAAACCCTAACACCGAACCCCTTTCCAGCCCTGAGCCCTAAGACCGAGACCCGCCATAGCCCCCCCCAGGCCCTAAACCCTATCACCGACCCCCTACCCAGCCCTGAGCCCTAAGACCAACACCCCCCGCAGCCCCCCCAGGCCCCAAAACCCTAACACCGAACCCCTTCCCAGCCCTGAGCCCTAAGACCAAGACCCCCGCAGCCCCCCCAGGCCCCAAACTCTAACACCAACCCCTCCCCAGCCCTGAGCCCTAAGACCGACACCCCCCACAGCCCCCACCCCCAAGCCCAACACCCTACTAACGACCCCTCCCTAGCCCTGAACCCTAAGACCGAGACCCCCCCGCAGCCCCCAGGACCACAACCCTAACACCGACCCCTACCCAGCCCTGAGCCCTAAGACCGAGACCCCCCGCAGCCTCCCCCTAGCCACAAACCCTACAACCGACCCTACCCCAACCCTACGTCTAACTGCCCTGAGCCCTAAGGCCGACTACCGGGCCCACCCAGAGCCCTACACCCAACCCTACCCCAGCCCTAAGCCCTAGTACCGAGACCCGCCATAGCCCCCCCCCAGGCCCTAAACCCTATCACCGACCCCCTACCCAGCCCTGAGCCCTAAGACCAACACCCCCCGCAGCCCCCCCAGGCCCCAAAACCCTAACACCGAACCCCTTCCCAGCCCTGAGCCCTAAGACCAAGACCCCCGCAGCCCCCCCAGGCCCCAAACTCTAACACCAACCCCTCCCCAGCCCTGAGCCCTAAGACCGACACCCCCCACAGCCCCCACCCCCAAGCCCAACACCCTACTAACGACCCCTCCCTAGCCCTGAACCCTAAGACCGAGACCCCCCCGCAGCCCCCAGGACCACAACCCTAACACCGACCCCTACCCAGCCCTGAGCCCTAAGACCGAGACCCCCCGCAGCCTCCCCCTAGCCACAAACCCTACAACCGACCCTACCCCAACCCTACGTCTAACTGCCCTGAGCCCTAAGGCCGACTACCGGGCCCACCCACCCAACACCCAGAGCCCTACACCCAACCCTACCCCAGCCCTAAGCCCTAGTACCGAGACCCACCATAGCCCCCCCCAGGCCCTAAACCCTATCACCGACCCCCTACCCAGCCCTGAGCCCTAAGACCGACACCCCCCGCAGCCCCCCCAGGCCCCAAAACCCTAACACCGAACCCCTTTCCAGCCCTGAGCCCTAAGACCGAGACCCGCCATAGCCCCCCCCAGGCCCTAAACCCTATCACCGACCCCCTACCCAGCCCTGAGCCCTAAGACCAACACCCCCCGCAGCCCCCCCAGGCCCCAAAACCCTAACACCGAACCCCTTCCCAGCCCTGAGCCCTAAGACCAAGACCCCCGCAGCCCCCCCAGGCCCCAAACTCTAACACCAACCCCTCCCCAGCCCTGAGCCCTAAGACCGACACCCCCCACAGCCCCCACCCCCAAGCCCAACACCCTACTAACGACCCCTCCCTAGCCCTGAACCCTAAGACCGAGACCCCCCCGCAGCCCCCAGGACCACAACCCTAACACCGACCCCTACCCAGCCCTGAGCCCTAAGACCGAGACCCCCCGCAGCCTCCCCCTAGCCACAAACCCTACAACCGACCCTACCCCAACCCTACGTCTAACTGCCCTGAGCCCTAAGGCCGACTACCGGGCCCACCCACCCAACACCCAGAGCCCTACACCCAACCCTACCCCAGCCCTAAGCCCTAGTACCGAGACCCACCATAGCCCCCCCCAGGCCCTAAACCCTATCACCGACCCCCTACCCAGCCCTGAGCCCTAAGACCGACACCCCCCGCAGCCCCCCCAGGCCCCAAAACCCTAACACCGAACCCCTTTCCAGCCCTGAGCCCTAAGACCGAGACCCGCCATAGCCCCCCCAGGCCCTAAACCCTATCACCGACCCCCTACCCAGCCCTGAGCCCTAAGAGCAACACCCCCCGCAGCCCCCCAGGCCCCAAAACCCTAACACCGAACCCCTTCCCAGCCCTGAGCCCTAAGACCGAGACCCCCGCAGCCCCCCCAGGCCCCAAACTCTAACACCAACCCCTCCCCAGCCCTGAGCCCTAAGACCGAGACCCCCCACAGCCCCCCCCGCAAGCCCAAAACCCTACTAACGACCCCTCCCCAGCCCTGAACCCTAAGACCGAGACCCCCCCGCAGCCCCCAGGACCACAACCCTAACACCGACCCCTACCCAGCCCTGAGCCCTAAGACCGAGACCCCCCGCAGCCTCCCCCTAGCCACAAACCCTACAACCGACCCTACCCCAACCCTACGTCTAACTGCCCTGAGCCCTAAGGCCGACTACCGGGCCCACCCAGAGCCCTACACCCAACCCTACCCCAGCCCTAAGCCCTAGTACCGAGACCCGCCATAGCCCCCCCCCAGGCCCTAAACCCTATCACCGACCCCCTACCCAGCCCTGAGCCCTAAGACCAACACCCCCCGCAGCCCCCCCAGGCCCCAAAACCCTAACACCGAACCCCTTCCCAGCCCTGAGCCCTAAGACCAAGACCCCCGCAGCCCCCCCAGGCCCCAAACTCTAACACCAACCCCTCCCCAGCCCTGAGCCCTAAGACCGACACCCCCCACAGCCCCCACCCCCAAGCCCAACACCCTACTAACGACCCCTCCCTAGCCCTGAACCCTAAGACCGAGACCCCCCCGCAGCCCCCAGGACCACAACCCTAACACCGACCCCTACCCAGCCCTGAGCCCTAAGACCGAGACCCCCCGCAGCCTCCCCCTAGCCACAAACCCTACAACCGACCCTACCCCAACCCTACGTCTAACTGCCCTGAGCCCTAAGGCCGACTACCGGGCCCACCCACCCAACACCCAGAGCCCTACACCCAACCCTACCCCAGCCCTAAGCCCTAGTACCGAGACCCACCATAGCCCCCCCCAGGCCCTAAACCCTATCACCGACCCCCTACCCAGCCCTGAGCCCTAAGACCGACACCCCCCGCAGCCCCCCCAGGCCCCAAAACCCTAACACCGAACCCCTTTCCAGCCCTGAGCCCTAAGACCGAGACCCGCCATAGCCCCCCCCAGGCCCTAAACCCTATCACCGACCCCCTACCCAGCCCTGAGCCCTAAGACCAACACCCCCCGCAGCCCCCCCAGGCCCCAAAACCCTAACACCGAACCCCTTCCCAGCCCTGAGCCCTAAGACCAAGACCCCCGCAGCCCCCCCAGGCCCCAAACTCTAACACCAACCCCTCCCCAGCCCTGAGCCCTAAGACCGACACCCCCCACAGCCCCCACCCCCAAGCCCAACACCCTACTAACGACCCCTCCCTAGCCCTGAACCCTAAGACCGAGACCCCCCCGCAGCCCCCAGGACCACAACCCTAACACCGACCCCTACCCAGCCCTGAGCCCTAAGACCGAGACCCCCCGCAGCCTCCCCCTAGCCACAAACCCTACAACCGACCCTACCCCAACCCTACGTCTAACTGCCCTGAGCCCTAAGGCCGACTACCGGGCCCACCCACCCAACACCCAGAGCCCTACACCCAACCCTACCCCAGCCCTAAGCCCTAGTACCGAGACCCACCATAGCCCCCCCCAGGCCCTAAACCCTATCACCGACCCCCTACCCAGCCCTGAGCCCTAAGACCGACACCCCCCGCAGCCCCCCCAGGCCCCAAAACCCTAACACCGAACCCCTTTCCAGCCCTGAGCCCTAAGACCGAGACCCGCCATAGCCCCCCCCAGGCCCTAAACCCTATCACCGACCCCCTACCCAGCCCTGAGCCCTAAGACCAACACCCCCCGCAGCCCCCCCAGGCCCCAAAACCCTAACACCGAACCCCTTCCCAGCCCTGAGCCCTAAGACCGAGACCCCCGCAGCCCCCCCAGGCCCCAAACTCTAACACCAACCCCTCCCCAGCCCTGAGCCCTAAGACCGAGACCCCCCACAGCCCCCCCCGCAAGCCCAAAACCCTACTAACGACCCCTCCCCAGCCCTGAACCCTAAGACCGAGACCCCCCCGCAGCCCCCAGGACCACAACCCTAACACCGACCCCTACCCAGCCCTGAGCCCTAAGACCGAGACCCCCCGCAGCCTCCCCCTAGCCACAAACCCTACAACCGACCCTACCCCAATCCTACGTCTAACTGCCCTGAGCCCTAAGGCCGACTACCGGGCCCACCCACCCAACACCCAGAGCCCTACACCCAACCCTACCCCAGCCCTAAGCCCTAGTACCGAGACCCACCATAGCCCCCCCCAGGCCCTAAACCCTATCACCGACCCCCTACCCAGCCCTGAGCCCTAAGACCAACACCCCCCGCAGCCCCCCCAGGCCCCAAAACCCTAACACCGAACCCCTTCCCAGCCCTGAGCCCTAAGACCGAGACCCCCGCAGCCCCCCCAGGCCCCAAACTCTAACACCAACCCCTACCCAGCCCTGAGCCCTAAGACCGACACCCCCCACAGCCCCCACCCCCAAGCCCAACACCCTACTAACGACCCCTCCCTAGCCCTGAACCCTAAGACCGAGACCCCCCCGCAGCCCCCAGGACCACAACCCTAACACCGACCCCTACCCAGCCCTGAGCCCTAAGACCGAGACCCCCCGCAGCCTCCCCCTAGCCACAAACCCTACAACCGACCCTACCCCAACCCTACGTCTAACTGCCCTGAGCCCTAAGGCCGACTACCGGGCCCACCCACCCAACACCCAGAGCCCTACACCCAACCCTACCCCAGCCCTAAGCCCTAGTACCGAGACCCACCATAGCCCCCCCCAGGCCCTAAACCCTATCACCGACCCCCTACCCAGCCCTGAGCCCTAAGACCGACACCCCCCGCAGCCCCCCCAGGCCCCAAAACCCTAACACCGAACCCCTTTCCAGCCCTGAGCCCTAAGACCGAGACCCGCCATAGCCCCCCCCAGGCCCTAAACCCTATCACCGACCCCCTACCCAGCCCTGAGCCCTAAGACCAACACCCCCCGCAGCCCCCCCAGGCCCCAAAACCCTAACACCGAACCCCTTCCCAGCCCTGAGCCCTAAGACCAAGACCCCCGCAGCCCCCCCAGGCCCCAAACTCTAACACCAACCCCTCCCCAGCCCTGAGCCCTAAGACCGACACCCCCCACAGCCCCCACCCCCAAGCCCAACACCCTACTAACGACCCCTCCCTAGCCCTGAACCCTAAGACCGAGACCCCCCCGCAGCCCCCAGGACCACAACCCTAACACCGACCCCTACCCAGCCCTGAGCCCTAAGACCGAGACCCCCCGCAGCCTCCCCCTAGCCACAAACCCTACAACCGACCCTACCCCAACCCTACGTCTAACTGCCCTGAGCCCTAAGGCCGACTACCGGGCCCACCCACCCAACACCCAGAGCCCTACACCCAACCCTACCCCAGCCCTAAGCCCTAGTACCGAGACCCGCCATAGCCCCCCCCAGGCCCTAAACCCTATCACCGACCCCCTACCCAGCCCTGAGCCCTAAGACCAACACCCCCCGCAGCCCCCCCAGGCCCCAAAACCCTAACACCGAACCCCTTCCCAGCCCTGAGCCCTAAGACCGAGACCCCCGCAGCCCCCCCAGGCCCCAAACTCTAACACCAACCCCTCCCCAGCCCTGAGCCCTAAGACCGAGACCCCCCACAGCCCCCCCCGCAAGCCCAAAACCCTACTAACGACCCCTCCCCAGCCCTGAACCCTAAGACCGAGACCCCCCCGCAGCCCCCAGGACCACAACCCTAACACCGACCCCTACCCAGCCCTGAGCCCTAAGACCGAGACCCCCCGCAGCCTCCCCCTAGCCACAAACCCTACAACCGACCCTACCCCAACCCTACGTCTAACTGCCCTGAGCCCTAAGGCCGACTACCGGGCCCACCCACCCAACACCCAGAGCCCTACACCCAACCCTACCCCAGCCCTAAGCCCTAGTACCGAGACCCGCCATAGCCCCCCCCCTGGCCCTAAACCCTAACACTGACCCCTACCCAGCCCTGAGCCCTAAGACCGACACCCCCCGCAGCCCCCCCAGGCCCCAAAACCCTAACACCGAACCCCTTTCCAGCCCTGAGCCCTAAGACCGAGACCCGCCATAGCCCCCCCCAGGCCCTAAACCCTATCACCGACCCCCTACCCAGCCCTGAGCCCTAAGACCAACACCCCCCGCAGCCCCCCCAGGCCCCAAAACCCTAACACCGAACCCCTTCCCAGCCCTGAGCCCTAAGACCGAGACCCCCGCAGCCCCCCCAGGCCCCAAACTCTAACACCAACCCCTCCCCAGCCCTGAGCCCTAAGACCGACACCCCCCACAGCCCCCACCCCCAAGCCCAACACCCTACTAACGACCCCTCCCCAGCCCTGAGCCCTAAGACCGAGACCCCCCACAGCCCCCCCCGCAAGCCCAAAACCCTACTAACGACCCCTCCCCAGCCCTGAACCCTAAGACCGAGACCCCCCCGCAGCCCCCAGGACCACAACCCTAACACCGACCCCTACCCAGCCCTGAGCCCTAAGACCGAGACCCCCCGCAGCCTCCCCCTAGCCACAAACCCTACAACCGACCCTACCCCAACCCTACGTCTAACTGCCCTGAGCCCTAAGGCCGACTACCGGGCCCACCCACCCAACACCCAGAGCCCTACACCCAACCCTACCCCAGCCCTAAGCCCTAGTACCGAGACCCGCCATAGCCCCCCCCCTGGCCCTAAACCCTAACACTGACCCCTACCCAGCCCTGAGCCCTAAGACCGACACCCCCCGCAGCCCCCCCAGGCCCCAAAACCCTAACACCGAACCCCTTTCCAGCCCTGAGCCCTAAGACCGAGACCCGCCATAGCCCCCCCCAGGCCCTAAACCCTATCACCGACCCCCTACCCAGCCCTGAGCCCTAAGACCAACACCCCCCGCAGCCCCCCCAGGCCCCAAAACCCTAACACCGAACCCCTTCCCAGCCCTGAGCCCTAAGACCGAGACCCCCGCAGCCCCCCCAGGCCCCAAACTCTAACACCAACCCCTCCCCAGCCCTGAGCCCTAAGACCGACACCCCCCACAGCCCCCACCCCCAAGCCCAACACCCTACTAACGACCCCTCCCTAGCCCTGAACCCTAAGACCGAGACCCCCCCGCAGCCCCCAGGACCACAACCCTAACACCGACCCCTACCCAGCCCTGAGCCCTAAGACCGAGACCCCCCGCAGCCTCCCCCTAGCCACAAACCCTACAACCGACCCTACCCCAACCCTACGTCTAACTGCCCTGAGCCCTAAGGCCGACTACCGGGCCCACCCACCCAACACCCAGAGCCCTACACCCAACCCTACCCCAGCCCTAAGCCCTAGTACCGAGACCCGCCATAGCCCCCCCCAGGCCCTAAACCCTATCACCGACCCCCTACCCAGCCCTGAGCCCTAAGACCAACACCCCCCGCAGCCCCCCCAGGCCCCAAAACCCTAACACCGAACCCCTTCCCAGCCCTGAGCCCTAAGACCGAGACCCCCGCAGCCCCCCCAGGCCCCAAACTCTAACACCAACCCCTCCCCAGCCCTGAGCCCTAAGACCGAGACCCCCCACAGCCCCCCCCGCAAGCCCAAAACCCTACTAACGACCCCTCCCCAGCCCTGAACCCTAAGACCGAGACCCCCCCGCAGCCCCCAGGACCACAACCCTAACACCGACCCCTACCCAGCCCTGAGCCCTAAGACCGAGACCCCCCGCAGCCTCCCCCTAGCCACAAACCCTACAACCGACCCTACCCCAACCCTACGTCTAACTGCCCTGAGCCCTAAGGCCGACTACCGGGCCCACCCAGAGCCCTACACCCAACCCTACCCCAGCCCTAAGCCCTAGTACCGAGACCCACCATAGCCCCCCCCAGGCCCTAAACCCTATCACCGACCCCCTACCCAGCCCTGAGCCCTAAGACCAACACCCCCCGCAGCCCCCCCAGGCCCCAAAACCCTAACACCGAACCCCTTCCCAGCCCTGAGCCCTAAGACCAAGACCCCCGCAGCCCCCCCAGGCCCCAAACTCTAACACCAACCCCTCCCCAGCCCTGAGCCCTAAGACCGACACCCCCCACAGCCCCCCCCGCAAGCCCAAAACCCTACTAACGACCCCTCCCCAGCCCTGAACCCTAAGACCGAGACCCCCCCGCAGCCCCCAGGACCACAACCCTAACACCGACCCCTACCCAGCCCTGAGCCCTAAGACCGAGACCCCCCGCAGCCTCCCCCTAGCCACAAACCCTACAACCGACCCTACCCCAACCCTACGTCTAACTGCCCTGAGCCCTAAGGCCGACTACCGGGCCCACCCACCCAACACCCAGAGCCCTACACCCAACCCTACCCCAGCCCTAAGCCCTAGTACCGAGACCCGCCATAGCCCCCCCCAGGCCCTAAACCCTATCACCGACCCCCTACCCAGCCCTGAGCCCTAAGACCAACACCCCCCGCAGCCCCCCCAGGCCCCAAAACCCTAACACCGAACCCCTTCCCAGCCCTGAGCCCTAAGACCGAGACCCCCGCAGCCCCCCCAGGCCCCAAACTCTAACACCAACCCCTCCCCAGCCCTGAGCCCTAAGACCGAGACCCCCCACAGCCCCCCCCGCAAGCCCAAAACCCTACTAACGACCCCTCCCCAGCCCTGAACCCTAAGACCGAGACCCCCCCGCAGCCCCCAGGACCACAACCCTAACACCGACCCCTACCCAGCCCTGAGCCCTAAGACCGAGACCCCCCGCAGCCTCCCCCTAGCCACAAACCCTACAACCGACCCTACCCCAACCCTACGTCTAACTGCCCTGAGCCCTAAGGCCGACTACCGGGCCCACCCAGAGCCCTACACCCAACCCTACCCCAGCCCTAAGCCCTAGTACCGAGACCCACCATAGCCCCCCCCAGGCCCTAAACCCTATCACCGACCCCCTACCCAGCCCTGAGCCCTAAGACCAACACCCCCCGCAGCCCCCCCAGGCCCCAAAACCCTAACACCGAACCCCTTCCCAGCCCTGAGCCCTAAGACCAAGACCCCCGCAGCCCCCCCAGGCCCCAAACTCTAACACCAACCCCTCCCCAGCCCTGAGCCCTAAGACCGACACCCCCCACAGCCCCCACCCCCAAGCCCAACACCCTACTAACGACCCCTCCCTAGCCCTGAACCCTAAGACCGAGACCCCCCCGCAGCCCCCAGGACCACAACCCTAACACCGACCCCTACCCAGCCCTGAGCCCTAAGACCGAGACCCCCCGCAGCCTCCCCCTAGCCACAAACCCTACAACCGACCCTACCCCAACCCTACGTCTAACTGCCCTGAGCCCTAAGGCCGACTACCGGGCCCACCCAGAGCCCTACACCCAACCCTACCCCAGCCCTAAGCCCTAGTACCGAGACCCACCATAGCCCCCCCCAGGCCCTAAACCCTAACACCGACCCCTACCCAGCCCTGAGCCCTAAGACCGACACCCCCCACAGCCCCCACCCCCAAGCCCAACACCCTACTAACGACCCCTCCCTAGCCCTGAACCCTAAGACCGAGACCCCCCCGCAGCCCCCAGGACCACAACCCTAACACCGACCCCTACCCAGCCCTGAGCCCTAAGACCGAGACCCCCCGCAGCCTCCCCCTAGCCACAAACCCTACAACCGACCCTACCCCAACCCTACGTCTAACTGCCCTGAGCCCTAAGGCCGACTACCGGGCCCACCCAGAGCCCTACACCCAACCCTACCCCAGCCCTAAGCCCTAGTACCGAGACCCACCATAGCCCCCCCCAGGCCCTAAACCCTAACACCGACCCCTACCCAGCCCTGAGCCCTAAGACCGACACCCCCCACAGCCCCCACCCCCAAGCCCAACACCCTACTAACGACCCCTCCCTAGCCCTGAACCCTAAGACCGAGACCCCCCCGCAGCCCCCAGGACCACAACCCTAACACCGACCCCTACCCAGCCCTGAGCCCTAAGACCGAGACCCCCCGCAGCCTCCCCCTAGCCACAAACCCTACAACCGACCCTACCCCAACCCTACGTCTAACTGCCCTGAGCCCTAAGGCCGACTACCGGGCCCACCCAGAGCCCTACACCCAACCCTACCCCAGCCCTAAGCCCTAGTACCGAGACCCACCATAGCCCCCCCCAGGCCCTAAACCCTAACACCGACCCCTACCCAGCCCTGAGCCCTAAGACCGACACCCCCCACAGCCCCCACCCCCAAGCCCAACACCCTACTAACGACCCCTCCCTAGCCCTGAACCCTAAGACCGAGACCCCCCCGCAGCCCCCAGGACCACAACCCTAACACCGACCCCTACCCAGCCCTGAGCCCTAAGACCGAGACCCCCCGCAGCCTCCCCCTAGCCACAAACCCTACAACCGACCCTACCCCAACCCTACGTCTAACTGCCCTGAGCCCTAAGGCCGACTACCGGGCCCACCCAGAGCCCTACACCCAACCCTACCCCAGCCCTAAGCCCTAGTACCGAGACCCACCATAGCCCCCCCCAGGCCCTAAACCCTAACACCGACCCCTACCCAGCCCTGAGCCCTAAGACCGACACCCCCCACAGCCCCCACCCCCAAGCCCAACACCCTACTAACGACCCCTCCCTAGCCCTGAACCCTAAGACCGAGACCCCCCCGCAGCCCCCAGGACCACAACCCTAACACCGACCCCTACCCAGCCCTGAGCCCTAAGACCGAGACCCCCCGCAGCCTCCCCCTAGCCACAAACCCTACAACCGACCCTACCCCAACCCTACGTCTAACTGCCCTGAGCCCTAAGGCCGACTACCGGGCCCACCCAGAGCCCTACACCCAACCCTACCCCAGCCCTAAGCCCTAGTACCGAGACCCACCATAGCCCCCCCCAGGCCCTAAACCCTAACACCGACCCCTACCCAGCCCTGAGCCCTAAGACCGACACCCCCCACAGCCCCCACCCCCAAGCCCAACACCCTACTAACGACCCCTCCCTAGCCCTGAACCCTAAGACCGAGACCCCCCCGCAGCCCCCAGGACCACAACCCTAACACCGACCCCTACCCAGCCCTGAGCCCTAAGACCGAGACCCCCCGCAGCCTCCCCCTAGCCACAAACCCTACAACCGACCCTACCCCAACCCTACGTCTAACTGCCCTGAGCCCTAAGGCCGACTACCGGGCCCACCCAGAGCCCTACACCCAACCCTACCCCAGCCCTAAGCCCTAGTACCGAGACCCACCATAGCCCCCCCCAGGCCCTAAACCCTAACACCGACCCCTACCCAGCCCTGAGCCCTAAGACCGACACCCCCCACAGCCCCCACCCCCAAGCCCAACACCCTACTAACGACCCCTCCCTAGCCCTGAACCCTAAGACCGAGACCCCCCCGCAGCCCCCAGGACCACAACCCTAACACCGACCCCTACCCAGCCCTGAGCCCTAAGACCGAGACCCCCCGCAGCCTCCCCCTAGCCACAAACCCTACAACCGACCCTACCCCAACCCTACGTCTAACTGCCCTGAGCCCTAAGGCCGACTACCGGGCCCACCCAGAGCCCTACACCCAACCCTACCCCAGCCCTAAGCCCTAGTACCGAGACCCACCATAGCCCCCCCCAGGCCCTAAACCCTAACACCGACCCCTACCCAGCCCTGAGCCCTAAGACCGACACCCCCCACAGCCCCCACCCCCAAGCCCAACACCCTACTAACGACCCCTCCCTAGCCCTGAACCCTAAGACCGAGACCCCCCCGCAGCCCCCAGGACCACAACCCTAACACCGACCCCTACCCAGCCCTGAGCCCTAAGACCGAGACCCCCCGCAGCCTCCCCCTAGCCACAAACCCTACAACCGACCCTACCCCAACCCTACGTCTAACTGCCCTGAGCCCTAAGGCCGACTACCGGGCCCACCCAGAGCCCTACACCCAACCCTACCCCAGCCCTAAGCCCTAGTACCGAGACCCACCATAGCCCCCCCCAGGCCCTAAACCCTAACACCGACCCCTACCCAGCCCTGAGCCCTAAGACCGAGACCCCCCACAGCCCCCACCCCCAAGCCCAACACCCTACTAACGACCCCTCCCTAGCCCTGAACCCTAAGACCGAGACCCCCCCGCAGCCCCCAGGACCACAACCCTAACACCGACCCCTACCCAGCCCTGAGCCCTAAGACCGAGACCCCCCGCAGCCTCCCCCTAGCCACAAACCCTACAACCGACCCTACCCCAACCCTACGTCTAACTGCCCTGAGCCCTAAGGCCGACTACCGGGCCCACCCAGAGCCCTACACCCAACCCTACCCCAGCCCTAAGCCCTAGTACCGAGACCCACCATAGCCCCCCCCAGGCCCTAAACCCTAACACCGACCCCTACCCAGCCCTGAGCCCTAAGACCGACACCCCCCACAGCCCCCACCCCCAAGCCCAACACCCTACTAACGACCCCTCCCTAGCCCTGAACCCTAAGACCGAGACCCCCCCGCAGCCCCCAGGACCACAACCCTAACACCGACCCCTACCCAGCCCTGAGCCCTAAGACCGAGACCCCCCGCAGCCTCCCCCTAGCCACAAACCCTACAACCGACCCTACCCCAACCCTACGTCTAACTGCCCTGAGCCCTAAGGCCGACTACCGGGCCCACCCAGAGCCCTACACCCAACCCTACCCCAGCCCTAAGCCCTAGTACCGAGACCCACCATAGCCCCCCCCAGGCCCTAAACCCTAACACCGACCCCTACCCAGCCCTGAGCCCTAAGACCGACACCCCCCACAGCCCCCACCCCCAAGCCCAACACCCTACTAACGACCCCTCCCTAGCCCTGAACCCTAAGACCGAGACCCCCCCGCAGCCCCCAGGACCACAACCCTAACACCGACCCCTACCCAGCCCTGAGCCCTAAGACCGAGACCCCCCGCAGCCTCCCCCTAGCCACAAACCCTACAACCGACCCTACCCCAACCCTACGTCTAACTGCCCTGAGCCCTAAGGCCGACTACCGGGCCCACCCAGAGCCCTACACCCAACCCTACCCCAGCCCTAAGCCCTAGTACCGAGACCCACCATAGCCCCCCCCAGGCCCTAAACCCTAACACCGACCCCTACCCAGCCCTGAGCCCTAAGACCGACACCCCCCACAGCCCCCACCCCCAAGCCCAACACCCTACTAACGACCCCTCCCTAGCCCTGAACCCTAAGACCGAGACCCCCCCGCAGCCCCCAGGACCACAACCCTAACACCGACCCCTACCCAGCCCTGAGCCCTAAGACCGAGACCCCCCGCAGCCTCCCCCTAGCCACAAACCCTACAACCGACCCTACCCCAACCCTACGTCTAACTGCCCTGAGCCCTAAGGCCGACTACCGGGCCCACCCAGAGCCCTACACCCAACCCTACCCCAGCCCTAAGCCCTAGTACCGAGACCCACCATAGCCCCCCCCAGGCCCTAAACCCTATCACCGACCCCCTACCCAGCCCTGAGCCCTAAGACCAACACCCCCCGCAGCCCCCCCAGGCCCCAAAACCCTAACACCGAACCCCTTCCCAGCCCTGAGCCCTAAGACCGAGACCCCCGCAGCCCCCCCAGGCCCCAAACTCTAACACCAACCCCTCCCCAGCCCTGAGCCCTAAGACCGAGACCCCCCACAGCCCCCCCCGCAAGCCCAAAACCCTACTAACGACCCCTCCCCAGCCCTGAACCCTAAGACCGAGACCCCCCCGCAGCCCCCAGGACCACAACCCTAACACCGACCCCTACCCAGCCCTGAGCCCTAAGACCGAGACCCCCCGCAGCCTCCCCCTAGCCACAAACCCTACAACCGACCCTACCCCAACCCTACGTCTAACTGCCCTGAGCCCTAAGGCCGACTACCGGGCCCACCCACCCAACACCCAGAGCCCTACACCCAACCCTACCCCAGCCCTAAGCCCTAGTACCGAGACCCGCCATAGCCCCCCCCCTGGCCCTAAACCCTAACACTGACCCCTACCCAGCCCTGAGCCCTAAGACCGACACCCCCCGCAGCCCCCCCAGGCCCCAAAACCCTAACACCGAACCCCTTTCCAGCCCTGAGCCCTAAGACCGAGACCCGCCATAGCCCCCCCCAGGCCCTAAACCCTATCACCGACCCCCTACCCAGCCCTGAGCCCTAAGACCGACACCCCCCGCAGCCCCCCCAGGCCCCAAAACCCTAACACCGAACCCCTTTCCAGCCCTGAGCCCTAAGACCGAGACCCGCCATAGCCCCCCCCAGGCCCTAAACCCTATCACCGACCCCCTACCCAGCCCTGAGCCCTAAGACCGACACCCCCCGCAGCCCCCCCAGGCCCCAAAACCCTAACACCGAACCCCTTTCCAGCCCTGAGCCCTAAGACCGAGACCCGCCATAGCCCCCCCCAGGCCCTAAACCCTATCACCGACCCCCTACCCAGCCCTGAGCCCTAAGACCGACACCCCCCGCAGCCCCCCCAGGCCCCAAAACCCTAACACCGAACCCCTTTCCAGCCCTGAGCCCTAAGACCGAGACCCGCCATAGCCCCCCCCAGGCCCTAAACCCTATCACCGACCCCCTACCCAGCCCTGAGCCCTAAGACCAACACCCCCCGCAGCCCCCCCAGGCCCCAAAACCCTAACACCGAACCCCTTCCCAGCCCTGAGCCCTAAGACCGAGACCCCCGCAGCCCCCCCAGGCCCCAAACTCTAACACCAACCCCTCCCCAGCCCTGAGCCCTAAGACCGACACCCCCCACAGCCCCCACCCCCAAGCCCAACACCCTACTAACGACCCCTCCCTAGCCCTGAACCCTAAGACCGAGACCCCCCCGCAGCCCCCAGGACCACAACCCTAACACCGACCCCTACCCAGCCCTGAGCCCTAAGACCGAGACCCCCCGCAGCCTCCCCCTAGCCACAAACCCTACAACCGACCCTACCCCAACCCTACGTCTAACTGCCCTGAGCCCTAAGGCCGACTACCGGGCCCACCCACCCAACACCCAGAGCCCTACACCCAACCCTACCCCAGCCCTAAGCCCTAGTACCGAGACCCGCCATAGCCCCCCCCCTGGCCCTAAACCCTAACACTGACCCCTACCCAGCCCTGAGCCCTAAGACCGACACCCCCCGCAGCCCCCCCAGGCCCCAAAACCCTAACACCGAACCCCTTTCCAGCCCTGAGCCCTAAGACCGAGACCCGCCATAGCCCCCCCCAGGCCCTAAACCCTATCACCGACCCCCTACCCAGCCCTGAGCCCTAAGACCGACACCCCCCGCAGCCCCCCCAGGCCCCAAAACCCTAACACCGAACCCCTTTCCAGCCCTGAGCCCTAAGACCGAGACCCGCCATAGCCCCCCCCAGGCCCTAAACCCTATCACCGACCCCCTACCCAGCCCTGAGCCCTAAGACCGACACCCCCCGCAGCCCCCCCAGGCCCCAAAACCCTAACACCGAACCCCTTTCCAGCCCTGAGCCCTAAGACCGAGACCCGCCATAGCCCCCCCCAGGCCCTAAACCCTATCACCGACCCCCTACCCAGCCCTGAGCCCTAAGACCGACACCCCCCGCAGCCCCCCCAGGCCCCAAAACCCTAACACCGAACCCCTTTCCAGCCCTGAGCCCTAAGACCGAGACCCGCCATAGCCCCCCCCAGGCCCTAAACCCTATCACCGACCCCCTACCCAGCCCTGAGCCCTAAGACCAACACCCCCCGCAGCCCCCCCAGGCCCCAAAACCCTAACACCGAACCCCTTTCCAGCCCTGAGCCCTAAGACCGAGACCCGCCATAGCCCCCCCCAGGCCCTAAACCCTATCACCGACCCCCTACCCAGCCCTGAGCCCTAAGACCAACAC
Organism: Triturus cristatus; assembly: GCF_964204655.1. Classification (NCBI taxonomy): domain Eukaryota; kingdom Metazoa; phylum Chordata; class Amphibia; order Caudata; family Salamandridae; genus Triturus; species Triturus cristatus. Next base: position 141,970 of record NW_028187491.1, read on the forward strand.
CCCCCGCAGCCCCCCCAGGCCCCAAAACCCTAACACCGAACCCCTTCCCAGCCCTGAGCCCTAAGACCGAGACCCCCGCAGCCCCCCCAGGCCCCAAACTCTAACACCAACCCCTCCCCAGCCCTGAGCCCTAAGACCGAGACCCCCCACAGCCCCCCCCGCAAGCCCAAAACCCTACTAACGACCCCTCCCCAGCCCTGAACCCTAAGACCGAGACCCCCCCGCAGCCCCCAGGACCACAACCCTAACACCGACCCCTACCCAGCCCTGAGCCCTAAGACCGAGACCCCCCGCAGCCTCCCCCTAGCCACAAACCCTACAACCGACCCTACCCCAACCCTACGTCTAACTGCCCTGAGCCCTAAGGCCGACTACCGGGCCCACCCACCCAACACCCAGAGCCCTACACCCAACCCTACCCCAGCCCTAAGCCCTAGTACCGAGACCCGCCATAGCCCCCCCCCTGGCCCTAAACCCTAACACTGACCCCTACCCAGCCCTGAGCCCTAAGACCGACACCCCCCGCAGCCCCCCCAGGCCCCAAAACCCTAACACCGAACCCCTTTCCAGCCCTGAGCCCTAAGACCGAGACCCGCCATAGCCCCCCCCAGGCCCTAAACCCTATCACCGACCCCCTACCCAGCCCTGAGCCCTAAGACCAACACCCCCCGCAGCCCCCCCAGGCCCCAAAACCCTAACACCGAACCCCTTCCCAGCCCTGAGCCCTAAGACCGAGACCCCCGCAGCCCCCCCAGGCCCCAAACTCTAACACCAACCCCTCCCCAGCCCTGAGCCCTAAGACCGAGACCCCCCACAGCCCCCCCCGCAAGCCCAAAACCCTACTAACGACCCCTCCCCAGCCCTGAACCCTAAGACCGAGACCCCCCCGCAGCCCCCAGGACCACAACCCTAACACCGACCCCTACCCAGCCCTGAGCCCTAAGACCGAGACCCCCCGCAGCCTCCCCCTAGCCACAAACCCTACAACCGACCCTACCCCAACCCTACGTCTAACTGCCCTGAGCCCTAAGGCCGACTACCGGGCCCACCCACCCAACACCCAGAGCCCTACACCCAACCCTACCCCAGCCCTAAGCCCTAGTACCGAGACCCGCCATAGCCCCCCCCCTGGCCCTAAACCCTAACACTGACCCCTACCCAGCCCTGAGCCCTAAGACCGACACCCCCCGCAGCCCCCCCAGGCCCCAAAACCCTAACACCGAACCCCTTTCCAGCCCTGAGCCCTAAGACCGAGACCCGCCATAGCCCCCCCCAGGCCCTAAACCCTATCACCGACCCCCTACCCAGCCCTGAGCCCTAAGACCAACACCCCCCGCAGCCCCCCCAGGCCCCAAAACCCTAACACCGAACCCCTTCCCAGCCCTGAGCCCTAAGACCGAGACCCCCGCAGCCCCCCCAGGCCCCAAACTCTAACACCAACCCCTCCCCAGCCCTGAGCCCTAAGACCGACACCCCCCACAGCCCCCACCCCCAAGCCCAACACCCTACTAACGACCCCTCCCTAGCCCTGAACCCTAAGACCGAGACCCCCCCGCAGCCCCCAGGACCACAACCCTAACACCGACCCCTACCCAGCCCTGAGCCCTAAGACCGAGACCCCCCGCAGCCTCCCCCTAGCCACAAACCCTACAACCGACCCTACCCCAACCCTACGTCTAACTGCCCTGAGCCCTAAGGCCGACTACCGGGCCCACCCACCCAACACCCAGAGCCCTACACCCAACCCTACCCCAGCCCTAAGCCCTAGTACCGAGACCCCCGCAGCCCCCCCAGGCCCCAAACTCTAACACCAACCCCTCCCCAGCCCTGAGCCCTAAGACCGACACCCCCCACAGCCCCCACCCCCAAGCCCAACACCCTACTAACGACCCCTCCCTAGCCCTGAACCCTAAGACCGAGACCCCCCCGCAGCCCCCAGGACCACAACCCTAACACCGACCCCTACCCAGCCCTGAGCCCTAAGACCGAGACCCCCCGCAGCCTCCCCCTAGCCACAAACCCTACAACCGACCCTACCCCAACCCTACGTCTAACTGCCCTGAGCCCTAAGGCCGACTACCGGGCCCACCCACCCAACACCCAGAGCCCTACACCCAACCCTACCCCAGCCCTAAGCCCTAGTACCGAGACCCGCCATAGCCCCCCCCCTGGCCCTAAACCCTAACACTGACCCCTACCCAGCCCTGAGCCCTAAGACCGACACCCCCCGCAGCCCCCCCAGGCCCCAAAACCCTAACACCGAACCCCTTTCCAGCCCTGAGCCCTAAGACCGAGACCCGCCATAGCCCCCCCCAGGCCCTAAACCCTATCACCGACCCCCTACCCAGCCCTGAGCCCTAAGACCAACACCCCCCGCAGCCCCCCCAGGCCCCAAAACCCTAACACCGAACCCCTTCCCAGCCCTGAGCCCTAAGACCGAGACCCCCGCAGCCCCCCCAGGCCCCAAACTCTAACACCAACCCCTCCCCAGCCCTGAGCCCTAAGACCGAGACCCCCCACAGCCCCCCCCGCAAGCCCAAAACCCTACTAACGACCCCTCCCCAGCCCTGAACCCTAAGACCGAGACCCCCCCGCAGCCCCCAGGACCACAACCCTAACACCGACCCCTACCCAGCCCTGAGCCCTAAGACCGAGACCCCCCGCAGCCTCCCCCTAGCCACAAACCCTACAACCGACCCTACCCCAACCCTACGTCTAACTGCCCTGAGCCCTAAGGCCGACTACCGGGCCCACCCACCCAACACCCAGAGCCCTACACCCAACCCTACCCCAGCCCTAAGCCCTAGTACCGAGACCCGCCATAGCCCCCCCCCTGGCCCTAAACCCTAACACTGACCCCTACCCAGCCCTGAGCCCTAAGACCGACACCCCCCGCAGCCCCCCCAGGCCCCAAAACCCTAACACCGAACCCCTTTCCAGCCCTGAGCCCTAAGACCGAGACCCGCCATAGCCCCCCCCAGGCCCTAAACCCTATCACCGACCCCCTACCCAGCCCTGAGCCCTAAGACCAACACCCCCCGCAGCCCCCCCAGGCCCCAAAACCCTAACACCGAACCCCTTCCCAGCCCTGAGCCCTAAGACCGAGACCCCCGCAGCCCCCCCAGGCCCCAAACTCTAACACCAACCCCTCCCCAGCCCTGAGCCCTAAGACCGAGACCCCCCACAGCCCCCCCCGCAAGCCCAAAACCCTACTAACGACCCCTCCCCAGCCCTGAACCCTAAGACCGAGACCCCCCCGCAGCCCCCAGGACCACAACCCTAACACCGACCCCTACCCAGCCCTGAGCCCTAAGACCGAGACCCCCCGCAGCCTCCCCCTAGCCACAAACCCTACAACCGACCCTACCCCAACCCTACGTCTAACTGCCCTGAGCCCTAAGGCCGACTACCGGGCCCACCCACCCAACACCCAGAGCCCTACACCCAACCCTACCCCAGCCCTAAGCCCTAGTACCGAGACCCGCCATAGCCCCCCCCCTGGCCCTAAACCCTAACACTGACCCCTACCCAGCCCTGAGCCCTAAGACCGACACCCCCCGCAGCCCCCCCAGGCCCCAAAACCCTAACACCGAACCCCTTTCCAGCCCTGAGCCCTAAGACCGAGACCCGCCATAGCCCCCCCCAGGCCCTAAACCCTATCACCGACCCCCTACCCAGCCCTGAGCCCTAAGACCAACACCCCCCGCAGCCCCCCCAGGCCCCAAAACCCTAACACCGAACCCCTTCCCAGCCCTGAGCCCTAAGACCGAGACCCCCGCAGCCCCCCCAGGCCCCAAACTCTAACACCAACCCCTCCCCAGCCCTGAGCCCTAAGACCGACACCCCCCACAGCCCCCACCCCCAAGCCCAACACCCTACTAACGACCCCTCCCTAGCCCTGAACCCTAAGACCGAGACCCCCCCGCAGCCCCCAGGACCACAACCCTAACACCGACCCCTACCCAGCCCTGAGCCCTAAGACCGAGACCCCCCGCAGCCTCCCCCTAGCCACAAACCCTACAACCGACCCTACCCCAACCCTACGTCTAACTGCCCTGAGCCCTAAGGCCGACTACCGGGCCCACCCACCCAACACCCAGAGCCCTACACCCAACCCTACCCCAGCCCTAAGCCCTAGTACCGAGACCCCCGCAGCCCCCCCAGGCCCCAAACTCTAACACCAACCCCTCCCCAGCCCTGAGCCCTAAGACCGACACCCCCCACAGCCCCCACCCCCAAGCCCAACACCCTACTAACGACCCCTCCCTAGCCCTGAACCCTAAGACCGAGACCCCCCCGCAGCCCCCAGGACCACAACCCTAACACCGACCCCTACCCAGCCCTGAGCCCTAAGACCGAGACCCCCCGCAGCCTCCCCCTAGCCACAAACCCTACAACCGACCCTACCCCAACCCTACGTCTAACTGCCCTGAGCCCTAAGGCCGACTACCGGGCCCACCCACCCAACACCCAGAGCCCTACACCCAACCCTACCCCAGCCCTAAGCCCTAGTACCGAGACCCGCCATAGCCCCCCCCCTGGCCCTAAACCCTAACACTGACCCCTACCCAGCCCTGAGCCCTAAGACCGACACCCCCCGCAGCCCCCCCAGGCCCCAAAACCCTAACACCGAACCCCTTTCCAGCCCTGAGCCCTAAGACCGAGACCCGCCATAGCCCCCCCCAGGCCCTAAACCCTATCACCGACCCCCTACCCAGCCCTGAGCCCTAAGACCAACACCCCCCGCAGCCCCCCCAGGCCCCAAAACCCTAACACCGAACCCCTTCCCAGCCCTGAGCCCTAAGACCGAGACCCCCGCAGCCCCCCCAGGCCCCAAACTCTAACACCAACCCCTCCCCAGCCCTGAGCCCTAAGACCGAGACCCCCCACAGCCCCCCCCGCAAGCCCAAAACCCTACTAACGACCCCTCCCCAGCCCTGAACCCTAAGACCGAGACCCCCCCGCAGCCCCCAGGACCACAACCCTAACACCGACCCCTACCCAGCCCTGAGCCCTAAGACCGAGACCCCCCGCAGCCTCCCCCTAGCCACAAACCCTACAACCGACCCTACCCCAACCCTACGTCTAACTGCCCTGAGCCCTAAGGCCGACTACCGGGCCCACCCACCCAACACCCAGAGCCCTACACCCAACCCTACCCCAGCCCTAAGCCCTAGTACCGAGACCCGCCATAGCCCCCCCCCTGGCCCTAAACCCTAACACTGACCCCTACCCAGCCCTGAGCCCTAAGACCGACACCCCCCGCAGCCCCCCCAGGCCCCAAAACCCTAACACCGAACCCCTTTCCAGCCCTGAGCCCTAAGACCGAGACCCGCCATAGCCCCCCCCAGGCCCTAAACCCTATCACCGACCCCCTACCCAGCCCTGAGCCCTAAGACCAACACCCCCCGCAGCCCCCCCAGGCCCCAAAACCCTAACACCGAACCCCTTCCCAGCCCTGAGCCCTAAGACCGAGACCCCCGCAGCCCCCCCAGGCCCCAAACTCTAACACCAACCCCTCCCCAGCCCTGAGCCCTAAGACCGACACCCCCCACAGCCCCCACCCCCAAGCCCAACACCCTACTAACGACCCCTCCCTAGCCCTGAACCCTAAGACCGAGACCCCCCCGCAGCCCCCAGGACCACAACCCTAACACCGACCCCTACCCAGCCCTGAGCCCTAAGACCGAGACCCCCCGCAGCCTCCCCCTAGCCACAAACCCTACAACCGACCCTACCCCAACCCTACGTCTAACTGCCCTGAGCCCTAAGGCCGACTACCGGGCCCACCCACCCAACACCCAGAGCCCTACACCCAACCCTACCCCAGCCCTAAGCCCTAGTACCGAGACCCGCCATAGCCCCCCCCCTGGCCCTAAACCCTAACACTGACCCCTACCCAGCCCTGAGCCCTAAGACCGACACCCCCCGCAGCCCCCCCAGGCCCCAAAACCCTAACACCGAACCCCTTTCCAGCCCTGAGCCCTAAGACCGAGACCCGCCATAGCCCCCCCCAGGCCCTAAACCCTATCACCGACCCCCTACCCAGCCCTGAGCCCTAAGACCGACACCCCCCGCAGCCCCCCCAGGCCCCAAAACCCTAACACCGAACCCCTTTCCAGCCCTGAGCCCTAAGACCGAGACCCGCCATAGCCCCCCCCAGGCCCTAAACCCTATCACCGACCCCCTACCCAGCCCTGAGCCCTAAGACCGACACCCCCCGCAGCCCCCCCAGGCCCCAAAACCCTAACACCGAACCCCTTTCCAGCCCTGAGCCCTAAGACCGAGACCCGCCATAGCCCCCCCCAGGCCCTAAACCCTATCACCGACCCCCTACCCAGCCCTGAGCCCTAAGACCGACACCCCCCGCAGCCCCCCCAGGCCCCAAAACCCTAACACCGAACCCCTTTCCAGCCCTGAGCCCTAAGACCGAGACCCGCCATAGCCCCCCCCAGGCCCTAAACCCTATCACCGACCCCCTACCCAGCCCTGAGCCCTAAGACCAACACCCCCCGCAGCCCCCCCAGGCCCCAAAACCCTAACACCGAACCCCTTCCCAGCCCTGAGCCCTAAGACCGAGACCCCCGCAGCCCCCCCAGGCCCCAAACTCTAACACCAACCCCTCCCCAGCCCTGAGCCCTAAGACCGAGACCCCCCACAGCCCCCCCCGCAAGCCCAAAACCCTACTAACGACCCCTCCCCAGCCCTGAACCCTAAGACCGAGACCCCCCCGCAGCCCCCAGGACCACAACCCTAACACCGACCCCTACCCAGCCCTGAGCCCTAAGACCGAGACCCCCCGCAGCCTCCCCCTAGCCACAAACCCTACAACCGACCCTACCCCAACCCTACGTCTAACTGCCCTGAGCCCTAAGGCCGACTACCGGGCCCACCCACCCAACACCCAGAGCCCTACACCCAACCCTACCCCAGCCCTAAGCCCTAGTACCGAGACCCGCCATAGCCCCCCCCCTGGCCCTAAACCCTAACACTGACCCCTACCCAGCCCTGAGCCCTAAGACCGACACCCCCCGCAGCCCCCCCAGGCCCCAAAACCCTAACACCGAACCCCTTTCCAGCCCTGAGCCCTAAGACCGAGACCCGCCATAGCCCCCCCCAGGCCCTAAACCCTATCACCGACCCCCTACCCAGCCCTGAGCCCTAAGACCAACACCCCCCGCAGCCCCCCCAGGCCCCAAAACCCTAACACCGAACCCCTTCCCAGCCCTGAGCCCTAAGACCGAGACCCCCGCAGCCCCCCCAGGCCCCAAACTCTAACACCAACCCCTCCCCAGCCCTGAGCCCTAAGACCGAGACCCCCCACAGCCCCCCCCGCAAGCCCAAAACCCTACTAACGACCCCTCCCCAGCCCTGAACCCTAAGACCGAGACCCCCCCGCAGCCCCCAGGACCACAACCCTAACACCGACCCCTACCCAGCCCTGAGCCCTAAGACCGAGACCCCCCGCAGCCTCCCCCTAGCCACAAACCCTACAACCGACCCTACCCCAACCCTACGTCTAACTGCCCTGAGCCCTAAGGCCGACTACCGGGCCCACCCACCCAACACCCAGAGCCCTACACCCAACCCTACCCCAGCCCTAAGCCCTAGTACCGAGACCCGCCATAGCCCCCCCCCTGGCCCTAAACCCTAACACTGACCCCTACCCAGCCCTGAGCCCTAAGACCGACACCCCCCGCAGCCCCCCCAGGCCCCAAAACCCTAACACCGAACCCCTTTCCAGCCCTGAGCCCTAAGACCGAGACCCGCCATAGCCCCCCCCAGGCCCTAAACCCTATCACCGACCCCCTACCCAGCCCTGAGCCCTAAGACCAACACCCCCCGCAGCCCCCCCAGGCCCCAAAACCCTAACACCGAACCCCTTCCCAGCCCTGAGCCCTAAGACCGAGACCCCCGCAGCCCCCCCAGGCCCCAAACTCTAACACCAACCCCTCCCCAGCCCTGAGCCCTAAGACCGACACCCCCCACAGCCCCCACCCCCAAGCCCAACACCCTACTAACGACCCCTCCCTAGCCCTGAACCCTAAGACCGAGACCCCCCCGCAGCCCCCAGGACCACAACCCTAACACCGACCCCTACCCAGCCCTGAGCCCTAAGACCGAGACCCCCCGCAGCCTCCCCCTAGCCACAAACCCTACAACCGACCCTACCCCAACCCTACGTCTAACTGCCCTGAGCCCTAAGGCCGACTACCGGGCCCACCCACCCAACACCCAGAGCCCTACACCCAACCCTACCCCAGCCCTAAGCCCTAGTACCGAGACCCGCCATAGCCCCCCCCCTGGCCCTAAACCCTAACACTGACCCCTACCCAGCCCTGAGCCCTAAGACCGACACCCCCCGCAGCCCCCCCAGGCCCCAAAACCCTAACACCGAACCCCTTTCCAGCCCTGAGCCCTAAGACCGAGACCCGCCATAGCCCCCCCCAGGCCCTAAACCCTATCACCGACCCCCTACCCAGCCCTGAGCCCTAAGACCGACACCCCCCGCAGCCCCCCCAGGCCCCAAAACCCTAACACCGAACCCCTTTCCAGCCCTGAGCCCTAAGACCGAGACCCGCCATAGCCCCCCCCAGGCCCTAAACCCTATCACCGACCCCCTACCCAGCCCTGAGCCCTAAGACCGACACCCCCCGCAGCCCCCCCAGGCCCCAAAACCCTAACACCGAACCCCTTTCCAGCCCTGAGCCCTAAGACCGAGACCCGCCATAGCCCCCCCCAGGCCCTAAACCCTATCACCGACCCCCTACCCAGCCCTGAGCCCTAAGACCGACACCCCCCGCAGCCCCCCCAGGCCCCAAAACCCTAACACCGAACCCCTTTCCAGCCCTGAGCCCTAAGACCGAGACCCGCCATAGCCCCCCCCAGGCCCTAAACCCTATCACCGACCCCCTACCCAGCCCTGAGCCCTAAGACCAACACCCCCCGCAGCCCCCCCAGGCCCCAAAACCCTAACACCGAACCCCTTCCCAGCCCTGAGCCCTAAGACCGAGACCCCCGCAGCCCCCCCAGGCCCCAAACTCTAACACCAACCCCTCCCCAGCCCTGAGCCCTAAGACCGAGACCCCCCACAGCCCCCCCCGCAAGCCCAAAACCCTACTAACGACCCCTCCCCAGCCCTGAACCCTAAGACCGAGACCCCCCCGCAGCCCCCAGGACCACAACCCTAACACCGACCCCTACCCAGCCCTGAGCCCTAAGACCGAGACCCCCCGCAGCCTCCCCCTAGCCACAAACCCTACAACCGACCCTACCCCAACCCTACGTCTAACTGCCCTGAGCCCTAAGGCCGACTACCGGGCCCACCCACCCAACACCCAGAGCCCTACACCCAACCCTACCCCAGCCCTAAGCCCTAGTACCGAGACCCGCCATAGCCCCCCCCCTGGCCCTAAACCCTAACACTGACCCCTACCCAGCCCTGAGCCCTAAGACCGACACCCCCCGCAGCCCCCCCAGGCCCCAAAACCCTAACACCGAACCCCTTTCCAGCCCTGAGCCCTAAGACCGAGACCCGCCATAGCCCCCCCCAGGCCCTAAACCCTATCACCGACCCCCTACCCAGCCCTGAGCCCTAAGACCAACACCCCCCGCAGCCCCCCCAGGCCCCAAAACCCTAACACCGAACCCCTTCCCAGCCCTGAGCCCTAAGACCGAGACCCCCGCAGCCCCCCCAGGCCCCAAACTCTAACACCAACCCCTCCCCAGCCCTGAGCCCTAAGACCGAGACCCCCCACAGCCCCCCCCGCAAGCCCAAAACCCTACTAACGACCCCTCCCCAGCCCTGAACCCTAAGACCGAGACCCCCCCGCAGCCCCCAGGACCACAACCCTAACACCGACCCCTACCCAGCCCTGAGCCCTAAGACCGAGACCCCCCGCAGCCTCCCCCTAGCCACAAACCCTACAACCGACCCTACCCCAACCCTACGTCTAACTGCCCTGAGCCCTAAGGCCGACTACCGGGCCCACCCAGAGCCCTACACCCAACCCTACCCCAGCCCTAAGCCCTAGTACCGAGACCCACCATAGCCCCCCCCAGGCCCTAAACCCTATCACCGACCCCCTACCCAGCCCTGAGCCCTAAGACCAACACCCCCCGCAGCCCCCCCAGGCCCCAAAACCCTAACACCGAACCCCTTCCCAGCCCTGAGCCCTAAGACCGAGACCCCCGCAGCCCCCCCAGGCCCCAAACTCTAACACCAACCCCTCCCCAGCCCTGAGCCCTAAGACCGAGACCCCCCACAGCCCCCCCCGCAAGCCCAACACCCTACTAACGACCCCTCCCTAGCCCTGAACCCTAAGACCGAGACCCCCCCGCAGCCCCCAGGACCACAACCCTAACACCGACCCCTACCCAGCCCTGAGCCCTAAGACCGAGACCCCCCGCAGCCTCCCCCTAGCCACAAACCCTACAACCGACCCTACCCCAACCCTACGTCTAACTGCCCTGAGCCCTAAGGCCGACTACCGGGCCCACCCACCCAACACCCAGAGCCCTACACCCAACCCTACCCCAGCCCTAAGCCCTAGTACCGAGACCCACCATAGCCCCCCCAGGCCCTAAACCCTAACACCGACCCCTACCCAGCCCTGAGCCCTAAGACCGACACCCCCCACAGCCCCCACCCCCAAGCCCAACACCCTACTAACGACCCCTCCCTAGCCCTGAACCCTAAGACCGAGACCCCCCCGCAGCCCCCAGGACCACAACCCTAACACCGACCCCTACCCAGCCCTGAGCCCTAAGACCGAGACCCCCCGCAGCCTCCCCCTAGCCACAAACCCTACAACCGACCCTACCCCAACCCTACGTCTAACTGCCCTGAGCCCTAAGGCCGACTACCGGGCCCACCCAGAGCCCTACACCCAACCCTACCCCAGCCCTAAGCCCTAGTACCGAGACCCGCCATAGCCCCCCCCCTGGCCCTAAACCCTAACACTGACCCCTACCCAGCCCTGAGCCCTAAGACCGACACCCCCCGCAGCCCCCCCAGGCCCCAAAACCCTAACACCGAACCCCTTTCCAGCCCTGAGCCCTAAGACCGAGACCCACCATAGCCCCCCCCAGGCCCTAAACCCTAACACCGACCCCTACCCAGCCCTGAGCCCTAAGACCGACACCCCCCACAGCCCCCACCCCCAAGCCCAACACCCTACTAACGACCCCTCCCTAGCCCTGAACCCTAAGACCGAGACCCCCCCGCAGCCCCCAGGACCACAACCCTAACACCGACCCCTACCCAGCCCTGAGCCCTAAGACCGAGACCCCCCGCAGCCTCCCCCTAGCCACAAACCCTACAACCGACCCTACCCCAACCCTACGTCTAACTGCCCTGAGCCCTAAGGCCGACTACCGGGCCCACCCAGAGCCCTACACCCAACCCTACCCCAGCCCTAAGCCCTAGTACCGAGACCCACCATAGCCCCCCCCAGGCCCTAAACCCTAACACCGACCCCTACCCAGCCCTGAGCCCTAAGACCGACACCCCCCACAGCCCCCACCCCCAAGCCCAACACCCTACTAACGACCCCTCCCTAGCCCTGAACCCTAAGACCGAGACCCCCCCGCAGCCCCCAGGACCACAACCCTAACACCGACCCCTACCCAGCCCTGAGCCCTAAGACCGAGACCCCCCGCAGCCTCCCCCTAGCCACAAACCCTACAACCGACCCTACCCCAACCCTACGTCTAACTGCCCTGAGCCCTAAGGCCGACTACCGGGCCCACCCAGAGCCCTACACCCAACCCTACCCCAGCCCTAAGCCCTAGTACCGAGACCCACCATAGCCCCCCCCAGGCCCTAAACCCTAACACCGACCCCTACCCAGCCCTGAGCCCTAAGACCGACACCCCCCACAGCCCCCACCCCCAAGCCCAACACCCTACTAACGACCCCTCCCTAGCCCTGAACCCTAAGACCGAGACCCCCCCGCAGCCCCCAGGACCACAACCCTAACACCGACCCCTACCCAGCCCTGAGCCCTAAGACCGAGACCCCCCGCAGCCTCCCCCTAGCCACAAACCCTACAACCGACCCTACCCCAACCCTACGTCTAACTGCCCTGAGCCCTAAGGCCGACTACCGGGCCCACCCAGAGCCCTACACCCAACCCTACCCCAGCCCTAAGCCCTAGTACCGAGACCCACCATAGCCCCCCCCAGGCCCTAAACCCTATCACCGACCCCCTACCCAGCCCTGAGCCCTAAGACCAACACCCCCCGCAGCCCCCCCAGGCCCCAAAACCCTAACACCGAACCCCTTCCCAGCCCTGAGCCCTAAGACCGAGACCCCCGCAGCCCCCCCAGGCCCCAAACTCTAACACCAACCCCTCCCCAGCCCTGAGCCCTAAGACCGAGACCCCCCACAGCCCCCCCCGCAAGCCCAAAACCCTACTAACGACCCCTCCCCAGCCCTGAACCCTAAGACCGAGACCCCCCCGCAGCCCCCAGGACCACAACCCTAACACCGACCCCTACCCAGCCCTGAGCCCTAAGACCGAGACCCCCCGCAGCCTCCCCCTAGCCACAAACCCTACAACCGACCCTACCCCAACCCTACGTCTAACTGCCCTGAGCCCTAAGGCCGACTACCGGGCCCACCCAGAGCCCTACACCCAACCCTACCCCAGCCCTAAGCCCTAGTACCGAGACCCACCATAGCCCCCCCCAGGCCCTAAACCCTAACACCGACCCCTACCCAGCCCTGAGCCCTAAGACCGACACCCCCCACAGCCCCCACCCCCAAGCCCAACACCCTACTAACGACCCCTCCCTAGCCCTGAACCCTAAGACCGAGACCCCCCCGCAGCCCCCAGGACCACAACCCTAACACCGACCCCTACCCAGCCCTGAGCCCTAAGACCGAGACCCCCCGCAGCCTCCCCCTAGCCACAAACCCTACAACCGACCCTACCCCAACCCTACGTCTAACTGCCCTGAGCCCTAAGGCCGACTACCGGGCCCACCCAGAGCCCTACACCCAACCCTACCCCAGCCCTAAGCCCTAGTACCGAGACCCACCATAGCCCCCCCCAGGCCCTAAACTCTAACACCAACCCCTCCCCAGCCCTGAGCCCTAAGACCGACACCCCCCACAGCCCCCACCCCCAAGCCCAACACCCTACTAACGACCCCTCCCTAGCCCTGAACCCTAAGACCGAGACCCCCCCGCAGCCCCCAGGACCACAACCCTAACACCGACCCCTACCCAGCCCTGAGCCCTAAGACCGAGACCCCCCGCAGCCTCCCCCTAGCCACAAACCCTACAACCGACCCTACCCCAACCCTACGTCTAACTGCCCTGAGCCCTAAGGCCGACTACCGGGCCCACCCACCCAACACCCAGAGCCCTACACCCAACCCTACCCCAGCCCTAAGCCCTAGTACCGAGACCCACCATAGCCCCCCCCAGGCCCTAAACCCTATCACCGACCCCCTACCCAGCCCTGAGCCCTAAGACCAACACCCCCCGCAGCCCCCCCAGGCCCCAAAACCCTAACACCGAACCCCTTCCCAGCCCTGAGCCCTAAGACCGAGACCCCCGCAGCCCCCCCAGGCCCCAAACTCTAACACCAACCCCTCCCCAGCCCTGAGCCCTAAGACCGAGACCCCCCACAGCCCCCCCCGCAAGCCCAAAACCCTACTAACGACCCCTCCCCAGCCCTGAACCCTAAGACCGAGACCCCCCCGCAGCCCCCAGGACCACAACCCTAACACCGACCCCTACCCAGCCCTGAGCCCTAAGACCGAGACCCCCCGCAGCCTCCCCCTAGCCACAAACCCTACAACCGACCCTACCCCAACCCTACGTCTAACTGCCCTGAGCCCTAAGGCCGACTACCGGGCCCACCCAGAGCCCTACACCCAACCCTACCCCAGCCCTAAGCCCTAGTACCGAGACCCACCATAGCCCCCCCCAGGCCCTAAACCCTATCACCGACCCCCTACCCAGCCCTGAGCCCTAAGACCAACACCCCCCGCAGCCCCCCCAGGCCCCAAAACCCTAACACCGAACCCCTTCCCAGCCCTGAGCCCTAAGACCGAGACCCCCGCAGCCCCCCCAGGCCCCAAACTCTAACACCAACCCCTCCCCAGCCCTGAGCCCTAAGACCGAGACCCCCCACAGCCCCCCCCGCAAGCCCAAAACCCTACTAACGACCCCTCCCCAGCCCTGAACCCTAAGACCGAGACCCCCCCGCAGCCCCCAGGACCACAACCCTAACACCGACCCCTACCCAGCCCTGAGCCCTAAGACCGAGACCCCCCGCAGCCTCCCCCTAGCCACAAACCCTACAACCGACCCTACCCCAACCCTACGTCTAACTGCCCTGAGCCCTAAGGCCGACTACCGGGCCCACCCAGAGCCCTACACCCAACCCTACCCCAGCCCTAAGCCCTAGTACCGAGACCCACCATAGCCCCCCCCAGGCCCTAAACCCTAACACCGACCCCTACCCAGCCCTGAGCCCTAAGACCGACACCCCCCACAGCCCCCACCCCCAAGCCCAACACCCTACTAACGACCCCTCCCTAGCCCTGAACCCTAAGACCGAGACCCCCCCGCAGCCCCCAGGACCACAACCCTAACACCGACCCCTACCCAGCCCTGAGCCCTAAGACCGAGACCCCCCGCAGCCTCCCCCTAGCCACAAACCCTACAACCGACCCTACCCCAACCCTACGTCTAACTGCCCTGAGCCCTAAGGCCGACTACCGGGCCCACCCAGAGCCCTACACCCAACCCTACCCCAGCCCTAAGCCCTAGTACCGAGACCCACCATAGCCCCCCCCAGGCCCTAAACCCTAACACCGACCCCTACCCAGCCCTGAGCCCTAAGACCGACACCCCCCACAGCCCCCACCCCCAAGCCCAACACCCTACTAACGACCCCTCCCTAGCCCTGAACCCTAAGACCGAGACCCCCCCGCAGCCCCCAGGACCACAACCCTAACACCGACCCCTACCCAGCCCTGAGCCCTAAGACCGAGACCCCCCGCAGCCTCCCCCTAGCCACAAACCCTACAACCGACCCTACCCCAACCCTACGTCTAACTGCCCTGAGCCCTAAGGCCGACTACCGGGCCCACCCAGAGCCCTACACCCAACCCTACCCCAGCCCTAAGCCCTAGTACCGAGACCCACCATAGCCCCCCCCAGGCCCTAAACCCTATCACCGACCCCCTACCCAGCCCTGAGCCCTAAGACCAACACCCCCCGCAGCCCCCCCAGGCCCCAAAACCCTAACACCGAACCCCTTCCCAGCCCTGAGCCCTAAGACCGAGACCCCCGCAGCCCCCCCAGGCCCCAAACTCTAACACCAACCCCTCCCCAGCCCTGAGCCCTAAGACCGAGACCCCCCACAGCCCCCCCCGCAAGCCCAAAACCCTACTAACGACCCCTCCCCAGCCCTGAACCCTAAGACCGAGACCCCCCCGCAGCCCCCAGGACCACAACCCTAACACCGACCCCTACCCAGCCCTGAGCCCTAAGACCGAGACCCCCCGCAGCCTCCCCCTAGCCACAAACCCTACAACCGACCCTACCCCAACCCTACGTCTAACTGCCCTGAGCCCTAAGGCCGACTACCGGGCCCACCCAGAGCCCTACACCCAACCCTACCCCAGCCCTAAGCCCTAGTACCGAGACCCACCATAGCCCCCCCCAGGCCCTAAACCCTATCACCGACCCCCTACCCAGCCCTGAGCCCTAAGACCAACACCCCCCGCAGCCCCCCCAGGCCCCAAAACCCTAACACCGAACCCCTTCCCAGCCCTGAGCCCTAAGACCGAGACCCCCGCAGCCCCCCCAGGCCCCAAACTCTAACACCAACCCCTCCCCAGCCCTGAGCCCTAAGACCGAGACCCCCCACAGCCCCCCCCGCAAGCCCAAAACCCTACTAACGACCCCTCCCCAGCCCTGAACCCTAAGACCGAGACCCCCCCGCAGCCCCCAGGACCACAACCCTAACACCGACCCCTACCCAGCCCTGAGCCCTAAGACCGAGACCCCCCGCAGCCTCCCCCTAGCCACAAACCCTACAACCGACCCTACCCCAACCCTACGTCTAACTGCCCTGAGCCCTAAGGCCGACTACCGGGCCCACCCAGAGCCCTACACCCAACCCTACCCCAGCCCTAAGCCCTAGTACCGAGACCCACCATAGCCCCCCCCAGGCCCTAAACCCTAACACCGACCCCTACCCAGCCCTGAGCCCTAAGACCGACACCCCCCACAGCCCCCACCCCCAAGCCCAACACCCTACTAACGACCCCTCCCTAGCCCTGAACCCTAAGACCGAGACCCCCCCGCAGCCCCCAGGACCACAACCCTAACACCGACCCCTACCCAGCCCTGAGCCCTAAGACCGAGACCCCCCGCAGCCTCCCCCTAGCCACAAACCCTACAACCGACCCTACCCCAACCCTACGTCTAACTGCCCTGAGCCCTAAGGCCGACTACCGGGCCCACCCAGAGCCCTACACCCAACCCTACCCCAGCCCTAAGCCCTAGTACCGAGACCCACCATAGCCCCCCCCAGGCCCTAAACCCTAACACCGACCCCTACCCAGCCCTGAGCCCTAAGACCGACACCCCCCACAGCCCCCACCCCCAAGCCCAACACCCTACTAACGACCCCTCCCTAGCCCTGAACCCTAAGACCGAGACCCCCCCGCAGCCCCCAGGACCACAACCCTAACACCGACCCCTACCCAGCCCTGAGCCCTAAGACCGAGACCCCCCGCAGCCTCCCCCTAGCCACAAACCCTACAACCGACCCTACCCCAACCCTACGTCTAACTGCCCTGAGCCCTAAGGCCGACTACCGGGCCCACCCAGAGCCCTACACCCAACCCTACCCCAGCCCTAAGCCCTAGTACCGAGACCCACCATAGCCCCCCCCAGGCCCTAAACCCTATCACCGACCCCCTACCCAGCCCTGAGCCCTAAGACCAACACCCCCCGCAGCCCCCCCAGGCCCCAAAACCCTAACACCGAACCCCTTCCCAGCCCTGAGCCCTAAGACCGAGACCCCCGCAGCCCCCCCAGGCCCCAAACTCTAACACCAACCCCTCCCCAGCCCTGAGCCCTAAGACCGAGACCCCCCACAGCCCCCCCCGCAAGCCCAAAACCCTACTAACGACCCCTCCCCAGCCCTGAACCCTAAGACCGAGACCCCCCCGCAGCCCCCAGGACCACAACCCTAACACCGACCCCTACCCAGCCCTGAGCCCTAAGACCGAGACCCCCCGCAGCCTCCCCCTAGCCACAAACCCTACAACCGACCCTACCCCAACCCTACGTCTAACTGCCCTGAGCCCTAAGGCCGACTACCGGGCCCACCCAGAGCCCTACACCCAACCCTACCCCAGCCCTAAGCCCTAGTACCGAGACCCACCATAGCCCCCCCCAGGCCCTAAACCCTATCACCGACCCCCTACCCAGCCCTGAGCCCTAAGACCAACACCCCCCGCAGCCCCCCCAGGCCCCAAAACCCTAACACCGAACCCCTTCCCAGCCCTGAGCCCTAAGACCGAGACCCCCGCAGCCCCCCCAGGCCCCAAACTCTAACACCAACCCCTCCCCAGCCCTGAGCCCTAAGACCGAGACCCCCCACAGCCCCCCCCGCAAGCCCAAAACCCTACTAACGACCCCTCCCCAGCCCTGAACCCTAAGACCGAGACCCCCCCGCAGCCCCCAGGACCACAACCCTAACACCGACCCCTACCCAGCCCTGAGCCCTAAGACCGAGACCCCCCGCAGCCTCCCCCTAGCCACAAACCCTACAACCGACCCTACCCCAACCCTACGTCTAACTGCCCTGAGCCCTAAGGCCGACTACCGGGCCCACCCAGAGCCCTACACCCAACCCTACCCCAGCCCTAAGCCCTAGTACCGA
Source organism: Triturus cristatus (assembly GCF_964204655.1). Taxonomy (NCBI): domain Eukaryota; kingdom Metazoa; phylum Chordata; class Amphibia; order Caudata; family Salamandridae; genus Triturus; species Triturus cristatus. Next base: position 159,891 of record NW_028187491.1, read on the forward strand.
GACCCACCATAGCCCCCCCCAGGCCCTAAACCCTAACACCGACCCCTACCCAGCCCTGAGCCCTAAGACCGACACCCCCCACAGCCCCCACCCCCAAGCCCAACACCCTACTAACGACCCCTCCCTAGCCCTGAACCCTAAGACCGAGACCCCCCCGCAGCCCCCAGGACCACAACCCTAACACCGACCCCTACCCAGCCCTGAGCCCTAAGACCGAGACCCCCCGCAGCCTCCCCCTAGCCACAAACCCTACAACCGACCCTACCCCAACCCTACGTCTAACTGCCCTGAGCCCTAAGGCCGACTACCGGGCCCACCCAGAGCCCTACACCCAACCCTACCCCAGCCCTAAGCCCTAGTACCGAGACCCACCATAGCCCCCCCCAGGCCCTAAACCCTAACACCGACCCCTACCCAGCCCTGAGCCCTAAGACCGACACCCCCCACAGCCCCCACCCCCAAGCCCAACACCCTACTAACGACCCCTCCCTAGCCCTGAACCCTAAGACCGAGACCCCCCCGCAGCCCCCAGGACCACAACCCTAACACCGACCCCTACCCAGCCCTGAGCCCTAAGACCGAGACCCCCCGCAGCCTCCCCCTAGCCACAAACCCTACAACCGACCCTACCCCAACCCTACGTCTAACTGCCCTGAGCCCTAAGGCCGACTACCGGGCCCACCCACCCAACACCCAGAGCCCTACACCCAACCCTACCCCAGCCCTAAGCCCTAGTACCGAGACCCGCCATAGCCCCCCCCCTGGCCCTAAACCCTAACACTGACCCCTACCCAGCCCTGAGCCCTAAGACCGACACCCCCCGCAGCCCCCCCAGGCCCCAAAACCCTAACACCGAACCCCTTTCCAGCCCTGAGCCCTAAGACCGAGACCCGCCATAGCCCCCCCCAGGCCCTAAACCCTATCACCGACCCCCTACCCAGCCCTGAGCCCTAAGACCAACACCCCCCGCAGCCCCCCCAGGCCCCAAAACCCTAACACCGAACCCCTTCCCAGCCCTGAGCCCTAAGACCAAGACCCCCGCAGCCCCCCCAGGCCCCAAACTCTAACACCAACCCCTCCCCAGCCCTGAACCCTAAGACCGAGACCCCCCCGCAGCCCCCAGGACCACAACCCTATCACCGACCCCCTACCCAGCCCTGAGCCCTAAGACCGACACCCCCCGCAGCCCCCCCAGGCCCCAAAACCCTAACACCGAACCCCTTTCCAGCCCTGAGCCCTAAGACCGAGACCCCCCGCAGCCTCCCCCTAGCCACAAACCCTACAACCGACCCTACCCCAACCCTACGTCTAACTGCCCTGAGCCCTAAGGCCGACTACCGGGCCCACCCACCCAACACCCAGAGCCCTACACCCAACCCTACCCCAGCCCTAAGCCCTAGTACCGAGACCCACCATAGCCCCCCCAGGCCCTAAACCCTAACACCGACCCCTACCCAGCCCTGAGCCCTAAGACCGACACCCCCCACAGCCCCCACCCCCAAGCCCAACACCCTACTAACGACCCCTCCCCAGCCCTGAACCCTAAGACCGAGACCCCCCCGCAGCCCCCAGGACCACAACCCTAACACCGACCCCTACCCAGCCCTGAGCCCTAAGACCGAGACCCCCCGCAGCCTCCCCCTAGCCACAAACCCTACAACCGACCCTACCCCAACCCTACGTCTAACTGCCCTGAGCCCTAAGGCCGACTACCGGGCCCACCCACCCAACACCCAGAGCCCTACACCCAACCCTACCCCAGCCCTAAGCCCTAGTACCGAGACCCGCCATAGCCCCCCCCCTGGCCCTAAACCCTAACACTGACCCCTACCCAGCCCTGAGCCCTAAGACCGACACCCCCCGCAGCCCCCCCAGGCCCCAAAACCCTAACACCGAACCCCTTTCCAGCCCTGAGCCCTAAGACCGAGACCCGCCATAGCCCCCCCCAGGCCCTAAACCCTATCACCGACCCCCTACCCAGCCCTGAGCCCTAAGACCAACACCCCCCGCAGCCCCCCCAGGCCCCAAAACCCTAACACCGAACCCCTTCCCAGCCCTGAGCCCTAAGACCGAGACCCCCGCAGCCCCCCCAGGCCCTAAACCCTAACACCGACCCCTACCCAGCCCTGAGCCCTAAGACCGACACCCCCCACAGCCCCCACCCCCAAGCCCAACACCCTACTAACGACCCCTCCCTAGCCCTGAACCCTAAGACCGAGACCCCCCCGCAGCCCCCAGGACCACAACCCTAACACCGACCCCTACCCAGCCCTGAGCCCTAAGACCGAGACCCCCCGCAGCCTCCCCCTAGCCACAAACCCTACAACCGACCCTACCCCAACCCTACGTCTAACTGCCCTGAGCCCTAAGGCCGACTACCGGGCCCACCCACCCAACACCCAGAGCCCTACACCCAACCCTACCCCAGCCCTAAGCCCTAGTACCGAGACCCGCCATAGCCCCCCCCCTGGCCCTAAACCCTAACACTGACCCCTACCCAGCCCTGAGCCCTAAGACCGACACCCCCCGCAGCCCCCCCAGGCCCCAAAACCCTAACACCGAACCCCTTTCCAGCCCTGAGCCCTAAGACCGAGACCCGCCATAGCCCCCCCCAGGCCCTAAACCCTATCACCGACCCCCTACCCAGCCCTGAGCCCTAAGACCAACACCCCCCGCAGCCCCCCCAGGCCCCAAAACCCTAACACCGAACCCCTTCCCAGCCCTGAGCCCTAAGACCAAGACCCCCGCAGCCCCCCCAGGCCCCAAACTCTAACACCAACCCCTCCCCAGCCCTGAACCCTAAGACCGAGACCCCCCCGCAGCCCCCAGGACCACAACCCTATCACCGACCCCCTACCCAGCCCTGAGCCCTAAGACCGACACCCCCCGCAGCCCCCCCAGGCCCCAAAACCCTAACACCGAACCCCTTTCCAGCCCTGAGCCCTAAGACCGAGACCCCCCGCAGCCTCCCCCTAGCCACAAACCCTACAACCGACCCTACCCCAACCCTACGTCTAACTGCCCTGAGCCCTAAGGCCGACTACCGGGCCCACCCACCCAACACCCAGAGCCCTACACCCAACCCTACCCCAGCCCTAAGCCCTAGTACCGAGACCCACCATAGCCCCCCCAGGCCCTAAACCCTAACACCGACCCCTACCCAGCCCTGAGCCCTAAGACCGACACCCCCCACAGCCCCCACCCCCAAGCCCAACACCCTACTAACGACCCCTCCCCAGCCCTGAACCCTAAGACCGAGACCCCCCCGCAGCCCCCAGGACCACAACCCTAACACCGACCCCTACCCAGCCCTGAGCCCTAAGACCGAGACCCCCCGCAGCCTCCCCCTAGCCACAAACCCTACAACCGACCCTACCCCAACCCTACGTCTAACTGCCCTGAGCCCTAAGGCCGACTACCGGGCCCACCCACCCAACACCCAGAGCCCTACACCCAACCCTACCCCAGCCCTAAGCCCTAGTACCGAGACCCGCCATAGCCCCCCCCCTGGCCCTAAACCCTAACACTGACCCCTACCCAGCCCTGAGCCCTAAGACCGACACCCCCCGCAGCCCCCCCAGGCCCCAAAACCCTAACACCGAACCCCTTTCCAGCCCTGAGCCCTAAGACCGAGACCCGCCATAGCCCCCCCCAGGCCCTAAACCCTATCACCGACCCCCTACCCAGCCCTGAGCCCTAAGACCAACACCCCCCGCAGCCCCCCCAGGCCCCAAAACCCTAACACCGAACCCCTTCCCAGCCCTGAGCCCTAAGACCGAGACCCCCGCAGCCCCCCCAGGCCCCAAACTCTAACACCAACCCCTCCCCAGCCCTGAGCCCTAAGACCGACACCCCCCACAGCCCCCACCCCCAAGCCCAACACCCTACTAACGACCCCTCCCTAGCCCTGAACCCTAAGACCGAGACCCCCCCGCAGCCCCCAGGACCACAACCCTAACACCGACCCCTACCCAGCCCTGAGCCCTAAGACCGAGACCCCCCGCAGCCTCCCCCTAGCCACAAACCCTACAACCGACCCTACCCCAACCCTACGTCTAACTGCCCTGAGCCCTAAGGCCGACTACCGGGCCCACCCACCCAACACCCAGAGCCCTACACCCAACCCTACCCCAGCCCTAAGCCCTAGTACCGAGACCCGCCATAGCCCCCCCCCTGGCCCTAAACCCTAACACTGACCCCTACCCAGCCCTGAGCCCTAAGACCGACACCCCCCGCAGCCCCCCCAGGCCCCAAAACCCTAACACCGAACCCCTTTCCAGCCCTGAGCCCTAAGACCGAGACCCGCCATAGCCCCCCCCAGGCCCTAAACCCTATCACCGACCCCCTACCCAGCCCTGAGCCCTAAGACCGACACCCCCCGCAGCCCCCCCAGGCCCCAAAACCCTAACACCGAACCCCTTTCCAGCCCTGAGCCCTAAGACCGAGACCCGCCATAGCCCCCCCCAGGCCCTAAACCCTATCACCGACCCCCTACCCAGCCCTGAGCCCTAAGACCGACACCCCCCGCAGCCCCCCCAGGCCCCAAAACCCTAACACCGAACCCCTTTCCAGCCCTGAGCCCTAAGACCGAGACCCGCCATAGCCCCCCCCAGGCCCTAAACCCTATCACCGACCCCCTACCCAGCCCTGAGCCCTAAGACCAACACCCCCCGCAGCCCCCCCAGGCCCCAAAACCCTAACACCGAACCCCTTCCCAGCCCTGAGCCCTAAGACCAAGACCCCCGCAGCCCCCCCAGGCCCCAAACTCTAACACCAACCCCTCCCCAGCCCTGAGCCCTAAGACCGACACCCCCCACAGCCCCCACCCCCAAGCCCAACACCCTACTAACGACCCCTCCCTAGCCCTGAACCCTAAGACCGAGACCCCCCCGCAGCCCCCAGGACCACAACCCTAACACCGACCCCTACCCAGCCCTGAGCCCTAAGACCGAGACCCCCCGCAGCCTCCCCCTAGCCACAAACCCTACAACCGACCCTACCCCAACCCTACGTCTAACTGCCCTGAGCCCTAAGGCCGACTACCGGGCCCACCCACCCAACACCCAGAGCCCTACACCCAACCCTACCCCAGCCCTAAGCCCTAGTACCGAGACCCACCATAGCCCCCCCAGGCCCTAAACCCTAACACCGACCCCTACCCAGCCCTGAGCCCTAAGACCGACACCCCCCACAGCCCCCACCCCCAAGCCCAACACCCTACTAACGACCCCTCCCTAGCCCTGAACCCTAAGACCGAGACCCCCCCGCAGCCCCCAGGACCACAACCCTAACACCGACCCCTACCCAGCCCTGAGCCCTAAGACCGAGACCCCCCGCAGCCTCCCCCTAGCCACAAACCCTACAACCGACCCTACCCCAACCCTACGTCTAACTGCCCTGAGCCCTAAGGCCGACTACCGGGCCCACCCACCCAACACCCAGAGCCCTACACCCAACCCTACCCCAGCCCTAAGCCCTAGTACCGAGACCCGCCATAGCCCCCCCCCTGGCCCTAAACCCTAACACTGACCCCTACCCAGCCCTGAGCCCTAAGACCGACACCCCCCGCAGCCCCCCCAGGCCCCAAAACCCTAACACCGAACCCCTTTCCAGCCCTGAGCCCTAAGACCGAGACCCGCCATAGCCCCCCCCAGGCCCTAAACCCTATCACCGACCCCCTACCCAGCCCTGAGCCCTAAGACCAACACCCCCCGCAGCCCCCCCAGGCCCCAAAACCCTAACACCGAACCCCTTCCCAGCCCTGAGCCCTAAGACCGAGACCCCCGCAGCCCCCCCAGGCCCCAAACTCTAACACCAACCCCTCCCCAGCCCTGAGCCCTAAGACCGAGACCCCCCACAGCCCCCCCCGCAAGCCCAAAACCCTACTAACGACCCCTCCCCAGCCCTGAACCCTAAGACCGAGACCCCCCCGCAGCCCCCAGGACCACAACCCTAACACCGACCCCTACCCAGCCCTGAGCCCTAAGACCGAGACCCCCCGCAGCCTCCCCCTAGCCACAAACCCTACAACCGACCCTACCCCAACCCTACGTCTAACTGCCCTGAGCCCTAAGGCCGACTACCGGGCCCACCCACCCAACACCCAGAGCCCTACACCCAACCCTACCCCAGCCCTAAGCCCTAGTACCGAGACCCGCCATAGCCCCCCCCCTGGCCCTAAACCCTAACACTGACCCCTACCCAGCCCTGAGCCCTAAGACCGACACCCCCCGCAGCCCCCCCAGGCCCCAAAACCCTAACACCGAACCCCTTTCCAGCCCTGAGCCCTAAGACCGAGACCCGCCATAGCCCCCCCCAGGCCCTAAACCCTATCACCGACCCCCTACCCAGCCCTGAGCCCTAAGACCAACACCCCCCGCAGCCCCCCCAGGCCCCAAAACCCTAACACCGAACCCCTTCCCAGCCCTGAGCCCTAAGACCGAGACCCCCGCAGCCCCCCCAGGCCCCAAACTCTAACACCAACCCCTCCCCAGCCCTGAGCCCTAAGACCGACACCCCCCACAGCCCCCACCCCCAAGCCCAACACCCTACTAACGACCCCTCCCTAGCCCTGAACCCTAAGACCGAGACCCCCCCGCAGCCCCCAGGACCACAACCCTAACACCGACCCCTACCCAGCCCTGAGCCCTAAGACCGAGACCCCCCGCAGCCTCCCCCTAGCCACAAACCCTACAACCGACCCTACCCCAACCCTACGTCTAACTGCCCTGAGCCCTAAGGCCGACTACCGGGCCCACCCACCCAACACCCAGAGCCCTACACCCAACCCTACCCCAGCCCTAAGCCCTAGTACCGAGACCCGCCATAGCCCCCCCCCTGGCCCTAAACCCTAACACTGACCCCTACCCAGCCCTGAGCCCTAAGACCGACACCCCCCGCAGCCCCCCCAGGCCCCAAAACCCTAACACCGAACCCCTTTCCAGCCCTGAGCCCTAAGACCGAGACCCGCCATAGCCCCCCCCAGGCCCTAAACCCTATCACCGACCCCCTACCCAGCCCTGAGCCCTAAGACCAACACCCCCCGCAGCCCCCCCAGGCCCCAAAACCCTAACACCGAACCCCTTCCCAGCCCTGAGCCCTAAGACCGAGACCCCCGCAGCCCCCCCAGGCCCCAAACTCTAACACCAACCCCTCCCCAGCCCTGAGCCCTAAGACCGAGACCCCCCACAGCCCCCCCCGCAAGCCCAAAACCCTACTAACGACCCCTCCCCAGCCCTGAACCCTAAGACCGAGACCCCCCCGCAGCCCCCAGGACCACAACCCTAACACCGACCCCTACCCAGCCCTGAGCCCTAAGACCGAGACCCCCCGCAGCCTCCCCCTAGCCACAAACCCTACAACCGACCCTACCCCAACCCTACGTCTAACTGCCCTGAGCCCTAAGGCCGACTACCGGGCCCACCCACCCAACACCCAGAGCCCTACACCCAACCCTACCCCAGCCCTAAGCCCTAGTACCGAGACCCACCATAGCCCCCCCCAGGCCCTAAACCCTAACACCGACCCCTACCCAGCCCTGAGCCCTAAGACCGACACCCCCCACAGCCCCCACCCCCAAGCCCAACACCCTACTAACGACCCCTCCCTAGCCCTGAACCCTAAGACCGAGACCCCCCCGCAGCCCCCAGGACCACAACCCTAACACCGACCCCTACCCAGCCCTGAGCCCTAAGACCGAGACCCCCCGCAGCCTCCCCCTAGCCACAAACCCTACAACCGACCCTACCCCAACCCTACGTCTAACTGCCCTGAGCCCTAAGGCCGACTACCGGGCCCACCCACCCAACACCCAGAGCCCTACACCCAACCCTACCCCAGCCCTAAGCCCTAGTACCGAGACCCGCCATAGCCCCCCCCCTGGCCCTAAACCCTAACACTGACCCCTACCCAGCCCTGAGCCCTAAGACCGACACCCCCCGCAGCCCCCCCAGGCCCCAAAACCCTAACACCGAACCCCTTTCCAGCCCTGAGCCCTAAGACCGAGACCCGCCATAGCCCCCCCCAGGCCCTAAACCCTATCACCGACCCCCTACCCAGCCCTGAGCCCTAAGACCAACACCCCCCGCAGCCCCCCCAGGCCCCAAAACCCTAACACCGAACCCCTTCCCAGCCCTGAGCCCTAAGACCGAGACCCCCGCAGCCCCCCCAGGCCCCAAACTCTAACACCAACCCCTCCCCAGCCCTGAGCCCTAAGACCGACACCCCCCACAGCCCCCACCCCCAAGCCCAACACCCTACTAACGACCCCTCCCTAGCCCTGAACCCTAAGACCGAGACCCCCCCGCAGCCCCCAGGACCACAACCCTAACACCGACCCCTACCCAGCCCTGAGCCCTAAGACCGAGACCCCCCGCAGCCTCCCCCTAGCCACAAACCCTACAACCGACCCTACCCCAACCCTACGTCTAACTGCCCTGAGCCCTAAGGCCGACTACCGGGCCCACCCACCCAACACCCAGAGCCCTACACCCAACCCTACCCCAGCCCTAAGCCCTAGTACCGAGACCCACCATAGCCCCCCCCAGGCCCTAAACCCTAACACCGACCCCTACCCAGCCCTGAGCCCTAAGACCGACACCCCCCACAGCCCCCACCCCCAAGCCCAACACCCTACTAACGACCCCTCCCTAGCCCTGAACCCTAAGACCGAGACCCCCCCGCAGCCCCCAGGACCACAACCCTAACACCGACCCCTACCCAGCCCTGAGCCCTAAGACCGAGACCCCCCGCAGCCTCCCCCTAGCCACAAACCCTACAACCGACCCTACCCCAACCCTACGTCTAACTGCCCTGAGCCCTAAGGCCGACTACCGGGCCCACCCACCCAACACCCAGAGCCCTACACCCAACCCTACCCCAGCCCTAAGCCCTAGTACCGAGACCCACCATAGCCCCCCCCAGGCCCTAAACCCTAACACCGACCCCTACCCAGCCCTGAGCCCTAAGACCGACACCCCCCACAGCCCCCACCCCCAAGCCCAACACCCTACTAACGACCCCTCCCTAGCCCTGAACCCTAAGACCGAGACCCCCCCGCAGCCCCCAGGACCACAACCCTAACACCGACCCCTACCCAGCCCTGAGCCCTAAGACCGAGACCCCCCGCAGCCTCCCCCTAGCCACAAACCCTACAACCGACCCTACCCCAACCCTACGTCTAACTGCCCTGAGCCCTAAGGCCGACTACCGGGCCCACCCACCCAACACCCAGAGCCCTACACCCAACCCTACCCCAGCCCTAAGCCCTAGTACCGAGACCCGCCATAGCCCCCCCCCTGGCCCTAAACCCTAACACTGACCCCTACCCAGCCCTGAGCCCTAAGACCGACACCCCCCGCAGCCCCCCCAGGCCCCAAAACCCTAACACCGAACCCCTTTCCAGCCCTGAGCCCTAAGACCGAGACCCGCCATAGCCCCCCCCAGGCCCTAAACCCTATCACCGACCCCCTACCCAGCCCTGAGCCCTAAGACCAACACCCCCCGCAGCCCCCCCAGGCCCCAAAACCCTAACACCGAACCCCTTCCCAGCCCTGAGCCCTAAGACCGAGACCCCCGCAGCCCCCCCAGGCCCCAAACTCTAACACCAACCCCTCCCCAGCCCTGAGCCCTAAGACCGAGACCCCCCACAGCCCCCCCCGCAAGCCCAAAACCCTACTAACGACCCCTCCCCAGCCCTGAACCCTAAGACCGAGACCCCCCCGCAGCCCCCAGGACCACAACCCTAACACCGACCCCTACCCAGCCCTGAGCCCTAAGACCGAGACCCCCCGCAGCCTCCCCCTAGCCACAAACCCTACAACCGACCCTACCCCAATCCTACGTCTAACTGCCCTGAGCCCTAAGGCCGACTACCGGGCCCACCCACCCAACACCCAGAGCCCTACACCCAACCCTACCCCAGCCCTAAGCCCTAGTACCGAGACCCGCCATAGCCCCCCCCCTGGCCCTAAACCCTAACACTGACCCCTACCCAGCCCTGAGCCCTAAGACCGACACCCCCCGCAGCCCCCCCAGGCCCCAAAACCCTAACACCGAACCCCTTTCCAGCCCTGAGCCCTAAGACCGAGACCCGCCATAGCCCCCCCCAGGCCCTAAACCCTATCACCGACCCCCTACCCAGCCCTGAGCCCTAAGACCAACACCCCCCGCAGCCCCCCCAGGCCCCAAAACCCTAACACCGAACCCCTTCCCAGCCCTGAGCCCTAAGACCGAGACCCCCGCAGCCCCCCCAGGCCCCAAACTCTAACACCAACCCCTCCCCAGCCCTGAGCCCTAAGACCGAGACCCCCCACAGCCCCCCCCGCAAGCCCAAAACCCTACTAACGACCCCTCCCCAGCCCTGAACCCTAAGACCGAGACCCCCCCGCAGCCCCCAGGACCACAACCCTAACACCGACCCCTACCCAGCCCTGAGCCCTAAGACCGAGACCCCCCGCAGCCTCCCCCTAGCCACAAACCCTACAACCGACCCTACCCCAACCCTACGTCTAACTGCCCTGAGCCCTAAGGCCGACTACCGGGCCCACCCACCCAACACCCAGAGCCCTACACCCAACCCTACCCCAGCCCTAAGCCCTAGTACCGAGACCCACCATAGCCCCCCCCAGGCCCTAAACCCTAACACCGACCCCTACCCAGCCCTGAGCCCTAAGACCGACACCCCCCACAGCCCCCACCCCCAAGCCCAACACCCTACTAACGACCCCTCCCTAGCCCTGAACCCTAAGACCGAGACCCCCCCGCAGCCCCCAGGACCACAACCCTAACACCGACCCCTACCCAGCCCTGAGCCCTAAGACCGAGACCCCCCGCAGCCTCCCCCTAGCCACAAACCCTACAACCGACCCTACCCCAACCCTACGTCTAACTGCCCTGAGCCCTAAGGCCGACTACCGGGCCCACCCACCCAACACCCAGAGCCCTACACCCAACCCTACCCCAGCCCTAAGCCCTAGTACCGAGACCCACCATAGCCCCCCCCAGGCCCTAAACCCTAACACCGACCCCTACCCAGCCCTGAGCCCTAAGACCGACACCCCCCACAGCCCCCACCCCCAAGCCCAACACCCTACTAACGACCCCTCCCTAGCCCTGAACCCTAAGACCGAGACCCCCCCGCAGCCCCCAGGACCACAACCCTAACACCGACCCCTACCCAGCCCTGAGCCCTAAGACCGAGACCCCCCGCAGCCTCCCCCTAGCCACAAACCCTACAACCGACCCTACCCCAACCCTACGTCTAACTGCCCTGAGCCCTAAGGCCGACTACCGGGCCCACCCACCCAACACCCAGAGCCCTACACCCAACCCTACCCCAGCCCTAAGCCCTAGTACCGAGACCCGCCATAGCCCCCCCCTGGCCCTAAACCCTAACACTGACCCCTACCCAGCCCTGAGCCCTAAGACCGACACCCCCCGCAGCCCCCCCAGGCCCCAAAACCCTAACACCGAACCCCTTTCCAGCCCTGAGCCCTAAGACCGAGACCCGCCATAGCCCCCCCCAGGCCCTAAACCCTATCACCGACCCCCTACCCAGCCCTGAGCCCTAAGACCAACACCCCCCGCAGCCCCCCCAGGCCCCAAAACCCTAACACCGAACCCCTTCCCAGCCCTGAGCCCTAAGACCGAGACCCCCGCAGCCCCCCCAGGCCCCAAACTCTAACACCAACCCCTCCCCAGCCCTGAGCCCTAAGACCGAGACCCCCCACAGCCCCCCCCGCAAGCCCAAAACCCTACTAACGACCCCTCCCCAGCCCTGAACCCTAAGACCGAGACCCCCCCGCAGCCCCCAGGACCACAACCCTAACACCGACCCCTACCCAGCCCTGAGCCCTAAGACCGAGACCCCCCGCAGCCTCCCCCTAGCCACAAACCCTACAACCGACCCTACCCCAATCCTACGTCTAACTGCCCTGAGCCCTAAGGCCGACTACCGGGCCCACCCACCCAACACCCAGAGCCCTACACCCAACCCTACCCCAGCCCTAAGCCCTAGTACCGAGACCCGCCATAGCCCCCCCCCTGGCCCTAAACCCTAACACTGACCCCTACCCAGCCCTGAGCCCTAAGACCGACACCCCCCGCAGCCCCCCCAGGCCCCAAAACCCTAACACCGAACCCCTTTCCAGCCCTGAGCCCTAAGACCGAGACCCGCCATAGCCCCCCCCAGGCCCTAAACCCTATCACCGACCCCCTACCCAGCCCTGAGCCCTAAGACCAACACCCCCCGCAGCCCCCCCAGGCCCCAAAACCCTAACACCGAACCCCTTCCCAGCCCTGAGCCCTAAGACCGAGACCCCCGCAGCCCCCCCAGGCCCCAAACTCTAACACCAACCCCTCCCCAGCCCTGAGCCCTAAGACCGAGACCCCCCACAGCCCCCCCCGCAAGCCCAAAACCCTACTAACGACCCCTCCCCAGCCCTGAACCCTAAGACCGAGACCCCCCCGCAGCCCCCAGGACCACAACCCTAACACCGACCCCTACCCAGCCCTGAGCCCTAAGACCGAGACCCCCCGCAGCCTCCCCCTAGCCACAAACCCTACAACCGACCCTACCCCAACCCTACGTCTAACTGCCCTGAGCCCTAAGGCCGACTACCGGGCCCACCCACCCAACACCCAGAGCCCTACACCCAACCCTACCCCAGCCCTAAGCCCTAGTACCGAGACCCACCATAGCCCCCCCCAGGCCCTAAACCCTAACACCGACCCCTACCCAGCCCTGAGCCCTAAGACCGACACCCCCCACAGCCCCCACCCCCAAGCCCAACACCCTACTAACGACCCCTCCCTAGCCCTGAACCCTAAGACCGAGACCCCCCCGCAGCCCCCAGGACCACAACCCTAACACCGACCCCTACCCAGCCCTGAGCCCTAAGACCGAGACCCCCCGCAGCCTCCCCCTAGCCACAAACCCTACAACCGACCCTACCCCAACCCTACGTCTAACTGCCCTGAGCCCTAAGGCCGACTACCGGGCCCACCCACCCAACACCCAGAGCCCTACACCCAACCCTACCCCAGCCCTAAGCCCTAGTACCGAGACCCGCCATAGCCCCCCCCCTGGCCCTAAACCCTAACACTGACCCCTACCCAGCCCTGAGCCCTAAGACCGACACCCCCCGCAGCCCCCCCAGGCCCCAAAACCCTAACACCGAACCCCTTTCCAGCCCTGAGCCCTAAGACCGAGACCCGCCATAGCCCCCCCCAGGCCCTAAACCCTATCACCGACCCCCTACCCAGCCCTGAGCCCTAAGACCAACACCCCCCGCAGCCCCCCCAGGCCCCAAAACCCTAACACCGAACCCCTTCCCAGCCCTGAGCCCTAAGACCGAGACCCCCGCAGCCCCCCCAGGCCCTAAACCCTAACACCGACCCCTACCCAGCCCTGAGCCCTAAGACCGACACCCCCCACAGCCCCCACCCCCAAGCCCAACACCCTACTAACGACCCCTCCCTAGCCCTGAACCCTAAGACCGAGACCCCCCCGCAGCCCCCAGGACCACAACCCTAACACCGACCCCTACCCAGCCCTGAGCCCTAAGACCGAGACCCCCCGCAGCCTCCCCCTAGCCACAAACCCTACAACCGACCCTACCCCAACCCTACGTCTAACTGCCCTGAGCCCTAAGGCCGACTACCGGGCCCACCCACCCAACACCCAGAGCCCTACACCCAACCCTACCCCAGCCCTAAGCCCTAGTACCGAGACCCGCCATAGCCCCCCCCCTGGCCCTAAACCCTAACACTGACCCCTACCCAGCCCTGAGCCCTAAGACCGACACCCCCCGCAGCCCCCCCAGGCCCCAAAACCCTAACACCGAACCCCTTTCCAGCCCTGAGCCCTAAGACCGAGACCCGCCATAGCCCCCCCCAGGCCCTAAACCCTATCACCGACCCCCTACCCAGCCCTGAGCCCTAAGACCAACACCCCCCGCAGCCCCCCCAGGCCCCAAAACCCTAACACCGAACCCCTTCCCAGCCCTGAGCCCTAAGACCGAGACCCCCGCAGCCCCCCCAGGCCCCAAACTCTAACACCAACCCCTCCCCAGCCCTGAGCCCTAAGACCGAGACCCCCCACAGCCCCCCCCGCAAGCCCAAAACCCTACTAACGACCCCTCCCCAGCCCTGAACCCTAAGACCGAGACCCCCCCGCAGCCCCCAGGACCACAACCCTAACACCGACCCCTACCCAGCCCTGAGCCCTAAGACCGAGACCCCCCGCAGCCTCCCCCTAGCCACAAACCCTACAACCGACCCTACCCCAACCCTACGTCTAACTGCCCTGAGCCCTAAGGCCGACTACCGGGCCCACCCACCCAACACCCAGAGCCCTACACCCAACCCTACCCCAGCCCTAAGCCCTAGTACCGAGACCCACCATAGCCCCCCCCAGGCCCTAAACCCTAACACCGACCCCTACCCAGCCCTGAGCCCTAAGACCGACACCCCCCACAGCCCCCACCCCCAAGCCCAACACCCTACTAACGACCCCTCCCTAGCCCTGAACCCTAAGACCGAGACCCCCCCGCAGCCCCCAGGACCACAACCCTAACACCGACCCCTACCCAGCCCTGAGCCCTAAGACCGAGACCCCCCGCAGCCTCCCCCTAGCCACAAACCCTACAACCGACCCTACCCCAACCCTACGTCTAACTGCCCTGAGCCCTAAGGCCGACTACCGGGCCCACCCACCCAACACCCAGAGCCCTACACCCAACCCTACCCCAGCCCTAAGCCCTAGTACCGAGACCCGCCATAGCCCCCCCCCTGGCCCTAAACCCTATCACCGACCCCCTACCCAGCCCTGAGCCCTAAGACCAACACCCCCCGCAGCCCCCCCAGGCCCCAAAACCCTAACACCGAACCCCTTCCCAGCCCTGAGCCCTAAGACCGAGACCCCCGCAGCCCCCCCAGGCCCCAAACTCTAACACCAACCCCTCCCCAGCCCTGAGCCCTAAGACCGACACCCCCCACAGCCCCCACCCCCAAGCCCAACACCCTACTAACGACCCCTCCCTAGCCCTGAACCCTAAGACCGAGACCCCCCCGCAGCCCCCAGGACCACAACCCTAACACCGACCCCTACCCAGCCCTGAGCCCTAAGACCGAGACCCCCCGCAGCCTCCCCCTAGCCACAAACCCTACAACCGACCCTACCCCAACCCTACGTCTAACTGCCCTGAGCCCTAAGGCCGACTACCGGGCCCACCCACCCAACACCCAGAGCCCTACACCCAACCCTACCCCAGCCCTAAGCCCTAGTACCGAGACCCCCGCAGCCCCCCCAGGCCCCAAACTCTAACACCAACCCCTCCCCAGCCCTGAGCCCTAAGACCGACACCCCCCACAGCCCCCACCCCCAAGCCCAACACCCTACTAACGACCCCTCCCTAGCCCTGAACCCTAAGACCGAGACCCCCCCGCAGCCCCCAGGACCACAACCCTAACACCGACCCCTACCCAGCCCTGAGCCCTAAGACCGAGACCCCCCGCAGCCTCCCCCTAGCCACAAACCCTACAACCGACCCTACCCCAACCCTACGTCTAACTGCCCTGAGCCCTAAGGCCGACTACCGGGCCCACCCACCCAACACCCAGAGCCCTACACCCAACCCTACCCCAGCCCTAAGCCCTAGTACCGAGACCCGCCATAGCCCCCCCCCTGGCCCTAAACCCTAACACTGACCCCTACCCAGCCCTGAGCCCTAAGACCGACACCCCCCGCAGCCCCCCCAGGCCCCAAAACCCTAACACCGAACCCCTTTCCAGCCCTGAGCCCTAAGACCGAGACCCGCCATAGCCCCCCCCAGGCCCTAAACCCTATCACCGACCCCCTACCCAGCCCTGAGCCCTAAGACCAACACCCCCCGCAGCCCCCCCAGGCCCCAAAACCCTAACACCGAACCCCTTCCCAGCCCTGAGCCCTAAGACCGAGACCCCCGCAGCCCCCCCAGGCCCCAAACTCTAACACCAACCCCTCCCCAGCCCTGAGCCCTAAGACCGAGACCCCCCACAGCCCCCCCCGCAAGCCCAAAACCCTACTAACGACCCCTCCCCAGCCCTGAACCCTAAGACCGAGACCCCCCCGCAGCCCCCAGGACCACAACCCTAACACCGACCCCTACCCAGCCCTGAGCCCTAAGACCGAGACCCCCCGCAGCCTCCCCCTAGCCACAAACCCTACAACCGACCCTACCCCAACCCTACGTCTAACTGCCCTGAGCCCTAAGGCCGACTACCGGGCCCACCCACCCAACACCCAGAGCCCTACACCCAACCCTACCCCAGCCCTAAGCCCTAGTACCGAGACCCACCATAGCCCCCCCCAGGCCCTAAACCCTAACACCGACCCCTACCCAGCCCTGAGCCCTAAGACCGACACCCCCCACAGCCCCCACCCCCAAGCCCAACACCCTACTAACGACCCCTCCCTAGCCCTGAACCCTAAGACCGAGACCCCCCCGCAGCCCCCAGGACCACAACCCTAACACCGACCCCTACCCAGCCCTGAGCCCTAAGACCGAGACCCCCCGCAGCCTCCCCCTAGCCACAAACCCTACAACCGACCCTACCCCAACCCTACGTCTAACTGCCCTGAGCCCTAAGGCCGACTACCGGGCCCACCCACCCAACACCCAGAGCCCTACACCCAACCCTACCCCAGCCCTAAGCCCTAGTACCGAGACCCGCCATAGCCCCCCCCCTGGCCCTAAACCCTATCACCGACCCCCTACCCAGCCCTGAGCCCTAAGACCAACACCCCCCGCAGCCCCCCCAGGCCCCAAAACCCTAACACCGAACCCCTTCCCAGCCCTGAGCCCTAAGACCGAGACCCCCGCAGCCCCCCCAGGCCCCAAACTCTAACACCAACCCCTCCCCAGCCCTGAGCCCTAAGACCGACACCCCCCACAGCCCCCACCCCCAAGCCCAACACCCTACTAACGACCCCTCCCTAGCCCTGAACCCTAAGACCGAGACCCCCCCGCAGCCCCCAGGACCACAACCCTAACACCGACCCCTACCCAGCCCTGAGCCCTAAGACCGAGACCCCCCGCAGCCTCCCCCTAGCCACAAACCCTACAACCGACCCTACCCCAACCCTACGTCTAACTGCCCTGAGCCCTAAGGCCGACTACCGGGCCCACCCACCCAACACCCAGAGCCCTACACCCAACCCTACCCCAGCCCTAAGCCCTAGTACCGAGACCCCCGCAGCCCCCCCAGGCCCCAAACTCTAACACCAACCCCTCCCCAGCCCTGAGCCCTAAGACCGACACCCCCCACAGCCCCCACCCCCAAGCCCAACACCCTACTAACGACCCCTCCCTAGCCCTGAACCCTAAGACCGAGACCCCCCCGCAGCCCCCAGGACCACAACCCTAACACCGACCCCTACCCAGCCCTGAGCCCTAAGACCGAGACCCCCCGCAGCCTCCCCCTAGCCACAAACCCTACAACCGACCCTACCCCAACCCTACGTCTAACTGCCCTGAGCCCTAAGGCCGACTACCGGGCCCACCCACCCAACACCCAGAGCCCTACACCCAACCCTACCCCAGCCCTAAGCCCTAGTACCGAGACCCGCCATAGCCCCCCCCCTGGCCCTAAACCCTAACACTGACCCCTACCCAGCCCTGAGCCCTAAGACCGACACCCCCCGCAGCCCCCCCAGGCCCCAAAACCCTAACACCGAACCCCTTTCCAGCCCTGAGCCCTAAGACCGAGACCCGCCATAGCCCCCCCCAGGCCCTAAACCCTATCACCGACCCCCTACCCAGCCCTGAGCCCTAAGACCAACACCCCCCGCAGCCCCCCCAGGCCCCAAAACCCTAACACCGAACCCCTTCCCAGCCCTGAGCCCTAAGACCGAGACCCCCGCAGCCCCCCCAGGCCCTAAACCCTAACACCGACCCCTACCCAGCCCTGAGCCCTAAGACCGACACCCCCCACAGCCCCCACCCCCAAGCCCAACACCCTACTAACGACCCCTCCCTAGCCCTGAACCCTAAGACCGAGACCCCCCCGCAGCCCCCAGGACCACAACCCTAACACCGACCCCTACCCAGCCCTGAGCCCTAAGACCGAGACCCCCCGCAGCCTCCCCCTAGCCACAAACCCTACAACCGACCCTACCCCAACCCTACGTCTAACTGCCCTGAGCCCTAAGGCCGACTACCGGGCCCACCCACCCAACACCCAGAGCCCTACACCCAACCCTACCCCAGCCCTAAGCCCTAGTACCGAGACCCGCCATAGCCCCCCCCCTGGCCCTAAACCCTAACACTGACCCCTACCCAGCCCTGAGCCCTAAGACCGACACCCCCCGCAGCCCCCCCAGGCCCCAAAACCCTAACACCGAACCCCTTTCCAGCCCTGAGCCCTAAGACCGAGACCCGCCATAGCCCCCCCCAGGCCCTAAACCCTATCACCGACCCCCTACCCAGCCCTGAGCCCTAAGACCAACACCCCCCGCAGCCCCCCCAGGCCCCAAAACCCTAACACCGAACCCCTTCCCAGCCCTGAGCCCTAAGACCGAGACCCCCGCAGCCCCCCCAGGCCCCAAACTCTAACACCAACCCCTCCCCAGCCCTGAGCCCTAAGACCGAGACCCCCCACAGCCCCCCCCGCAAGCCCAAAACCCTACTAACGACCCCTCCCCAGCCCTGAACCCTAAGACCGAGACCCCCCCGCAGCCCCCAGGACCACAACCCTAACACCGACCCCTACCCAGCCCTGAGCCCTAAGACCGAGACCCCCCGCAGCCTCCCCCTAGCCACAAACCCTACAACCGACCCTACCCCAACCCTACGTCTAACTGCCCTGAGCCCTAAGGCCGACTACCGGGCCCACCCACCCAACACCCAGAGCCCTACACCCAACCCTACCCCAGCCCTAAGCCCTAGTACCGAGACCCACCATAGCCCCCCCCAGGCCCTAAACCCTAACACCGACCCCTACCCAGCCCTGAGCCCTAAGACCGACACCCCCCACAGCCCCCACCCCCAAGCCCAACACCCTACTAACGACCCCTCCCTAGCCCTGAACCCTAAGACCGAGACCCCCCCGCAGCCCCCAGGACCACAACCCTAACACCGACCCCTACCCAGCCCTGAGCCCTAAGACCGAGACCCCCCGCAGCCTCCCCCTAGCCACAAACCCTACAACCGACCCTACCCCAACCCTACGTCTAACTGCCCTGAGCCCTAAGGCCGACTACCGGGCCCACCCACCCAACACCCAGAGCCCTACACCCAACCCTACCCCAGCCCTAAGCCCTAGTACCGAGACCCGCCATAGCCCCCCCCCTGGCCCTAAACCCTAACACTGACCCCTACCCAGCCCTGAGCCCTAAGACCGACACCCCCCGCAGCCCCCCCAGGCCCCAAAACCCTAACACCGAACCCCTTTCCAGCCCTGAGCCCTAAGACCGAGACCCGCCATAGCCCCCCCCAGGCCCTAAACCCTATCACCGACCCCCTACCCAGCCCTGAGCCCTAAGACCAACACCCCCCGCAGCCCCCCCAGGCCCCAAAACCCTAACACCGAACCCCTTCCCAGCCCTGAGCCCTAAGACCGAGACCCCCGCAGCCCCCCCAGGCCCTAAACCCTAACACCGACCCCTACCCAGCCCTGAGCCCTAAGACCGACACCCCCCACAGCCCCCACCCCCAAGCCCAACACCCTACTAACGACCCCTCCCTAGCCCTGAACCCTAAGACCGAGACCCCCCCGCAGCCCCCAGGACCACAACCCTAACACCGACCCCTACCCAGCCCTGAGCCCTAAGACCGAGACCCCCCGCAGCCTCCCCCTAGCCACAAACCCTACAACCGACCCTACCCCAACCCTACGTCTAACTGCCCTGAGCCCTAAGGCCGACTACCGGGCCCACCCACCCAACACCCAGAGCCCTACACCCAACCCTACCCCAGCCCTAAGCCCTAGTACCGAGACCCGCCATAGCCCCCCCCCTGGCCCTAAACCCTAACACTGACCCCTACCCAGCCCTGAGCCCTAAGACCGACACCCCCCGCAGCCCCCCCAGGCCCCAAAACCCTAACACCGAACCCCTTTCCAGCCCTGAGCCCTAAGACCGAGACCCGCCATAGCCCCCCCCAGGCCCTAAACCCTATCACCGACCCCCTACCCAGCCCTGAGCCCTAAGACCAACACCCCCCGCAGCCCCCCCAGGCCCCAAAACCCTAACACCGAACCCCTTCCCAGCCCTGAGCCCTAAGACCGAGACCCCCGCAGCCCCCCCAGGCCCCAAACTCTAACACCAACCCCTCCCCAGCCCTGAGCCCTAAGACCGACACCCCCCACAGCCCCCCCCGCAAGCCCAACACCCTACTAACGACCCCTCCCTAGCCCTGAACCCTAAGACCGAGACCCCCCCGCAGCCCCCAGGACCACAACCCTAACACCGACCCCTACCCAGCCCTGAGCCCTAAGACCGAGACCCCCCGCAGCCTCCCCCTAGCCACAAACCCTACAACCGACCCTACCCCAACCCTACGTCTAACTGCCCTGAGCCCTAAGGCCGACTACCGGGCCCACCCACCCAACACCCAGAGCCCTACACCCAACCCTACCCCAGCCCTAAGCCCTAGTACCGAGACCCGCCATAGCCCCCCCCCTGGCCCTAAACCCTAACACTGACCCCTACCCAGCCCTGAGCCCTAAGACCGACACCCCCCGCAGCCCCCCCAGGCCCCAAAACCCTAACACCGAACCCCTTTCCAGCCCTGAGCCCTAAGACCGAGACCCGCCATAGCCCCCCCCAGGCCCTAAACCCTATCACCGACCCCCTACCCAGCCCTGAGCCCTAAGACCAACACCCCCCGCAGCCCCCCCAGGCCCCAAAACCCTAACACCGAACCCCTTCCCAGCCCTGAGCCCTAAGACCGAGACCCCCGCAGCCCCCCCAGGCCCTAAACCCTAACACCGACCCCTACCCAGCCCTGAGCCCTAAGACCGACACCCCCCACAGCCCCCACCCCCAAGCCCAACACCCTACTAACGACCCCTCCCTAGCCCTGAACCCTAAGACCGAGACCCCCCCGCAGCCCCCAGGACCACAACCCTAACACCGACCCCTACCCAGCCCTGAGCCCTAAGACCGAGACCCCCCGCAGCCTCCCCCTAGCCACAAACCCTACAACCGACCCTACCCCAACCCTACGTCTAACTGCCCTGAGCCCTAAGGCCGACTACCGGGCCCACCCACCCAACACCCAGAGCCCTACACCCAACCCTACCCCAGCCCTAAGCCCTAGTACCGAGACCCGCCATAGCCCCCCCCCTGGCCCTAAACCCTAACACTGACCCCTACCCAGCCCTGAGCCCTAAGACCGACACCCCCCGCAGCCCCCCCAGGCCCCAAAACCCTAACACCGAACCCCTTTCCAGCCCTGAGCCCTAAGACCGAGACCCGCCATAGCCCCCCCCAGGCCCTAAACCCTATCACCGACCCCCTACCCAGCCCTGAGCCCTAAGACCAACACCCCCCGCAGCCCCCCCAGGCCCCAAAACCCTAACACCGAACCCCTTCCCAGCCCTGAGCCCTAAGACCGAGACCCCCGCAGCCCCCCCAGGCCCCAAACTCTAACACCAACCCCTCCCCAGCCCTGAGCCCTAAGACCGAGACCCCCCACAGCCCCCCCCGCAAGCCCAAAACCCTACTAACGACCCCTCCCCAGCCCTGAACCCTAAGACCGAGACCCCCCCGCAGCCCCCAGGACCACAACCCTAACACCGACCCCTACCCAGCCCTGAGCCCTAAGACCGAGACCCCCCGCAGCCTCCCCCTAGCCACAAACCCTACAACCGACCCTACCCCAATCCTACGTCTAACTGCCCTGAGCCCTAAGGCCGACTACCGGGCCCACCCACCCAACACCCAGAGCCCTACACCCAACCCTACCCCAGCCCTAAGCCCTAGTACCGAGACCCGCCATAGCCCCCCCCCAGGCCCTAAACCCTATCACCGACCCCCTACCCAGCCCTGAGCCCTAAGACCAACACCCCCCGCAGCCCCCCCAGGCCCCAAAACCCTAACACCGAACCCCTTTCCAGCCCTGAGCCCTAAGACCGAGACCCGCCATAGCCCCCCCCAGGCCCTAAACCCTATCACCGACCCCCTACCCAGCCCTGAGCCCTAAGACCAACACCCCCCGCAGCCCCCCCAGGCCCCAAAACCCTAACACCGAACCCCTTCCCAGCCCTGAGCCCTAAGACCGAGACCCCCGCAGCCCCCCCAGGCCCTAAACCCTAACACCGACCCCTACCCAGCCCTGAGCCCTAAGACCGACACCCCCCACAGCCCCCACCCCCAAGCCCAACACCCTACTAACGACCCCTCCCTAGCCCTGAACCCTAAGACCGAGACCCCCCCGCAGCCCCCAGGACCACAACCCTAACACCGACCCCTACCCAGCCCTGAGCCCTAAGACCGAGACCCCCCGCAGCCTCCCCCTAGCCACAAACCCTACAACCGACCCTACCCCAACCCTACGTCTAACTGCCCTGAGCCCTAAGGCCGACTACCGGGCCCACCCACCCAACACCCAGAGCCCTACACCCAACCCTACCCCAGCCCTAAGCCCTAGTACCGAGACCCGCCATAGCCCCCCCCCTGGCCCTAAACCCTAACACTGACCCCTACCCAGCCCTGAGCCCTAAGACCGACACCCCCCGCAGCCCCCCCAGGCCCCAAAACCCTAACACCGAACCCCTTTCCAGCCCTGAGCCCTAAGACCGAGACCCGCCATAGCCCCCCCCAGGCCCTAAACCCTATCACCGACCCCCTACCCAGCCCTGAGCCCTAAGACCAACACCCCCCGCAGCCCCCCCAGGCCCCAAAACCCTAACACCGAACCCCTTCCCAGCCCTGAGCCCTAAGACCGAGACCCCCGCAGCCCCCCCAGGCCCCAAACTCTAACACCAACCCCTCCCCAGCCCTGAGCCCTAAGACCGACACCCCCCACAGCCCCCCCCGCAAGCCCAACACCCTACTAACGACCCCTCCCTAGCCCTGAACCCTAAGACCGAGACCCCCCCGCAGCCCCCAGGACCACAACCCTAACACCGACCCCTACCCAGCCCTGAGCCCTAAGACCGAGACCCCCCGCAGCCTCCCCCTAGCCACAAACCCTACAACCGACCCTACCCCAACCCTACGTCTAACTGCCCTGAGCCCTAAGGCCGACTACCGGGCCCACCCACCCAACACCCAGAGCCCTACACCCAACCCTACCCCAGCCCTAAGCCCTAGTACCGAGACCCACCATAGCCCCCCCAGGCCCTAAACCCTAACACCGACCCCTACCCAGCCCTGAGCCCTAAGACCGACACCCCCCACAGCCCCCACCCCCAAGCCCAACACCCTACTAACGACCCCTCCCTAGCCCTGAACCCTAAGACCGAGACCCCCCCGCAGCCCCCAGGACCACAACCCTAACACCGACCCCTACCCAGCCCTGAGCCCTAAGACCGAGACCCCCCGCAGCCTCCCCCTAGCCACAAACCCTACAACCGACCCTACCCCAACCCTACGTCTAACTGCCCTGAGCCCTAAGGCCGACTACCGGGCCCACCCAGAGCCCTACACCCAACCCTACCCCAGCCCTAAGCCCTAGTACCGAGACCCACCATAGCCCCCCCCAGGCCCTAAACCCTATCACCGACCCCCTACCCAGCCCTGAGCCCTAAGACCAACACCCCCCGCAGCCCCCCCAGGCCCCAAAACCCTAACACCGAACCCCTTCCCAGCCCTGAGCCCTAAGACCGAGACCCCCGCAGCCCCCCCAGGCCCCAAACTCTAACACCAACCCCTACCCAGCCCTGAGCCCTAAGACCGACACCCCCCACAGCCCCCACCCCCAAGCCCAACACCCTACTAACGACCCCTCCCTAGCCCTGAACCCTAAGACCGAGACCCCCCCGCAGCCCCCAGGACCACAACCCTAACACCGACCCCTACCCAGCCCTGAGCCCTAAGACCGAGACCCCCCGCAGCCTCCCCCTAGCCACAAACCCTACAACCGACCCTACCCCAACCCTACGTCTAACTGCCCTGAGCCCTAAGGCCGACTACCGGGCCCACCCAGAGCCCTACACCCAACCCTACCCCAGCCCTAAGCCCTAGTACCGAGACCCACCATAGCCCCCCCCAGGCCCTAAACCCTAACACCGACCCCTACCCAGCCCTGAGCCCTAAGACCGACACCCCCCACAGCCCCCACCCCCAAGCCCAACACCCTACTAACGACCCCTCCCTAGCCCTGAACCCTAAGACCGAGACCCCCCCGCAGCCCCCAGGACCACAACCCTAACACCGACCCCTACCCAGCCCTGAGCCCTAAGACCGAGACCCCCCGCAGCCTCCCCCTAGCCACAAACCCTACAACCGACCCTACCCCAACCCTACGTCTAACTGCCCTGAGCCCTAAGGCCGACTACCGGGCCCACCCACCCAACACCCAGAGCCCTACACCCAACCCTACCCCAGCCCTAAGCCCTAGTACCGAGACCCGCCATAGCCCCCCCCCTGGCCCTAAACCCTAACACTGACCCCTACCCAGCCCTGAGCCCTAAGACCGACACCCCCCGCAGCCCCCCCAGGCCCCAAAACCCTAACACCGAACCCCTTTCCAGCCCTGAGCCCTAAGACCGAGACCCGCCATAGCCCCCCCCAGGCCCTAAACCCTATCACCGACCCCCTACCCAGCCCTGAGCCCTAAGACCAACACCCCCCGCAGCCCCCCCAGGCCCCAAAACCCTAACACCGAACCCCTTCCCAGCCCTGAGCCCTAAGACCGAGACCCCCGCAGCCCCCCCAGGCCCTAAACCCTAACACCGACCCCTACCCAGCCCTGAGCCCTAAGACCGACACCCCCCACAGCCCCCACCCCCAAGCCCAACACCCTACTAACGACCCCTCCCTAGCCCTGAACCCTAAGACCGAGACCCCCCCGCAGCCCCCAGGACCACAACCCTAACACCGACCCCTACCCAGCCCTGAGCCCTAAGACCGAGACCCCCCGCAGCCTCCCCCTAGCCACAAACCCTACAACCGACCCTACCCCAACCCTACGTCTAACTGCCCTGAGCCCTAAGGCCGACTACCGGGCCCACCCACCCAACACCCAGAGCCCTACACCCAACCCTACCCCAGCCCTAAGCCCTAGTACCGAGACCCGCCATAGCCCCCCCCCTGGCCCTAAACCCTAACACTGACCCCTACCCAGCCCTGAGCCCTAAGACCGACACCCCCCGCAGCCCCCCCAGGCCCCAAAACCCTAACACCGAACCCCTTTCCAGCCCTGAGCCCTAAGACCGAGACCCGCCATAGCCCCCCCCAGGCCCTAAACCCTATCACCGACCCCCTACCCAGCCCTGAGCCCTAAGACCAACACCCCCCGCAGCCCCCCCAGGCCCCAAAACCCTAACACCGAACCCCTTCCCAGCCCTGAGCCCTAAGACCGAGACCCCCGCAGCCCCCCCAGGCCCCAAACTCTAACACCAACCCCTCCCCAGCCCTGAGCCCTAAGACCGAGACCCCCCACAGCCCCCCCCGCAAGCCCAAAACCCTACTAACGACCCCTCCCCAGCCCTGAACCCTAAGACCGAGACCCCCCCGCAGCCCCCAGGACCACAACCCTAACACCGACCCCTACCCAGCCCTGAGCCCTAAGACCGAGACCCCCCGCAGCCTCCCCCTAGCCACAAACCCTACAACCGACCCTACCCCAATCCTACGTCTAACTGCCCTGAGCCCTAAGGCCGACTACCGGGCCCACCCACCCAACACCCAGAGCCCTACACCCAACCCTACCCCAGCCCTAAGCCCTAGTACCGAGACCCACCATAGCCCCCCCCAGGCCCTAAACCCTATCACCGACCCCCTACCCAGCCCTGAGCCCTAAGACCGACACCCCCCGCAGCCCCCCCAGGCCCCAAAACCCTAACACCGAACCCCTTTCCAGCCCTGAGCCCTAAGACCGAGACCCGCCATAGCCCCCCCCAGGCCCTAAACCCTATCACCGACCCCCTACCCAGCCCTGAGCCCTAAGACCGACACCCCCCGCAGCCCCCCCAGGCCCCAAAACCCTAACACCGAACCCCTTTCCAGCCCTGAGCCCTAAGACCGAGACCCGCCATAGCCCCCCCCAGGCCCTAAACCCTATCACCGACCCCCTACCCAGCCCTGAGCCCTAAGACCAACACCCCCCGCAGCCCCCCCAGGCCCCAAAACCCTAACACCGAACCCCTTCCCAGCCCTGAGCCCTAAGACCGAGACCCCCGCAGCCCCCCCAGGCCCCAAACTCTAACACCAACCCCTCCCCAGCCCTGAGCCCTAAGACCGAGACCCCCCACAGCCCCCCCCGCAAGCCCAAAACCCTACTAACGACCCCTCCCCAGCCCTGAACCCTAAGACCGAGACCCCCCCGCAGCCCCCAGGACCACAACCCTAACACCGACCCCTACCCAGCCCTGAGCCCTAAGACCGAGACCCCCCGCAGCCTCCCCCTAGCCACAAACCCTACAACCGACCCTACCCCAACCCTACGTCTAACTGCCCTGAGCCCTAAGGCCGACTACCGGGCCCACCCAGAGCCCTACACCCAACCCTACCCCAGCCCTAAGCCCTAGTACCGAGACCCACCATAGCCCCCCCCAGGCCCTAAACCCTATCACCGACCCCCTACCCAGCCCTGAGCCCTAAGACCAACACCCCCCGCAGCCCCCCCAGGCCCCAAAACCCTAACACCGAACCCCTTCCCAGCCCTGAGCCCTAAGACCAAGACCCCCGCAGCCCCCCCAGGCCCCAAACTCTAACACCAACCCCTCCCCAGCCCTGAGCCCTAAGACCGACACCCCCCACAGCCCCCACCCCCAAGCCCAACACCCTACTAACGACCCCTCCCTAGCCCTGAACCCTAAGACCGAGACCCCCCCGCAGCCCCCAGGACCACAACCCTAACACCGACCCCTACCCAGCCCTGAGCCCTAAGACCGAGACCCCCCGCAGCCTCCCCCTAGCCACAAACCCTACAACCGACCCTACCCCAACCCTACGTCTAACTGCCCTGAGCCCTAAGGCCGACTACCGGGCCCACCCACCCAACACCCAGAGCCCTACACCCAACCCTACCCCAGCCCTAAGCCCTAGTACCGAGACCCACCATAGCCCCCCCCAGGCCCTAAACCCTATCACCGACCCCCTACCCAGCCCTGAGCCCTAAGACCAACACCCCCCGCAGCCCCCCCAGGCCCCAAAACCCTAACACCGAACCCCTTCCCAGCCCTGAGCCCTAAGACCGAGACCCCCGCAGCCCCCCCAGGCCCCAAACTCTAACACCAACCCCTCCCCAGCCCTGAGCCCTAAGACCGAGACCCCCCACAGCCCCCCCCGCAAGCCCAAAACCCTACTAACGACCCCTCCCCAGCCCTGAACCCTAAGACCGAGACCCCCCCGCAGCCCCCAGGACCACAACCCTAACACCGACCCCTACCCAGCCCTGAGCCCTAAGACCGAGACCCCCCGCAGCCTCCCCCTAGCCACAAACCCTACAACCGACCCTACCCCAACCCTACGTCTAACTGCCCTGAGCCCTAAGGCCGACTACCGGGCCCACCCACCCAACACCCAGAGCCCTACACCCAACCCTACCCCAGCCCTAAGCCCTAGTACCGAGACCCGCCATAGCCCCCCCCCTGGCCCTAAACCCTAACACTGACCCCTACCCAGCCCTGAGCCCTAAGACCGACACCCCCCGCAGCCCCCCCAGGCCCCAAAACCCTAACACCGAACCCCTTTCCAGCCCTGAGCCCTAAGACCGAGACCCGCCATAGCCCCCCCCAGGCCCTAAACCCTATCACCGACCCCCTACCCAGCCCTGAGCCCTAAGACCAACACCCCCCGCAGCCCCCCCAGGCCCCAAAACCCTAACACCGAACCCCTTCCCAGCCCTGAGCCCTAAGACCGAGACCCCCGCAGCCCCCCCAGGCCCCAAACTCTAACACCAACCCCTCCCCAGCCCTGAGCCCTAAGACCGAGACCCCCCACAGCCCCCCCCGCAAGCCCAAAACCCTACTAACGACCCCTCCCCAGCCCTGAACCCTAAGACCGAGACCCCCCCGCAGCCCCCAGGACCACAACCCTAACACCGACCCCTACCCAGCCCTGAGCCCTAAGACCGAGACCCCCCGCAGCCTCCCCCTAGCCACAAACCCTACAACCGACCCTACCCCAACCCTACGTCTAACTGCCCTGAGCCCTAAGGCCGACTACCGGGCCCACCCAGAGCCCTACACCCAACCCTACCCCAGCCCTAAGCCCTAGTACCGAGACCCACCATAGCCCCCCCCAGGCCCTAAACCCTATCACCGACCCCCTACCCAGCCCTGAGCCCTAAGACCAACACCCCCCGCAGCCCCCCCAGGCCCCAAAACCCTAACACCGAACCCCTTTCCAGCCCTGAGCCCTAAGACCGAGACCCGCCATAGCCCCCCCCAGGCCCTAAACCCTATCACCGACCCCCTACCCAGCCCTGAGCCCTAAGACCAACACCCCCCGCAGCCCCCCCAGGCCCCAAAACCCTAACACCGAACCCCTTCCCAGCCCTGAGCCCTAAGACCAAGACCCCCGCAGCCCCCCCAGGCCCCAAACTCTAACACCAACCCCTCCCCAGCCCTGAGCCCTAAGACCGACACCCCCCACAGCCCCCACCCCCAAGCCCAACACCCTACTAACGACCCCTCCCTAGCCCTGAACCCTAAGACCGAGACCCCCCCGCAGCCCCCAGGACCACAACCCTAACACCGACCCCTACCCAGCCCTGAGCCCTAAGACCGAGACCCCCCGCAGCCTCCCCCTAGCCACAAACCCTACAACCGACCCTACCCCAACCCTACGTCTAACTGCCCTGAGCCCTAAGGCCGACTACCGGGCCCACCCACCCAACACCCAGAGCCCTACACCCAACCCTACCCCAGCCCTAAGCCCTAGTACCGAGACCCACCATAGCCCCCCCCAGGCCCTAAACCCTATCACCGACCCCCTACCCAGCCCTGAGCCCTAAGACCAACACCCCCCGCAGCCCCCCCAGGCCCCAAAACCCTAACACCGAACCCCTTCCCAGCCCTGAGCCCTAAGACCGAGACCCCCGCAGCCCCCCCAGGCCCCAAACTCTAACACCAACCCCTCCCCAGCCCTGAGCCCTAAGACCGAGACCCCCCACAGCCCCCCCCGCAAGCCCAAAACCCTACTAACGACCCCTCCCCAGCCCTGAACCCTAAGACCGAGACCCCCCCGCAGCCCCCAGGACCACAACCCTAACACCGACCCCTACCCAGCCCTGAGCCCTAAGACCGAGACCCCCCGCAGCCTCCCCCTAGCCACAAACCCTACAACCGACCCTACCCCAACCCTACGTCTAACTGCCCTGAGCCCTAAGGCCGACTACCGGGCCCACCCACCCAACACCCAGAGCCCTACACCCAACCCTACCCCAGCCCTAAGCCCTAGTACCGAGACCCGCCATAGCCCCCCCCCTGGCCCTAAACCCTAACACTGACCCCTACCCAGCCCTGAGCCCTAAGACCGACACCCCCCGCAGCCCCCCCAGGCCCCAAAACCCTAACACCGAACCCCTTTCCAGCCCTGAGCCCTAAGACCGAGACCCGCCATAGCCCCCCCCAGGCCCTAAACCCTATCACCGACCCCCTACCCAGCCCTGAGCCCTAAGACCAACACCCCCCGCAGCCCCCCCAGGCCCCAAAACCCTAACACCGAACCCCTTCCCAGCCCTGAGCCCTAAGACCGAGACCCCCGCAGCCCCCCCAGGCCCCAAACTCTAACACCAACCCCTCCCCAGCCCTGAGCCCTAAGACCGAGACCCCCCACAGCCCCCCCCGCAAGCCCAAAACCCTACTAACGACCCCTCCCCAGCCCTGAACCCTAAGACCGAGACCCCCCCGCAGCCCCCAGGACCACAACCCTAACACCGACCCCTACCCAGCCCTGAGCCCTAAGACCGAGACCCCCCGCAGCCTCCCCCTAGCCACAAACCCTACAACCGACCCTACCCCAACCCTACGTCTAACTGCCCTGAGCCCTAAGGCCGACTACCGGGCCCACCCAGAGCCCTACACCCAACCCTACCCCAGCCCTAAGCCCTAGTACCGAGACCCACCATAGCCCCCCCCAGGCCCTAAACCCTAACACCGACCCCTACCCAGCCCTGAGCCCTAAGACCGAGACCCCCCACAGCCCCCACCCCCAAGCCCAACACCCTACTAACGACCCCTCCCTAGCCCTGAACCCTAAGACCGAGACCCCCCCGCAGCCCCCAGGACCACAACCCTAACACCGACCCCTACCCAGCCCTGAGCCCTAAGACCGAGACCCCCCGCAGCCTCCCCCTAGCCACAAACCCTACAACCGACCCTACCCCAACCCTACGTCTAACTGCCCTGAGCCCTAAGGCCGACTACCGGGCCCACCCAGAGCCCTACACCCAACCCTACCCCAGCCCTAAGCCCTAGTACCGAGACCCACCATAGCCCCCCCCAGGCCCTAAACCCTAACACCGACCCCTACCCAGCCCTGAGCCCTAAGACCGACACCCCCCACAGCCCCCACCCCCAAGCCCAACACCCTACTAACGACCCCTCCCTAGCCCTGAACCCTAAGACCGAGACCCCCCCGCAGCCCCCAGGACCACAACCCTAACACCGACCCCTACCCAGCCCTGAGCCCTAAGACCGAGACCCCCCGCAGCCTCCCCCTAGCCACAAACCCTACAACCGACCCTACCCCAACCCTACGTCTAACTGCCCTGAGCCCTAAGGCCGACTACCGGGCCCACCCAGAGCCCTACACCCAACCCTACCCCAGCCCTAAGCCCTAGTACCGAGACCCACCATAGCCCCCCCCAGGCCCTAAACCCTAACACCGACCCCTACCCAGCCCTGAGCCCTAAGACCGACACCCCCCACAGCCCCCACCCCCAAGCCCAACACCCTACTAACGACCCCTCCCTAGCCCTGAACCCTAAGACCGAGACCCCCCCGCAGCCCCCAGGACCACAACCCTAACACCGACCCCTACCCAGCCCTGAGCCCTAAGACCGAGACCCCCCGCAGCCTCCCCCTAGCCACAAACCCTACAACCGACCCTACCCCAACCCTACGTCTAACTGCCCTGAGCCCTAAGGCCGACTACCGGGCCCACCCACCCAACACCCAGAGCCCTACACCCAACCCTACCCCAGCCCTAAGCCCTAGTACCGAGACCCGCCATAGCCCCCCCCCTGGCCCTAAACCCTAACACTGACCCCTACCCAGCCCTGAGCCCTAAGACCGACACCCCCCGCAGCCCCCCCAGGCCCCAAAACCCTAACACCGAACCCCTTCCCAGCCCTGAGCCCTAAGACCGAGACCCCCGCAGCCCCCCCAGGCCCCAAACTCTAACACCAACCCCTCCCCAGCCCTGAGCCCTAAGACCGAGACCCCCCACAGCCCCCCCCGCAAGCCCAAAACCCTACTAACGACCCCTCCCCAGCCCTGAACCCTAAGACCGAGACCCCCCCGCAGCCCCCAGGACCACAACCCTAACACCGACCCCTACCCAGCCCTGAGCCCTAAGACCGAGACCCCCCGCAGCCTCCCCCTAGCCACAAACCCTACAACCGACCCTACCCCAACCCTACGTCTAACTGCCCTGAGCCCTAAGGCCGACTACCGGGCCCACCCAGAGCCCTACACCCAACCCTACCCCAGCCCTAAGCCCTAGTACCGAGACCCACCATAGCCCCCCCCAGGCCCTAAACCCTAACACCGACCCCTACCCAGCCCTGAGCCCTAAGACCGACACCCCCCACAGCCCCCACCCCCAAGCCCAACACCCTACTAACGACCCCTCCCTAGCCCTGAACCCTAAGACCGAGACCCCCCCGCAGCCCCCAGGACCACAACCCTAACACCGACCCCTACCCAGCCCTGAGCCCTAAGACCGAGACCCCCCGCAGCCTCCCCCTAGCCACAAACCCTACAACCGACCCTACCCCAACCCTACGTCTAACTGCCCTGAGCCCTAAGGCCGACTACCGGGCCCACCCACCCAACACCCAGAGCCCTACACCCAACCCTACCCCAGCCCTAAGCCCTAGTACCGAGACCCGCCATAGCCCCCCCCCTGGCCCTAAACCCTAACACTGACCCCTACCCAGCCCTGAGCCCTAAGACCGACACCCCCCGCAGCCCCCCCAGGCCCCAAAACCCTAACACCGAACCCCTTCCCAGCCCTGAGCCCTAAGACCGAGACCCCCGCAGCCCCCCCAGGCCCCAAACTCTAACACCAACCCCTCCCCAGCCCTGAGCCCTAAGACCGAGACCCCCCACAGCCCCCCCCGCAAGCCCAAAACCCTACTAACGACCCCTCCCCAGCCCTGAACCCTAAGACCGAGACCCCCCCGCAGCCCCCAGGACCACAACCCTAACACCGACCCCTACCCAGCCCTGAGCCCTAAGACCGAGACCCCCCGCAGCCTCCCCCTAGCCACAAACCCTACAACCGACCCTACCCCAATCCTACGTCTAACTGCCCTGAGCCCTAAGGCCGACTACCGGGCCCACCCACCCAACACCCAGAGCCCTACACCCAACCCTACCCCAGCCCTAAGCCCTAGTACCGAGACCCACCATAGCCCCCCCCAGGCCCTAAACCCTATCACCGACCCCCTACCCAGCCCTGAGCCCTAAGACCAACACCCCCCGCAGCCCCCCCAGGCCCCAAAACCCTAACACCGAACCCCTTCCCAGCCCTGAGCCCTAAGACCGAGACCCCCGCAGCCCCCCCAGGCCCCAAACTCTAACACCAACCCCTACCCAGCCCTGAGCCCTAAGACCGACACCCCCCACAGCCCCCACCCCCAAGCCCAACACCCTACTAACGACCCCTCCCTAGCCCTGAACCCTAAGACCGAGACCCCCCCGCAGCCCCCAGGACCACAACCCTAACACCGACCCCTACCCAGCCCTGAGCCCTAAGACCGAGACCCCCCGCAGCCTCCCCCTAGCCACAAACCCTACAACCGACCCTACCCCAACCCTACGTCTAACTGCCCTGAGCCCTAAGGCCGACTACCGGGCCCACCCACCCAACACCCAGAGCCCTACACCCAACCCTACCCCAGCCCTAAGCCCTAGTACCGAGACCCACCATAGCCCCCCCCAGGCCCTAAACCCTATCACCGACCCCCTACCCAGCCCTGAGCCCTAAGACCGACACCCCCCGCAGCCCCCCCAGGCCCCAAAACCCTAACACCGAACCCCTTTCCAGCCCTGAGCCCTAAGACCGAGACCCGCCATAGCCCCCCCCAGGCCCTAAACCCTATCACCGACCCCCTACCCAGCCCTGAGCCCTAAGACCAACACCCCCCGCAGCCCCCCCAGGCCCCAAAACCCTAACACCGAACCCCTTCCCAGCCCTGAGCCCTAAGACCGAGACCCCCGCAGCCCCCCCAGGCCCCAAACTCTAACACCAACCCCTCCCCAGCCCTGAGCCCTAAGACCGAGACCCCCCACAGCCCCCCCCGCAAGCCCAAAACCCTACTAACGACCCCTCCCCAGCCCTGAACCCTAAGACCGAGACCCCCCCGCAGCCCCCAGGACCACAACCCTAACACCGACCCCTACCCAGCCCTGAGCCCTAAGACCGAGACCCCCCGCAGCCTCCCCCTAGCCACAAACCCTACAACCGACCCTACCCCAATCCTACGTCTAACTGCCCTGAGCCCTAAGGCCGACTACCGGGCCCACCCACCCAACACCCAGAGCCCTACACCCAACCCTACCCCAGCCCTAAGCCCTAGTACCGAGACCCACCATAGCCCCCCCCAGGCCCTAAACCCTATCACCGACCCCCTACCCAGCCCTGAGCCCTAAGACCAACACCCCCCGCAG
Source organism: Triturus cristatus (assembly GCF_964204655.1). Classification (NCBI taxonomy): domain Eukaryota; kingdom Metazoa; phylum Chordata; class Amphibia; order Caudata; family Salamandridae; genus Triturus; species Triturus cristatus. Next base: position 193,884 of record NW_028187491.1, read on the forward strand.
CCCCCCCAGGCCCCAAAACCCTAACACCGAACCCCTTCCCAGCCCTGAGCCCTAAGACCGAGACCCCCGCAGCCCCCCCAGGCCCCAAACTCTAACACCAACCCCTCCCCAGCCCTGAGCCCTAAGACCGAGACCCCCCACAGCCCCCCCCGCAAGCCCAAAACCCTACTAACGACCCCTCCCCAGCCCTGAACCCTAAGACCGAGACCCCCCCGCAGCCCCCAGGACCACAACCCTAACACCGACCCCTACCCAGCCCTGAGCCCTAAGACCGAGACCCCCCGCAGCCTCCCCCTAGCCACAAACCCTACAACCGACCCTACCCCAACCCTACGTCTAACTGCCCTGAGCCCTAAGGCCGACTACCGGGCCCACCCACCCAACACCCAGAGCCCTACACCCAACCCTACCCCAGCCCTAAGCCCTAGTACCGAGACCCACCATAGCCCCCCCAGGCCCTAAACCCTAACACCGACCCCTACCCAGCCCTGAGCCCTAAGACCGACACCCCCCACAGCCCCCACCCCCAAGCCCAACACCCTACTAACGACCCCTCCCTAGCCCTGAACCCTAAGACCGAGACCCCCCCGCAGCCCCCAGGACCACAACCCTAACACCGACCCCTACCCAGCCCTGAGCCCTAAGACCGAGACCCCCCGCAGCCTCCCCCTAGCCACAAACCCTACAACCGACCCTACCCCAACCCTACGTCTAACTGCCCTGAGCCCTAAGGCCGACTACCGGGCCCACCCAGAGCCCTACACCCAACCCTACCCCAGCCCTAAGCCCTAGTACCGAGACCCACCATAGCCCCCCCCAGGCCCTAAACCCTAACACCGACCCCTACCCAGCCCTGAGCCCTAAGACCGAGACCCCCCACAGCCCCCACCCCCAAGCCCAACACCCTACTAACGACCCCTCCCTAGCCCTGAACCCTAAGACCGAGACCCCCCCGCAGCCCCCAGGACCACAACCCTAACACCGACCCCTACCCAGCCCTGAGCCCTAAGACCGAGACCCCCCGCAGCCTCCCCCTAGCCACAAACCCTACAACCGACCCTACCCCAACCCTACGTCTAACTGCCCTGAGCCCTAAGGCCGACTACCGGGCCCACCCAGAGCCCTACACCCAACCCTACCCCAGCCCTAAGCCCTAGTACCGAGACCCACCATAGCCCCCCCCAGGCCCTAAACCCTAACACCGACCCCTACCCAGCCCTGAGCCCTAAGACCGACACCCCCCACAGCCCCCACCCCCAAGCCCAACACCCTACTAACGACCCCTCCCTAGCCCTGAACCCTAAGACCGAGACCCCCCCGCAGCCCCCAGGACCACAACCCTAACACCGACCCCTACCCAGCCCTGAGCCCTAAGACCGAGACCCCCCGCAGCCTCCCCCTAGCCACAAACCCTACAACCGACCCTACCCCAACCCTACGTCTAACTGCCCTGAGCCCTAAGGCCGACTACCGGGCCCACCCACCCAACACCCAGAGCCCTACACCCAACCCTACCCCAGCCCTAAGCCCTAGTACCGAGACCCGCCATAGCCCCCCCCCTGGCCCTAAACCCTAACACTGACCCCTACCCAGCCCTGAGCCCTAAGACCGACACCCCCCGCAGCCCCCCCAGGCCCCAAAACCCTAACACCGAACCCCTTTCCAGCCCTGAGCCCTAAGACCGAGACCCGCCATAGCCCCCCCCAGGCCCTAAACCCTATCACCGACCCCCTACCCAGCCCTGAGCCCTAAGACCAACACCCCCCGCAGCCCCCCCAGGCCCCAAAACCCTAACACCGAACCCCTTCCCAGCCCTGAGCCCTAAGACCGAGACCCCCGCAGCCCCCCCAGGCCCCAAACTCTAACACCAACCCCTCCCCAGCCCTGAGCCCTAAGACCGAGACCCCCCACAGCCCCCCCCGCAAGCCCAAAACCCTACTAACGACCCCTCCCCAGCCCTGAACCCTAAGACCGAGACCCCCCCGCAGCCCCCAGGACCACAACCCTAACACCGACCCCTACCCAGCCCTGAGCCCTAAGACCGAGACCCCCCGCAGCCTCCCCCTAGCCACAAACCCTACAACCGACCCTACCCCAATCCTACGTCTAACTGCCCTGAGCCCTAAGGCCGACTACCGGGCCCACCCACCCAACACCCAGAGCCCTACACCCAACCCTACCCCAGCCCTAAGCCCTAGTACCGAGACCCACCATAGCCCCCCCCAGGCCCTAAACCCTATCACCGACCCCCTACCCAGCCCTGAGCCCTAAGACCGACACCCCCCGCAGCCCCCCCAGGCCCCAAAACCCTAACACCGAACCCCTTTCCAGCCCTGAGCCCTAAGACCGAGACCCGCCATAGCCCCCCCCAGGCCCTAAACCCTATCACCGACCCCCTACCCAGCCCTGAGCCCTAAGACCGACACCCCCCGCAGCCCCCCCAGGCCCCAAAACCCTAACACCGAACCCCTTTCCAGCCCTGAGCCCTAAGACCGAGACCCGCCATAGCCCCCCCCAGGCCCTAAACCCTATCACCGACCCCCTACCCAGCCCTGAGCCCTAAGACCAACACCCCCCGCAGCCCCCCCAGGCCCCAAAACCCTAACACCGAACCCCTTCCCAGCCCTGAGCCCTAAGACCGAGACCCCCGCAGCCCCCCCAGGCCCCAAACTCTAACACCAACCCCTCCCCAGCCCTGAGCCCTAAGACCGAGACCCCCCACAGCCCCCCCCGCAAGCCCAAAACCCTACTAACGACCCCTCCCCAGCCCTGAACCCTAAGACCGAGACCCCCCCGCAGCCCCCAGGACCACAACCCTAACACCGACCCCTACCCAGCCCTGAGCCCTAAGACCGAGACCCCCCGCAGCCTCCCCCTAGCCACAAACCCTACAACCGACCCTACCCCAACCCTACGTCTAACTGCCCTGAGCCCTAAGGCCGACTACCGGGCCCACCCACCCAACACCCAGAGCCCTACACCCAACCCTACCCCAGCCCTAAGCCCTAGTACCGAGACCCACCATAGCCCCCCCCAGGCCCTAAACCCTATCACCGACCCCCTACCCAGCCCTGAGCCCTAAGACCAACACCCCCCGCAGCCCCCCCAGGCCCCAAAACCCTAACACCGAACCCCTTCCCAGCCCTGAGCCCTAAGACCGAGACCCCCGCAGCCCCCCCAGGCCCCAAACTCTAACACCAACCCCTCCCCAGCCCTGAGCCCTAAGACCGAGACCCCCCACAGCCCCCCCCGCAAGCCCAAAACCCTACTAACGACCCCTCCCCAGCCCTGAACCCTAAGACCGAGACCCCCCCGCAGCCCCCAGGACCACAACCCTAACACCGACCCCTACCCAGCCCTGAGCCCTAAGACCGAGACCCCCCGCAGCCTCCCCCTAGCCACAAACCCTACAACCGACCCTACCCCAACCCTACGTCTAACTGCCCTGAGCCCTAAGGCCGACTACCGGGCCCACCCAGAGCCCTACACCCAACCCTACCCCAGCCCTAAGCCCTAGTACCGAGACCCACCATAGCCCCCCCCAGGCCCTAAACCCTATCACCGACCCCCTACCCAGCCCTGAGCCCTAAGACCAACACCCCCCGCAGCCCCCCCAGGCCCCAAAACCCTAACACCGAACCCCTTCCCAGCCCTGAGCCCTAAGACCGAGACCCCCGCAGCCCCCCCAGGCCCCAAACTCTAACACCAACCCCTCCCCAGCCCTGAGCCCTAAGACCGAGACCCCCCACAGCCCCCCCCGCAAGCCCAAAACCCTACTAACGACCCCTCCCCAGCCCTGAACCCTAAGACCGAGACCCCCCCGCAGCCCCCAGGACCACAACCCTAACACCGACCCCTACCCAGCCCTGAGCCCTAAGACCGAGACCCCCCGCAGCCTCCCCCTAGCCACAAACCCTACAACCGACCCTACCCCAACCCTACGTCTAACTGCCCTGAGCCCTAAGGCCGACTACCGGGCCCACCCAGAGCCCTACACCCAACCCTACCCCAGCCCTAAGCCCTAGTACCGAGACCCACCATAGCCCCCCCCAGGCCCTAAACCCTATCACCGACCCCCTACCCAGCCCTGAGCCCTAAGACCAACACCCCCCGCAGCCCCCCCAGGCCCCAAAACCCTAACACCGAACCCCTTTCCAGCCCTGAGCCCTAAGACCGAGACCCGCCATAGCCCCCCCCAGGCCCTAAACCCTATCACCGACCCCCTACCCAGCCCTGAGCCCTAAGACCAACACCCCCCGCAGCCCCCCCAGGCCCCAAAACCCTAACACCGAACCCCTTCCCAGCCCTGAGCCCTAAGACCGAGACCCCCGCAGCCCCCCCAGGCCCCAAACTCTAACACCAACCCCTCCCCAGCCCTGAGCCCTAAGACCGAGACCCCCCACAGCCCCCCCCGCAAGCCCAAAACCCTACTAACGACCCCTCCCCAGCCCTGAACCCTAAGACCGAGACCCCCCCGCAGCCCCCAGGACCACAACCCTAACACCGACCCCTACCCAGCCCTGAGCCCTAAGACCGAGACCCCCCGCAGCCTCCCCCTAGCCACAAACCCTACAACCGACCCTACCCCAACCCTACGTCTAACTGCCCTGAGCCCTAAGGCCGACTACCGGGCCCACCCACCCAACACCCAGAGCCCTACACCCAACCCTACCCCAGCCCTAAGCCCTAGTACCGAGACCCACCATAGCCCCCCCCAGGCCCTAAACCCTATCACCGACCCCCTACCCAGCCCTGAGCCCTAAGACCAACACCCCCCGCAGCCCCCCCAGGCCCCAAAACCCTAACACCGAACCCCTTCCCAGCCCTGAGCCCTAAGACCGAGACCCCCGCAGCCCCCCCAGGCCCCAAACTCTAACACCAACCCCTCCCCAGCCCTGAGCCCTAAGACCGAGACCCCCCACAGCCCCCCCCGCAAGCCCAAAACCCTACTAACGACCCCTCCCCAGCCCTGAACCCTAAGACCGAGACCCCCCCGCAGCCCCCAGGACCACAACCCTAACACCGACCCCTACCCAGCCCTGAGCCCTAAGACCGAGACCCCCCGCAGCCTCCCCCTAGCCACAAACCCTACAACCGACCCTACCCCAACCCTACGTCTAACTGCCCTGAGCCCTAAGGCCGACTACCGGGCCCACCCAGAGCCCTACACCCAACCCTACCCCAGCCCTAAGCCCTAGTACCGAGACCCACCATAGCCCCCCCCAGGCCCTAAACCCTATCACCGACCCCCTACCCAGCCCTGAGCCCTAAGACCAACACCCCCCGCAGCCCCCCCAGGCCCCAAAACCCTAACACCGAACCCCTTTCCAGCCCTGAGCCCTAAGACCGAGACCCGCCATAGCCCCCCCCAGGCCCTAAACCCTATCACCGACCCCCTACCCAGCCCTGAGCCCTAAGACCAACACCCCCCGCAGCCCCCCCAGGCCCCAAAACCCTAACACCGAACCCCTTCCCAGCCCTGAGCCCTAAGACCGAGACCCCCGCAGCCCCCCCAGGCCCCAAACTCTAACACCAACCCCTCCCCAGCCCTGAGCCCTAAGACCGAGACCCCCCACAGCCCCCCCCGCAAGCCCAAAACCCTACTAACGACCCCTCCCCAGCCCTGAACCCTAAGACCGAGACCCCCCCGCAGCCCCCAGGACCACAACCCTAACACCGACCCCTACCCAGCCCTGAGCCCTAAGACCGAGACCCCCCGCAGCCTCCCCCTAGCCACAAACCCTACAACCGACCCTACCCCAACCCTACGTCTAACTGCCCTGAGCCCTAAGGCCGACTACCGGGCCCACCCAGAGCCCTACACCCAACCCTACCCCAGCCCTAAGCCCTAGTACCGAGACCCACCATAGCCCCCCCCAGGCCCTAAACCCTAACACCGACCCCTACCCAGCCCTGAGCCCTAAGACCGACACCCCCCACAGCCCCCACCCCCAAGCCCAACACCCTACTAACGACCCCTCCCTAGCCCTGAACCCTAAGACCGAGACCCCCCCGCAGCCCCCAGGACCACAACCCTAACACCGACCCCTACCCAGCCCTGAGCCCTAAGACCGAGACCCCCCGCAGCCTCCCCCTAGCCACAAACCCTACAACCGACCCTACCCCAACCCTACGTCTAACTGCCCTGAGCCCTAAGGCCGACTACCGGGCCCACCCACCCAACACCCAGAGCCCTACACCCAACCCTACCCCAGCCCTAAGCCCTAGTACCGAGACCCACCATAGCCCCCCCAGGCCCTAAACCCTAACACCGACCCCTACCCAGCCCTGAGCCCTAAGACCGACACCCCCCACAGCCCCCACCCCCAAGCCCAACACCCTACTAACGACCCCTCCCTAGCCCTGAACCCTAAGACCGAGACCCCCCCGCAGCCCCCAGGACCACAACCCTAACACCGACCCCTACCCAGCCCTGAGCCCTAAGACCGAGACCCCCCGCAGCCTCCCCCTAGCCACAAACCCTACAACCGACCCTACCCCAACCCTACGTCTAACTGCCCTGAGCCCTAAGGCCGACTACCGGGCCCACCCAGAGCCCTACACCCAACCCTACCCCAGCCCTAAGCCCTAGTACCGAGACCCACCATAGCCCCCCCCAGGCCCTAAACCCTAACACCGACCCCTACCCAGCCCTGAGCCCTAAGACCGAGACCCCCCACAGCCCCCACCCCCAAGCCCAACACCCTACTAACGACCCCTCCCTAGCCCTGAACCCTAAGACCGAGACCCCCCCGCAGCCCCCAGGACCACAACCCTAACACCGACCCCTACCCAGCCCTGAGCCCTAAGACCGAGACCCCCCGCAGCCTCCCCCTAGCCACAAACCCTACAACCGACCCTACCCCAACCCTACGTCTAACTGCCCTGAGCCCTAAGGCCGACTACCGGGCCCACCCAGAGCCCTACACCCAACCCTACCCCAGCCCTAAGCCCTAGTACCGAGACCCACCATAGCCCCCCCCAGGCCCTAAACCCTAACACCGACCCCTACCCAGCCCTGAGCCCTAAGACCGACACCCCCCACAGCCCCCACCCCCAAGCCCAACACCCTACTAACGACCCCTCCCTAGCCCTGAACCCTAAGACCGAGACCCCCCCGCAGCCCCCAGGACCACAACCCTAACACCGACCCCTACCCAGCCCTGAGCCCTAAGACCGAGACCCCCCGCAGCCTCCCCCTAGCCACAAACCCTACAACCGACCCTACCCCAACCCTACGTCTAACTGCCCTGAGCCCTAAGGCCGACTACCGGGCCCACCCACCCAACACCCAGAGCCCTACACCCAACCCTACCCCAGCCCTAAGCCCTAGTACCGAGACCCGCCATAGCCCCCCCCCTGGCCCTAAACCCTAACACTGACCCCTACCCAGCCCTGAGCCCTAAGACCGACACCCCCCGCAGCCCCCCCAGGCCCCAAAACCCTAACACCGAACCCCTTTCCAGCCCTGAGCCCTAAGACCGAGACCCGCCATAGCCCCCCCCAGGCCCTAAACCCTATCACCGACCCCCTACCCAGCCCTGAGCCCTAAGACCAACACCCCCCGCAGCCCCCCCAGGCCCCAAAACCCTAACACCGAACCCCTTCCCAGCCCTGAGCCCTAAGACCGAGACCCCCGCAGCCCCCCCAGGCCCCAAACTCTAACACCAACCCCTCCCCAGCCCTGAGCCCTAAGACCGAGACCCCCCACAGCCCCCCCCGCAAGCCCAAAACCCTACTAACGACCCCTCCCCAGCCCTGAACCCTAAGACCGAGACCCCCCCGCAGCCCCCAGGACCACAACCCTAACACCGACCCCTACCCAGCCCTGAGCCCTAAGACCGAGACCCCCCGCAGCCTCCCCCTAGCCACAAACCCTACAACCGACCCTACCCCAATCCTACGTCTAACTGCCCTGAGCCCTAAGGCCGACTACCGGGCCCACCCACCCAACACCCAGAGCCCTACACCCAACCCTACCCCAGCCCTAAGCCCTAGTACCGAGACCCACCATAGCCCCCCCCAGGCCCTAAACCCTATCACCGACCCCCTACCCAGCCCTGAGCCCTAAGACCGACACCCCCCGCAGCCCCCCCAGGCCCCAAAACCCTAACACCGAACCCCTTTCCAGCCCTGAGCCCTAAGACCGAGACCCGCCATAGCCCCCCCCAGGCCCTAAACCCTATCACCGACCCCCTACCCAGCCCTGAGCCCTAAGACCGACACCCCCCGCAGCCCCCCCAGGCCCCAAAACCCTAACACCGAACCCCTTTCCAGCCCTGAGCCCTAAGACCGAGACCCGCCATAGCCCCCCCCAGGCCCTAAACCCTATCACCGACCCCCTACCCAGCCCTGAGCCCTAAGACCAACACCCCCCGCAGCCCCCCCAGGCCCCAAAACCCTAACACCGAACCCCTTCCCAGCCCTGAGCCCTAAGACCGAGACCCCCGCAGCCCCCCCAGGCCCCAAACTCTAACACCAACCCCTCCCCAGCCCTGAGCCCTAAGACCGAGACCCCCCACAGCCCCCCCCGCAAGCCCAAAACCCTACTAACGACCCCTCCCCAGCCCTGAACCCTAAGACCGAGACCCCCCCGCAGCCCCCAGGACCACAACCCTAACACCGACCCCTACCCAGCCCTGAGCCCTAAGACCGAGACCCCCCGCAGCCTCCCCCTAGCCACAAACCCTACAACCGACCCTACCCCAACCCTACGTCTAACTGCCCTGAGCCCTAAGGCCGACTACCGGGCCCACCCACCCAACACCCAGAGCCCTACACCCAACCCTACCCCAGCCCTAAGCCCTAGTACCGAGACCCGCCATAGCCCCCCCCCTGGCCCTAAACCCTAACACTGACCCCTACCCAGCCCTGAGCCCTAAGACCGACACCCCCCGCAGCCCCCCCAGGCCCCAAAACCCTAACACCGAACCCCTTTCCAGCCCTGAGCCCTAAGACCGAGACCCGCCATAGCCCCCCCCAGGCCCTAAACCCTATCACCGACCCCCTACCCAGCCCTGAGCCCTAAGACCAACACCCCCCGCAGCCCCCCCAGGCCCCAAAACCCTAACACCGAACCCCTTCCCAGCCCTGAGCCCTAAGACCGAGACCCCCGCAGCCCCCCCAGGCCCCAAACTCTAACACCAACCCCTCCCCAGCCCTGAGCCCTAAGACCGAGACCCCCCACAGCCCCCCCCGCAAGCCCAAAACCCTACTAACGACCCCTCCCCAGCCCTGAACCCTAAGACCGAGACCCCCCCGCAGCCCCCAGGACCACAACCCTAACACCGACCCCTACCCAGCCCTGAGCCCTAAGACCGAGACCCCCCGCAGCCTCCCCCTAGCCACAAACCCTACAACCGACCCTACCCCAACCCTACGTCTAACTGCCCTGAGCCCTAAGGCCGACTACCGGGCCCACCCACCCAACACCCAGAGCCCTACACCCAACCCTACCCCAGCCCTAAGCCCTAGTACCGAGACCCGCCATAGCCCCCCCCCTGGCCCTAAACCCTAACACTGACCCCTACCCAGCCCTGAGCCCTAAGACCGACACCCCCCGCAGCCCCCCCAGGCCCCAAAACCCTAACACCGAACCCCTTTCCAGCCCTGAGCCCTAAGACCGAGACCCGCCATAGCCCCCCCCAGGCCCTAAACCCTATCACCGACCCCCTACCCAGCCCTGAGCCCTAAGACCAACACCCCCCGCAGCCCCCCCAGGCCCCAAAACCCTAACACCGAACCCCTTCCCAGCCCTGAGCCCTAAGACCGAGACCCCCGCAGCCCCCCCAGGCCCCAAACTCTAACACCAACCCCTCCCCAGCCCTGAGCCCTAAGACCGAGACCCCCCACAGCCCCCCCCGCAAGCCCAAAACCCTACTAACGACCCCTCCCCAGCCCTGAACCCTAAGACCGAGACCCCCCCGCAGCCCCCAGGACCACAACCCTAACACCGACCCCTACCCAGCCCTGAGCCCTAAGACCGAGACCCCCCGCAGCCTCCCCCTAGCCACAAACCCTACAACCGACCCTACCCCAACCCTACGTCTAACTGCCCTGAGCCCTAAGGCCGACTACCGGGCCCACCCAGAGCCCTACACCCAACCCTACCCCAGCCCTAAGCCCTAGTACCGAGACCCACCATAGCCCCCCCCAGGCCCTAAACCCTATCACCGACCCCCTACCCAGCCCTGAGCCCTAAGACCAACACCCCCCGCAGCCCCCCCAGGCCCCAAAACCCTAACACCGAACCCCTTCCCAGCCCTGAGCCCTAAGACCGAGACCCCCGCAGCCCCCCCAGGCCCCAAACTCTAACACCAACCCCTCCCCAGCCCTGAGCCCTAAGACCGAGACCCCCCACAGCCCCCACCCCAAGCCCAAAACCCTACTAACGACCCCTCCCCAGCCCTAAACCCTAAGACCGAAACCCCCCGCAGCCCCCAGGACCACAACCCTAACACCGACCCCTACCCAGCCCTGAGCCCTAAGACCGAGACTCCCCGCAGCCTCCCCCTAGCCACAAACCCTACAACCGACCCTACCCCAATCCTACGTCTAACTGCCCTGAGCCCTAAGGCCGACTACCGGGCCCACCCACCCAACACCCAGAGCCCTACACCCAACCCTACCCCAGCCCTAAGCCCTAGTACCGAGACCCGCCATAGCCCCCCCCCTGGCCCTAAACCCTAACACTGACCCCTACCCAGCCCTGAGCCCTAAGACCGACACCCCCCGCAGCCCCCCCAGGCCCCAAAACCCTAACACCGAACCCCTTTCCAGCCCTGAGCCCTAAGACCGAGACCCGCCATAGCCCCCCCCAGGCCCTAAACCCTATCACCGACCCCCTACCCAGCCCTGAGCCCTAAGACCAACACCCCCCGCAGCCCCCCCAGGCCCCAAAACCCTAACACCGAACCCCTTCCCAGCCCTGAGCCCTAAGACCAAGACCCCCGCAGCCCCCCCAGGCCCCAAACTCTAACACCAACCCCTCCCCAGCCCTGAGCCCTAAGACCGACACCCCCCACAGCCCCCACCCCCAAGCCCAACACCCTACTAACGACCCCTCCCTAGCCCTGAACCCTAAGACCGAGACCCCCCCGCAGCCCCCAGGACCACAACCCTAACACCGACCCCTACCCAGCCCTGAGCCCTAAGACCGAGACCCCCCGCAGCCTCCCCCTAGCCACAAACCCTACAACCGACCCTACCCCAACCCTACGTCTAACTGCCCTGAGCCCTAAGGCCGACTACCGGGCCCACCCAGAGCCCTACACCCAACCCTACCCCAGCCCTAAGCCCTAGTACCGAGACCCACCATAGCCCCCCCCAGGCCCTAAACCCTATCACCGACCCCCTACCCAGCCCTGAGCCCTAAGACCAACACCCCCCGCAGCCCCCCCAGGCCCCAAAACCCTAACACCGAACCCCTTCCCAGCCCTGAGCCCTAAGACCAAGACCCCCGCAGCCCCCCCAGGCCCCAAACTCTAACACCAACCCCTCCCCAGCCCTGAGCCCTAAGACCGACACCCCCCACAGCCCCCACCCCCAAGCCCAACACCCTACTAACGACCCCTCCCTAGCCCTGAACCCTAAGACCGAGACCCCCCCGCAGCCCCCAGGACCACAACCCTAACACCGACCCCTACCCAGCCCTGAGCCCTAAGACCGAGACCCCCCGCAGCCTCCCCCTAGCCACAAACCCTACAACCGACCCTACCCCAACCCTACGTCTAACTGCCCTGAGCCCTAAGGCCGACTACCGGGCCCACCCAGAGCCCTACACCCAACCCTACCCCAGCCCTAAGCCCTAGTACCGAGACCCACCATAGCCCCCCCCAGGCCCTAAACCCTATCACCGACCCCCTACCCAGCCCTGAGCCCTAAGACCAACACCCCCCGCAGCCCCCCCAGGCCCCAAAACCCTAACACCGAACCCCTTCCCAGCCCTGAGCCCTAAGACCAAGACCCCCGCAGCCCCCCCAGGCCCCAAACTCTAACACCAACCCCTCCCCAGCCCTGAGCCCTAAGACCGACACCCCCCACAGCCCCCCCCGCAAGCCCAAAACCCTACTAACGACCCCTCCCCAGCCCTGAACCCTAAGACCGAGACCCCCCCGCAGCCCCCAGGACCACAACCCTAACACCGACCCCTACCCAGCCCTGAGCCCTAAGACCGAGACCCCCCGCAGCCTCCCCCTAGCCACAAACCCTACAACCGACCCTACCCCAACCCTACGTCTAACTGCCCTGAGCCCTAAGGCCGACTACCGGGCCCACCCACCCAACACCCAGAGCCCTACACCCAACCCTACCCCAGCCCTAAGCCCTAGTACCGAGACCCGCCATAGCCCCCCCCAGGCCCTAAACCCTATCACCGACCCCCTACCCAGCCCTGAGCCCTAAGACCAACACCCCCCGCAGCCCCCCCAGGCCCCAAAACCCTAACACCGAACCCCTTCCCAGCCCTGAGCCCTAAGACCGAGACCCCCGCAGCCCCCCCAGGCCCCAAACTCTAACACCAACCCCTCCCCAGCCCTGAGCCCTAAGACCGAGACCCCCCACAGCCCCCCCCGCAAGCCCAAAACCCTACTAACGACCCCTCCCCAGCCCTGAACCCTAAGACCGAGACCCCCCCGCAGCCCCCAGGACCACAACCCTAACACCGACCCCTACCCAGCCCTGAGCCCTAAGACCGAGACCCCCCGCAGCCTCCCCCTAGCCACAAACCCTACAACCGACCCTACCCCAACCCTACGTCTAACTGCCCTGAGCCCTAAGGCCGACTACCGGGCCCACCCACCCAACACCCAGAGCCCTACACCCAACCCTACCCCAGCCCTAAGCCCTAGTACCGAGACCCGCCATAGCCCCCCCCCTGGCCCTAAACCCTAACACTGACCCCTACCCAGCCCTGAGCCCTAAGACCGACACCCCCCGCAGCCCCCCCAGGCCCCAAAACCCTAACACCGAACCCCTTTCCAGCCCTGAGCCCTAAGACCGAGACCCGCCATAGCCCCCCCCAGGCCCTAAACCCTATCACCGACCCCCTACCCAGCCCTGAGCCCTAAGACCAACACCCCCCGCAGCCCCCCCAGGCCCCAAAACCCTAACACCGAACCCCTTCCCAGCCCTGAGCCCTAAGACCAAGACCCCCGCAGCCCCCCCAGGCCCCAAACTCTAACACCAACCCCTCCCCAGCCCTGAGCCCTAAGACCGACACCCCCCACAGCCCCCCCCGCAAGCCCAAAACCCTACTAACGACCCCTCCCCAGCCCTGAACCCTAAGACCGAGACCCCCCCGCAGCCCCCAGGACCACAACCCTAACACCGACCCCTACCCAGCCCTGAGCCCTAAGACCGAGACCCCCCGCAGCCTCCCCCTAGCCACAAACCCTACAACCGACCCTACCCCAATCCTACGTCTAACTGCCCTGAGCCCTAAGGCCGACTACCGGGCCCACCCACCCAACACCCAGAGCCCTACACCCAACCCTACCCCAGCCCTAAGCCCTAGTACCGAGACCCGCCATAGCCCCCCCCCTGGCCCTAAACCCTAACACTGACCCCTACCCAGCCCTGAGCCCTAAGACCGACACCCCCCGCAGCCCCCCCAGGCCCCAAAACCCTAACACCGAACCCCTTTCCAGCCCTGAGCCCTAAGACCGAGACCCGCCATAGCCCCCCCAGGCCCTAAACCCTATCACCGACCCCCTACCCAGCCCTGAGCCCTAAGACCAACACCCCCCGCAGCCCCCCCAGGCCCCAAAACCCTAACACCGAACCCCTTCCCAGCCCTGAGCCCTAAGACCAAGACCCCCGCAGCCCCCCCAGGCCCCAAACTCTAACACCAACCCCTCCCCAGCCCTGAGCCCTAAGACCGACACCCCCCACAGCCCCCCCCGCAAGCCCAAAACCCTACTAACGACCCCTCCCCAGCCCTGAACCCTAAGACCGAGACCCCCCCGCAGCCCCCAGGACCACAACCCTAACACCGACCCCTACCCAGCCCTGAGCCCTAAGACCGAGACCCCCCGCAGCCTCCCCCTAGCCACAAACCCTACAACCGACCCTACCCCAACCCTACGTCTAACTGCCCTGAGCCCTAAGGCCGACTACCGGGCCCACCCACCCAACACCCAGAGCCCTACACCCAACCCTACCCCAGCCCTAAGCCCTAGTACCGAGACCCGCCATAGCCCCCCCCAGGCCCTAAACCCTATCACCGACCCCCTACCCAGCCCTGAGCCCTAAGACCAACACCCCCCGCAGCCCCCCCAGGCCCCAAAACCCTAACACCGAACCCCTTCCCAGCCCTGAGCCCTAAGACCGAGACCCCCGCAGCCCCCCCAGGCCCCAAACTCTAACACCAACCCCTCCCCAGCCCTGAGCCCTAAGACCGAGACCCCCCACAGCCCCCCCCGCAAGCCCAAAACCCTACTAACGACCCCTCCCCAGCCCTGAACCCTAAGACCGAGACCCCCCCGCAGCCCCCAGGACCACAACCCTAACACCGACCCCTACCCAGCCCTGAGCCCTAAGACCGAGACCCCCCGCAGCCTCCCCCTAGCCACAAACCCTACAACCGACCCTACCCCAACCCTACGTCTAACTGCCCTGAGCCCTAAGGCCGACTACCGGGCCCACCCACCCAACACCCAGAGCCCTACACCCAACCCTACCCCAGCCCTAAGCCCTAGTACCGAGACCCGCCATAGCCCCCCCCCTGGCCCTAAACCCTAACACTGACCCCTACCCAGCCCTGAGCCCTAAGACCGACACCCCCCGCAGCCCCCCAGGCCCCAAAACCCTAACACCGAACCCCTTTCCAGCCCTGAGCCCTAAGACCGAGACCCGCCATAGCCCCCCCCAGGCCCTAAACCCTATCACCGACCCCCTACCCAGCCCTGAGCCCTAAGACCAACACCCCCCGCAGCCCCCCCAGGCCCCAAAACCCTAACACCGAACCCCTTCCCAGCCCTGAGCCCTAAGACCGAGACCCCCGCAGCCCCCCCAGGCCCCAAACTCTAACACCAACCCCTCCCCAGCCCTGAGCCCTAAGACCGAGACCCCCCACAGCCCCCCCCGCAAGCCCAAAACCCTACTAACGACCCCTCCCCAGCCCTGAACCCTAAGACCGAGACCCCCCCGCAGCCCCCAGGACCACAACCCTAACACCGACCCCTACCCAGCCCTGAGCCCTAAGACCGAGACCCCCCGCAGCCTCCCCCTAGCCACAAACCCTACAACCGACCCTACCCCAACCCTACGTCTAACTGCCCTGAGCCCTAAGGCCGACTACCGGGCCCACCCACCCAACACCCAGAGCCCTACACCCAACCCTACCCCAGCCCTAAGCCCTAGTACCGAGACCCGCCATAGCCCCCCCCCTGGCCCTAAACCCTAACACTGACCCCTACCCAGCCCTGAGCCCTAAGACCGACACCCCCCGCAGCCCCCCCAGGCCCCAAAACCCTAACACCGAACCCCTTTCCAGCCCTGAGCCCTAAGACCGAGACCCGCCATAGCCCCCCCCAGGCCCTAAACCCTATCACCGACCCCCTACCCAGCCCTGAGCCCTAAGACCAACACCCCCCGCAGCCCCCCCAGGCCCCAAAACCCTAACACCGAACCCCTTCCCAGCCCTGAGCCCTAAGACCGAGACCCCCGCAGCCCCCCCAGGCCCCAAACTCTAACACCAACCCCTCCCCAGCCCTGAGCCCTAAGACCGAGACCCCCCACAGCCCCCCCCGCAAGCCCAAAACCCTACTAACGACCCCTCCCCAGCCCTGAACCCTAAGACCGAGACCCCCCCGCAGCCCCCAGGACCACAACCCTAACACCGACCCCTACCCAGCCCTGAGCCCTAAGACCGAGACCCCCCGCAGCCTCCCCCTAGCCACAAACCCTACAACCGACCCTACCCCAATCCTACGTCTAACTGCCCTGAGCCCTAAGGCCGACTACCGGGCCCACCCACCCAACACCCAGAGCCCTACACCCAACCCTACCCCAGCCCTAAGCCCTAGTACCGAGACCCGCCATAGCCCCCCCCCTGGCCCTAAACCCTAACACTGACCCCTACCCAGCCCTGAGCCCTAAGACCGACACCCCCCGCAGCCCCCCCAGGCCCCAAAACCCTAACACCGAACCCCTTTCCAGCCCTGAGCCCTAAGACCGAGACCCGCCATAGCCCCCCCCAGGCCCTAAACCCTATCACCGACCCCCTACCCAGCCCTGAGCCCTAAGACCAACACCCCCCGCAGCCCCCCCAGGCCCCAAAACCCTAACACCGAACCCCTTCCCAGCCCTGAGCCCTAAGACCGAGACCCCCGCAGCCCCCCCAGGCCCCAAACTCTAACACCAACCCCTCCCCAGCCCTGAGCCCTAAGACCGAGACCCCCCACAGCCCCCCCCGCAAGCCCAAAACCCTACTAACGACCCCTCCCCAGCCCTGAACCCTAAGACCGAGACCCCCCCGCAGCCCCCAGGACCACAACCCTAACACCGACCCCTACCCAGCCCTGAGCCCTAAGACCGAGACCCCCCGCAGCCTCCCCCTAGCCACAAACCCTACAACCGACCCTACCCCAACCCTACGTCTAACTGCCCTGAGCCCTAAGGCCGACTACCGGGCCCACCCACCCAACACCCAGAGCCCTACACCCAACCCTACCCCAGCCCTAAGCCCTAGTACCGAGACCCGCCATAGCCCCCCCCCTGGCCCTAAACCCTAACACTGACCCCTACCCAGCCCTGAGCCCTAAGACCGACACCCCCCGCAGCCCCCCCAGGCCCCAAAACCCTAACACCGAACCCCTTTCCAGCCCTGAGCCCTAAGACCGAGACCCGCCATAGCCCCCCCCAGGCCCTAAACCCTATCACCGACCCCCTACCCAGCCCTGAGCCCTAAGACCAACACCCCCCGCAGCCCCCCCAGGCCCCAAAACCCTAACACCGAACCCCTTCCCAGCCCTGAGCCCTAAGACCGAGACCCCCGCAGCCCCCCCAGGCCCCAAACTCTAACACCAACCCCTCCCCAGCCCTGAGCCCTAAGACCGAGACCCCCCACAGCCCCCACCCCCAAGCCCAACACCCTACTAACGACCCCTCCCCAGCCCTGAACCCTAAGACCGAGACCCCCCCGCAGCCCCCAGGACCACAACCCTAACACCGACCCCTACCCAGCCCTGAGCCCTAAGACCGAGACCCCCCGCAGCCTCCCCCTAGCCACAAACCCTACAACCGACCCTACCCCAATCCTACGTCTAACTGCCCTGAGCCCTAAGGCCGACTACCGGGCCCACCCACCCAACACCCAGAGCCCTACACCCAACCCTACCCCAGCCCTAAGCCCTAGTACCGAGACCCGCCATAGCCCCCCCCCTGGCCCTAAACCCTAACACTGACCCCTACCCAGCCCTGAGCCCTAAGACCGACACCCCCCGCAGCCCCCCCAGGCCCCAAAACCCTAACACCGAACCCCTTTCCAGCCCTGAGCCCTAAGACCGAGACCCGCCATAGCCCCCCCCAGGCCCTAAACCCTATCACCGACCCCCTACCCAGCCCTGAGCCCTAAGACCAACACCCCCCGCAGCCCCCCCAGGCCCCAAAACCCTAACACCGAACCCCTTCCCAGCCCTGAGCCCTAAGACCGAGACCCCCGCAGCCCCCCCAGGCCCCAAACTCTAACACCAACCCCTCCCCAGCCCTGAGCCCTAAGACCGAGACCCCCCACAGCCCCCCCCGCAAGCCCAAAACCCTACTAACGACCCCTCCCCAGCCCTGAACCCTAAGACCGAGACCCCCCCGCAGCCCCCAGGACCACAACCCTAACACCGACCCCTACCCAGCCCTGAGCCCTAAGACCGAGACCCCCCGCAGCCTCCCCCTAGCCACAAACCCTACAACCGACCCTACCCCAACCCTACGTCTAACTGCCCTGAGCCCTAAGGCCGACTACCGGGCCCACCCACCCAACACCCAGAGCCCTACACCCAACCCTACCCCAGCCCTAAGCCCTAGTACCGAGACCCGCCATAGCCCCCCCCCTGGCCCTAAACCCTAACACTGACCCCTACCCAGCCCTGAGCCCTAAGACCGACACCCCCCGCAGCCCCCCCAGGCCCCAAAACCCTAACACCGAACCCCTTTCCAGCCCTGAGCCCTAAGACCGAGACCCGCCATAGCCCCCCCCAGGCCCTAAACCCTATCACCGACCCCCTACCCAGCCCTGAGCCCTAAGACCAACACCCCCCGCAGCCCCCCCAGGCCCCAAAACCCTAACACCGAACCCCTTCCCAGCCCTGAGCCCTAAGACCAAGACCCCCGCAGCCCCCCCAGGCCCCAAACTCTAACACCAACCCCTCCCCAGCCCTGAGCCCTAAGACCGAGACCCCCCACAGCCCCCACCCCCAAGCCCAACACCCTACTAACGACCCCTCCCCAGCCCTGAACCCTAAGACCGAGACCCCCCCGCAGCCCCCAGGACCACAACCCTAACACCGACCCCTACCCAGCCCTGAGCCCTAAGACCGAGACCCCCCGCAGCCTCCCCCTAGCCACAAACCCTACAACCGACCCTACCCCAATCCTACGTCTAACTGCCCTGAGCCCTAAGGCCGACTACCGGGCCCACCCACCCAACACCCAGAGCCCTACACCCAACCCTACCCCAGCCCTAAGCCCTAGTACCGAGACCCGCCATAGCCCCCCCCCTGGCCCTAAACCCTAACACTGACCCCTACCCAGCCCTGAGCCCTAAGACCGACACCCCCCGCAGCCCCCCCAGGCCCCAAAACCCTAACACCGAACCCCTTTCCAGCCCTGAGCCCTAAGACCGAGACCCGCCATAGCCCCCCCCAGGCCCTAAACCCTATCACCGACCCCCTACCCAGCCCTGAGCCCTAAGACCAACACCCCCCGCAGCCCCCCCAGGCCCCAAAACCCTAACACCGAACCCCTTCCCAGCCCTGAGCCCTAAGACCAAGACCCCCGCAGCCCCCCCAGGCCCCAAACTCTAACACCAACCCCTCCCCAGCCCTGAGCCCTAAGACCGAGACCCCCCACAGCCCCCACCCCCAAGCCCAACACCCTACTAACGACCCCTCCCCAGCCCTGAACCCTAAGACCGAGACCCCCCCGCAGCCCCCAGGACCACAACCCTAACACCGACCCCTACCCAGCCCTGAGCCCTAAGACCGAGACCCCCCGCAGCCTCCCCCTAGCCACAAACCCTACAACCGACCCTACCCCAATCCTACGTCTAACTGCCCTGAGCCCTAAGGCCGACTACCGGGCCCACCCACCCAACACCCAGAGCCCTACACCCAACCCTACCCCAGCCCTAAGCCCTAGTACCGAGACCCGCCATAGCCCCCCCCCTGGCCCTAAACCCTAACACTGACCCCTACCCAGCCCTGAGCCCTAAGACCGACACCCCCCGCAGCCCCCCCAGGCCCCAAAACCCTAACACCGAACCCCTTTCCAGCCCTGAGCCCTAAGACCGAGACCCGCCATAGCCCCCCCCAGGCCCTAAACCCTATCACCGACCCCCTACCCAGCCCTGAGCCCTAAGACCAACACCCCCCGCAGCCCCCCCAGGCCCCAAAACCCTAACACCGAACCCCTTCCCAGCCCTGAGCCCTAAGACCGAGACCCCCGCAGCCCCCCCAGGCCCCAAACTCTAACACCAACCCCTCCCCAGCCCTGAGCCCTAAGACCGAGACCCCCCACAGCCCCCCCCGCAAGCCCAAAACCCTACTAACGACCCCTCCCCAGCCCTGAACCCTAAGACCGAGACCCCCCCGCAGCCCCCAGGACCACAACCCTAACACCGACCCCTACCCAGCCCTGAGCCCTAAGACCGAGACCCCCCGCAGCCTCCCCCTAGCCACAAACCCTACAACCGACCCTACCCCAACCCTACGTCTAACTGCCCTGAGCCCTAAGGCCGACTACCGGGCCCACCCACCCAACACCCAGAGCCCTACACCCAACCCTACCCCAGCCCTAAGCCCTAGTACCGAGACCCGCCATAGCCCCCCCCCTGGCCCTAAACCCTAACACTGACCCCTACCCAGCCCTGAGCCCTAAGACCGACACCCCCCGCAGCCCCCCCAGGCCCCAAAACCCTAACACCGAACCCCTTTCCAGCCCTGAGCCCTAAGACCGAGACCCGCCATAGCCCCCCCCAGGCCCTAAACCCTATCACCGACCCCCTACCCAGCCCTGAGCCCTAAGACCAACACCCCCCGCAGCCCCCCCAGGCCCCAAAACCCTAACACCGAACCCCTTCCCAGCCCTGAGCCCTAAGACCAAGACCCCCGCAGCCCCCCCAGGCCCCAAACTCTAACACCAACCCCTCCCCAGCCCTGAGCCCTAAGACCGAGACCCCCCACAGCCCCCACCCCCAAGCCCAACACCCTACTAACGACCCCTCCCCAGCCCTGAACCCTAAGACCGAGACCCCCCCGCAGCCCCCAGGACCACAACCCTAACACCGACCCCTACCCAGCCCTGAGCCCTAAGACCGAGACCCCCCGCAGCCTCCCCCTAGCCACAAACCCTACAACCGACCCTACCCCAATCCTACGTCTAACTGCCCTGAGCCCTAAGGCCGACTACCGGGCCCACCCACCCAACACCCAGAGCCCTACACCCAACCCTACCCCAGCCCTAAGCCCTAGTACCGAGACCCGCCATAGCCCCCCCCCTGGCCCTAAACCCTAACACTGACCCCTACCCAGCCCTGAGCCCTAAGACCGACACCCCCCGCAGCCCCCCCAGGCCCCAAAACCCTAACACCGAACCCCTTTCCAGCCCTGAGCCCTAAGACCGAGACCCGCCATAGCCCCCCCCAGGCCCTAAACCCTATCACCGACCCCCTACCCAGCCCTGAGCCCTAAGACCAACACCCCCCGCAGCCCCCCCAGGCCCCAAAACCCTAACACCGAACCCCTTCCCAGCCCTGAGCCCTAAGACCGAGACCCCCGCAGCCCCCCCAGGCCCCAAACTCTAACACCAACCCCTCCCCAGCCCTGAGCCCTAAGACCGAGACCCCCCACAGCCCCCCCCGCAAGCCCAAAACCCTACTAACGACCCCTCCCCAGCCCTGAACCCTAAGACCGAGACCCCCCCGCAGCCCCCAGGACCACAACCCTAACACCGACCCCTACCCAGCCCTGAGCCCTAAGACCGAGACCCCCCGCAGCCTCCCCCTAGCCACAAACCCTACAACCGACCCTACCCCAACCCTACGTCTAACTGCCCTGAGCCCTAAGGCCGACTACCGGGCCCACCCACCCAACACCCAGAGCCCTACACCCAACCCTACCCCAGCCCTAAGCCCTAGTACCGAGACCCGCCATAGCCCCCCCCCTGGCCCTAAACCCTAACACTGACCCCTACCCAGCCCTGAGCCCTAAGACCGACACCCCCCGCAGCCCCCCCAGGCCCCAAAACCCTAACACCGAACCCCTTTCCAGCCCTGAGCCCTAAGACCGAGACCCGCCATAGCCCCCCCCAGGCCCTAAACCCTATCACCGACCCCCTACCCAGCCCTGAGCCCTAAGACCAACACCCCCCGCAGCCCCCCCAGGCCCCAAAACCCTAACACCGAACCCCTTCCCAGCCCTGAGCCCTAAGACCAAGACCCCCGCAGCCCCCCCAGGCCCCAAACTCTAACACCAACCCCTCCCCAGCCCTGAGCCCTAAGACCGACACCCCCCACAGCCCCCCCCGCAAGCCCAAAACCCTACTAACGACCCCTCCCCAGCCCTGAACCCTAAGACCGAGACCCCCCCGCAGCCCCCAGGACCACAACCCTAACACCGACCCCTACCCAGCCCTGAGCCCTAAGACCGAGACCCCCCGCAGCCTCCCCCTAGCCACAAACCCTACAACCGACCCTACCCCAATCCTACGTCTAACTGCCCTGAGCCCTAAGGCCGACTACCGGGCCCACCCACCCAACACCCAGAGCCCTACACCCAACCCTACCCCAGCCCTAAGCCCTAGTACCGAGACCCGCCATAGCCCCCCCCCTGGCCCTAAACCCTAACACTGACCCCTACCCAGCCCTGAGCCCTAAGACCGACACCCCCCGCAGCCCCCCCAGGCCCCAAAACCCTAACACCGAACCCCTTTCCAGCCCTGAGCCCTAAGACCGAGACCCGCCATAGCCCCCCCCAGGCCCTAAACCCTATCACCGACCCCCTACCCAGCCCTGAGCCCTAAGACCAACACCCCCCGCAGCCCCCCCAGGCCCCAAAACCCTAACACCGAACCCCTTCCCAGCCCTGAGCCCTAAGACCAAGACCCCCGCAGCCCCCCCAGGCCCCAAACTCTAACACCAACCCCTCCCCAGCCCTGAGCCCTAAGACCGACACCCCCCACAGCCCCCCCCGCAAGCCCAAAACCCTACTAACGACCCCTCCCCAGCCCTGAACCCTAAGACCGAGACCCCCCCGCAGCCCCCAGGACCACAACCCTAACACCGACCCCTACCCAGCCCTGAGCCCTAAGACCGAGACCCCCCGCAGCCTCCCCCTAGCCACAAACCCTACAACCGACCCTACCCCAACCCTACGTCTAACTGCCCTGAGCCCTAAGGCCGACTACCGGGCCCACCCACCCAACACCCAGAGCCCTACACCCAACCCTACCCCAGCCCTAAGCCCTAGTACCGAGACCCGCCATAGCCCCCCCCCTGGCCCTAAACCCTAACACTGACCCCTACCCAGCCCTGAGCCCTAAGACCGACACCCCCCGCAGCCCCCCCAGGCCCCAAAACCCTAACACCGAACCCCTTTCCAGCCCTGAGCCCTAAGACCGAGACCCGCCATAGCCCCCCCCAGGCCCTAAACCCTATCACCGACCCCCTACCCAGCCCTGAGCCCTAAGACCAACACCCCCCGCAGCCCCCCCAGGCCCCAAAACCCTAACACCGAACCCCTTCCCAGCCCTGAGCCCTAAGACCAAGACCCCCGCAGCCCCCCCAGGCCCCAAACTCTAACACCAACCCCTCCCCAGCCCTGAGCCCTAAGACCGACACCCCCCACAGCCCCCCCCGCAAGCCCAAAACCCTACTAACGACCCCTCCCCAGCCCTGAACCCTAAGACCGAGACCCCCCCGCAGCCCCCAGGACCACAACCCTAACACCGACCCCTACCCAGCCCTGAGCCCTAAGACCGAGACCCCCCGCAGCCTCCCCCTAGCCACAAACCCTACAACCGACCCTACCCCAATCCTACGTCTAACTGCCCTGAGCCCTAAGGCCGACTACCGGGCCCACCCACCCAACACCCAGAGCCCTACACCCAACCCTACCCCAGCCCTAAGCCCTAGTACCGAGACCCGCCATAGCCCCCCCCCTGGCCCTAAACCCTAACACTGACCCCTACCCAGCCCTGAGCCCTAAGACCGACACCCCCCGCAGCCCCCCCAGGCCCCAAAACCCTAACACCGAACCCCTTTCCAGCCCTGAGCCCTAAGACCGAGACCCGCCATAGCCCCCCCCAGGCCCTAAACCCTATCACCGACCCCCTACCCAGCCCTGAGCCCTAAGACCAACACCCCCCGCAGCCCCCCCAGGCCCCAAAACCCTAACACCGAACCCCTTCCCAGCCCTGAGCCCTAAGACCAAGACCCCCGCAGCCCCCCCAGGCCCCAAACTCTAACACCAACCCCTCCCCAGCCCTGAGCCCTAAGACCGACACCCCCCACAGCCCCCCCCGCAAGCCCAAAACCCTACTAACGACCCCTCCCCAGCCCTGAACCCTAAGACCGAGACCCCCCCGCAGCCCCCAGGACCACAACCCTAACACCGACCCCTACCCAGCCCTGAGCCCTAAGACCGAGACCCCCCGCAGCCTCCCCCTAGCCACAAACCCTACAACCGACCCTACCCCAATCCTACGTCTAACTGCCCTGAGCCCTAAGGCCGACTACCGGGCCCACCCACCCAACACCCAGAGCCCTACACCCAACCCTACCCCAGCCCTAAGCCCTAGTACCGAGACCCGCCATAGCCCCCCCCCTGGCCCTAAACCCTAACACTGACCCCTACCCAGCCCTGAGCCCTAAGACCGACACCCCCCGCAGCCCCCCCAGGCCCCAAAACCCTAACACCGAACCCCTTTCCAGCCCTGAGCCCTAAGACCGAGACCCGCCATAGCCCCCCCCAGGCCCTAAACCCTATCACCGACCCCCTACCCAGCCCTGAGCCCTAAGACCAACACCCCCCGCAGCCCCCCCAGGCCCCAAAACCCTAACACCGAACCCCTTCCCAGCCCTGAGCCCTAAGACCGAGACCCCCGCAGCCCCCCCAGGCCCCAAACTCTAACACCAACCCCTCCCCAGCCCTGAGCCCTAAGACCGAGACCCCCCACAGCCCCCCCCGCAAGCCCAAAACCCTACTAACGACCCCTCCCCAGCCCTGAACCCTAAGACCGAGACCCCCCCGCAGCCCCCAGGACCACAACCCTAACACCGACCCCTACCCAGCCCTGAGCCCTAAGACCGAGACCCCCCGCAGCCTCCCCCTAGCCACAAACCCTACAACCGACCCTACCCCAACCCTACGTCTAACTGCCCTGAGCCCTAAGGCCGACTACCGGGCCCACCCACCCAACACCCAGAGCCCTACACCCAACCCTACCCCAGCCCTAAGCCCTAGTACCGAGACCCGCCATAGCCCCCCCCCTGGCCCTAAACCCTAACACTGACCCCTACCCAGCCCTGAGCCCTAAGACCGACACCCCCCGCAGCCCCCCCAGGCCCCAAAACCCTAACACCGAACCCCTTTCCAGCCCTGAGCCCTAAGACCGAGACCCGCCATAGCCCCCCCCAGGCCCTAAACCCTATCACCGACCCCCTACCCAGCCCTGAGCCCTAAGACCAACACCCCCCGCAGCCCCCCCAGGCCCCAAAACCCTAACACCGAACCCCTTCCCAGCCCTGAGCCCTAAGACCGAGACCCCCGCAGCCCCCCCAGGCCCCAAACTCTAACACCAACCCCTCCCCAGCCCTGAGCCCTAAGACCGAGACCCCCCACAGCCCCCCCCGCAAGCCCAAAACCCTACTAACGACCCCTCCCCAGCCCTGAACCCTAAGACCGAGACCCCCCCGCAGCCCCCAGGACCACAACCCTAACACCGACCCCTACCCAGCCCTGAGCCCTAAGACCGAGACCCCCCGCAGCCTCCCCCTAGCCACAAACCCTACAACCGACCCTACCCCAACCCTACGTCTAACTGCCCTGAGCCCTAAGGCCGACTACCGGGCCCACCCACCCAACACCCAGAGCCCTACACCCAACCCTACCCCAGCCCTAAGCCCTAGTACCGAGACCCGCCATAGCCCCCCCCCTGGCCCTAAACCCTAACACTGACCCCTACCCAGCCCTGAGCCCTAAGACCGACACCCCCCGCAGCCCCCCCAGGCCCCAAAACCCTAACACCGAACCCCTTTCCAGCCCTGAGCCCTAAGACCGAGACCCGCCATAGCCCCCCCCAGGCCCTAAACCCTATCACCGACCCCCTACCCAGCCCTGAGCCCTAAGACCAACACCCCCCGCAGCCCCCCCAGGCCCCAAAACCCTAACACCGAACCCCTTCCCAGCCCTGAGCCCTAAGACCAAGACCCCCGCAGCCCCCCCAGGCCCCAAACTCTAACACCAACCCCTCCCCAGCCCTGAGCCCTAAGACCGACACCCCCCACAGCCCCCCCCGCAAGCCCAAAACCCTACTAACGACCCCTCCCCAGCCCTGAACCCTAAGACCGAGACCCCCCCGCAGCCCCCAGGACCACAACCCTAACACCGACCCCTACCCAGCCCTGAGCCCTAAGACCGAGACCCCCCGCAGCCTCCCCCTAGCCACAAACCCTACAACCGACCCTACCCCAATCCTACGTCTAACTGCCCTGAGCCCTAAGGCCGACTACCGGGCCCACCCACCCAACACCCAGAGCCCTACACCCAACCCTACCCCAGCCCTAAGCCCTAGTACCGAGACCCGCCATAGCCCCCCCCCTGGCCCTAAACCCTAACACTGACCCCTACCCAGCCCTGAGCCCTAAGACCGACACCCCCCGCAGCCCCCCCAGGCCCCAAAACCCTAACACCGAACCCCTTTCCAGCCCTGAGCCCTAAGACCGAGACCCGCCATAGCCCCCCCCAGGCCCTAAACCCTATCACCGACCCCCTACCCAGCCCTGAGCCCTAAGACCAACACCCCCCGCAGCCCCCCCAGGCCCCAAAACCCTAACACCGAACCCCTTCCCAGCCCTGAGCCCTAAGACCGAGACCCCCGCAGCCCCCCCAGGCCCCAAACTCTAACACCAACCCCTCCCCAGCCCTGAGCCCTAAGACCGAGACCCCCCACAGCCCCCCCCGCAAGCCCAAAACCCTACTAACGACCCCTCCCCAGCCCTGAACCCTAAGACCGAGACCCCCCCGCAGCCCCCAGGACCACAACCCTAACACCGACCCCTACCCAGCCCTGAGCCCTAAGACCGAGACCCCCCGCAGCCTCCCCCTAGCCACAAACCCTACAACCGACCCTACCCCAACCCTACGTCTAACTGCCCTGAGCCCTAAGGCCGACTACCGGGCCCACCCACCCAACACCCAGAGCCCTACACCCAACCCTACCCCAGCCCTAAGCCCTAGTACCGAGACCCGCCATAGCCCCCCCCCTGGCCCTAAACCCTAACACTGACCCCTACCCAGCCCTGAGCCCTAAGACCGACACCCCCCGCAGCCCCCCCAGGCCCCAAAACCCTAACACCGAACCCCTTTCCAGCCCTGAGCCCTAAGACCGAGACCCGCCATAGCCCCCCCCAGGCCCTAAACCCTATCACCGACCCCCTACCCAGCCCTGAGCCCTAAGACCAACACCCCCCGCAGCCCCCCCAGGCCCCAAAACCCTAACACCGAACCCCTTCCCAGCCCTGAGCCCTAAGACCAAGACCCCCGCAGCCCCCCCAGGCCCCAAACTCTAACACCAACCCCTCCCCAGCCCTGAGCCCTAAGACCGACACCCCCCACAGCCCCCCCCGCAAGCCCAAAACCCTACTAACGACCCCTCCCCAGCCCTGAACCCTAAGACCGAGACCCCCCCGCAGCCCCCAGGACCACAACCCTAACACCGACCCCTACCCAGCCCTGAGCCCTAAGACCGAGACCCCCCGCAGCCTCCCCCTAGCCACAAACCCTACAACCGACCCTACCCCAATCCTACGTCTAACTGCCCTGAGCCCTAAGGCCGACTACCGGGCCCACCCACCCAACACCCAGAGCCCTACACCCAACCCTACCCCAGCCCTAAGCCCTAGTACCGAGACCCGCCATAGCCCCCCCCCTGGCCCTAAACCCTAACACTGACCCCTACCCAGCCCTGAGCCCTAAGACCGACACCCCCCGCAGCCCCCCCAGGCCCCAAAACCCTAACACCGAACCCCTTTCCAGCCCTGAGCCCTAAGACCGAGACCCGCCATAGCCCCCCCCAGGCCCTAAACCCTATCACCGACCCCCTACCCAGCCCTGAGCCCTAAGACCAACACCCCCCGCAGCCCCCCCAGGCCCCAAAACCCTAACACCGAACCCCTTCCCAGCCCTGAGCCCTAAGACCGAGACCCCCGCAGCCCCCCCAGGCCCCAAACTCTAACACCAACCCCTCCCCAGCCCTGAGCCCTAAGACCGAGACCCCCCACAGCCCCCCCCGCAAGCCCAAAACCCTACTAACGACCCCTCCCCAGCCCTGAACCCTAAGACCGAGACCCCCCCGCAGCCCCCAGGACCACAACCCTAACACCGACCCCTACCCAGCCCTGAGCCCTAAGACCGAGACCCCCCGCAGCCTCCCCCTAGCCACAAACCCTACAACCGACCCTACCCCAACCCTACGTCTAACTGCCCTGAGCCCTAAGGCCGACTACCGGGCCCACCCACCCAACACCCAGAGCCCTACACCCAACCCTACCCCAGCCCTAAGCCCTAGTACCGAGACCCGCCATAGCCCCCCCCCTGGCCCTAAACCCTAACACTGACCCCTACCCAGCCCTGAGCCCTAAGACCGACACCCCCCGCAGCCCCCCCAGGCCCCAAAACCCTAACACCGAACCCCTTTCCAGCCCTGAGCCCTAAGACCGAGACCCGCCATAGCCCCCCCCAGGCCCTAAACCCTATCACCGACCCCCTACCCAGCCCTGAGCCCTAAGACCAACACCCCCCGCAGCCCCCCCAGGCCCCAAAACCCTAACACCGAACCCCTTCCCAGCCCTG
Source organism: Triturus cristatus (assembly GCF_964204655.1). Lineage (NCBI taxonomy): Eukaryota > Metazoa > Chordata > Amphibia > Caudata > Salamandridae > Triturus > Triturus cristatus. Next base: position 222,167 of record NW_028187491.1, read on the forward strand.
AGCCCTAAGACCGAGACCCCCGCAGCCCCCCCAGGCCCCAAACTCTAACACCAACCCCTCCCCAGCCCTGAGCCCTAAGACCGAGACCCCCCACAGCCCCCCCCGCAAGCCCAAAACCCTACTAACGACCCCTCCCCAGCCCTGAACCCTAAGACCGAGACCCCCCCGCAGCCCCCAGGACCACAACCCTAACACCGACCCCTACCCAGCCCTGAGCCCTAAGACCGAGACCCCCCGCAGCCTCCCCCTAGCCACAAACCCTACAACCGACCCTACCCCAACCCTACGTCTAACTGCCCTGAGCCCTAAGGCCGACTACCGGGCCCACCCACCCAACACCCAGAGCCCTACACCCAACCCTACCCCAGCCCTAAGCCCTAGTACCGAGACCCGCCATAGCCCCCCCCCTGGCCCTAAACCCTAACACTGACCCCTACCCAGCCCTGAGCCCTAAGACCGACACCCCCCGCAGCCCCCCCAGGCCCCAAAACCCTAACACCGAACCCCTTTCCAGCCCTGAGCCCTAAGACCGAGACCCGCCATAGCCCCCCCCAGGCCCTAAACCCTATCACCGACCCCCTACCCAGCCCTGAGCCCTAAGACCAACACCCCCCGCAGCCCCCCCAGGCCCCAAAACCCTAACACCGAACCCCTTCCCAGCCCTGAGCCCTAAGACCGAGACCCCCGCAGCCCCCCCAGGCCCCAAACTCTAACACCAACCCCTCCCCAGCCCTGAGCCCTAAGACCGAGACCCCCCACAGCCCCCCCCGCAAGCCCAAAACCCTACTAACGACCCCTCCCCAGCCCTGAACCCTAAGACCGAGACCCCCCCGCAGCCCCCAGGACCACAACCCTAACACCGACCCCTACCCAGCCCTGAGCCCTAAGACCGAGACCCCCCGCAGCCTCCCCCTAGCCACAAACCCTACAACCGACCCTACCCCAACCCTACGTCTAACTGCCCTGAGCCCTAAGGCCGACTACCGGGCCCACCCACCCAACACCCAGAGCCCTACACCCAACCCTACCCCAGCCCTAAGCCCTAGTACCGAGACCCGCCATAGCCCCCCCCCTGGCCCTAAACCCTAACACTGACCCCTACCCAGCCCTGAGCCCTAAGACCGACACCCCCCGCAGCCCCCCCAGGCCCCAAAACCCTAACACCGAACCCCTTTCCAGCCCTGAGCCCTAAGACCGAGACCCGCCATAGCCCCCCCCAGGCCCTAAACCCTATCACCGACCCCCTACCCAGCCCTGAGCCCTAAGACCAACACCCCCCGCAGCCCCCCCAGGCCCCAAAACCCTAACACCGAACCCCTTCCCAGCCCTGAGCCCTAAGACCGAGACCCCCGCAGCCCCCCCAGGCCCCAAACTCTAACACCAACCCCTCCCCAGCCCTGAGCCCTAAGACCGAGACCCCCCACAGCCCCCCCCGCAAGCCCAAAACCCTACTAACGACCCCTCCCCAGCCCTGAACCCTAAGACCGAGACCCCCCCGCAGCCCCCAGGACCACAACCCTAACACCGACCCCTACCCAGCCCTGAGCCCTAAGACCGAGACCCCCCGCAGCCTCCCCCTAGCCACAAACCCTACAACCGACCCTACCCCAACCCTACGTCTAACTGCCCTGAGCCCTAAGGCCGACTACCGGGCCCACCCAGAGCCCTACACCCAACCCTACCCCAGCCCTAAGCCCTAGTACCGAGACCCACCATAGCCCCCCCCAGGCCCTAAACCCTATCACCGACCCCCTACCCAGCCCTGAGCCCTAAGACCAACACCCCCCGCAGCCCCCCCAGGCCCCAAAACCCTAACACCGAACCCCTTCCCAGCCCTGAGCCCTAAGACCGAGACCCCCGCAGCCCCCCCAGGCCCCAAACTCTAACACCAACCCCTCCCCAGCCCTGAGCCCTAAGACCGAGACCCCCCACAGCCCCCCCCGCAAGCCCAAAACCCTACTAACGACCCCTCCCCAGCCCTGAACCCTAAGACCGAGACCCCCCCGCAGCCCCCAGGACCACAACCCTAACACCGACCCCTACCCAGCCCTGAGCCCTAAGACCGAGACCCCCCGCAGCCTCCCCCTAGCCACAAACCCTACAACCGACCCTACCCCAACCCTACGTCTAACTGCCCTGAGCCCTAAGGCCGACTACCGGGCCCACCCACCCAACACCCAGAGCCCTACACCCAACCCTACCCCAGCCCTAAGCCCTAGTACCGAGACCCACCATAGCCCCCCCCAGGCCCTAAACCCTATCACCGACCCCCTACCCAGCCCTGAGCCCTAAGACCAACACCCCCCGCAGCCCCCCCAGGCCCCAAAACCCTAACACCGAACCCCTTCCCAGCCCTGAGCCCTAAGACCAAGACCCCCGCAGCCCCCCCAGGCCCCAAACTCTAACACCAACCCCTCCCCAGCCCTGAGCCCTAAGACCGACACCCCCCACAGCCCCCACCCCCAAGCCCAACACCCTACTAACGACCCCTCCCTAGCCCTGAACCCTAAGACCGAGACCCCCCCGCAGCCCCCAGGACCACAACCCTAACACCGACCCCTACCCAGCCCTGAGCCCTAAGACCGAGACCCCCCGCAGCCTCCCCCTAGCCACAAACCCTACAACCGACCCTACCCCAACCCTACGTCTAACTGCCCTGAGCCCTAAGGCCGACTACCGGGCCCACCCAGAGCCCTACACCCAACCCTACCCCAGCCCTAAGCCCTAGTACCGAGACCCACCATAGCCCCCCCCAGGCCCTAAACCCTATCACCGACCCCCTACCCAGCCCTGAGCCCTAAGACCAACACCCCCCGCAGCCCCCCCAGGCCCCAAAACCCTAACACCGAACCCCTTTCCAGCCCTGAGCCCTAAGACCGAGACCCGCCATAGCCCCCCCCAGGCCCTAAACCCTATCACCGACCCCCTACCCAGCCCTGAGCCCTAAGACCAACACCCCCCGCAGCCCCCCCAGGCCCCAAAACCCTAACACCGAACCCCTTCCCAGCCCTGAGCCCTAAGACCGAGACCCCCGCAGCCCCCCCAGGCCCCAAACTCTAACACCAACCCCTCCCCAGCCCTGAGCCCTAAGACCGAGACCCCCCACAGCCCCCCCCGCAAGCCCAAAACCCTACTAACGACCCCTCCCCAGCCCTGAACCCTAAGACCGAGACCCCCCCGCAGCCCCCAGGACCACAACCCTAACACCGACCCCTACCCAGCCCTGAGCCCTAAGACCGAGACCCCCCGCAGCCTCCCCCTAGCCACAAACCCTACAACCGACCCTACCCCAACCCTACGTCTAACTGCCCTGAGCCCTAAGGCCGACTACCGGGCCCACCCACCCAACACCCAGAGCCCTACACCCAACCCTACCCCAGCCCTAAGCCCTAGTACCGAGACCCGCCATAGCCCCCCCCCTGGCCCTAAACCCTAACACTGACCCCTACCCAGCCCTGAGCCCTAAGACCGACACCCCCCGCAGCCCCCCCAGGCCCCAAAACCCTAACACCGAACCCCTTCCCAGCCCTGAGCCCTAAGACCGAGACCCCCGCAGCCCCCCCAGGCCCCAAACTCTAACACCAACCCCTCCCCAGCCCTGAGCCCTAAGACCGAGACCCCCCACAGCCCCCCCCGCAAGCCCAAAACCCTACTAACGACCCCTCCCCAGCCCTGAACCCTAAGACCGAGACCCCCCCGCAGCCCCCAGGACCACAACCCTAACACCGACCCCTACCCAGCCCTGAGCCCTAAGACCGAGACCCCCCGCAGCCTCCCCCTAGCCACAAACCCTACAACCGACCCTACCCCAACCCTACGTCTAACTGCCCTGAGCCCTAAGGCCGACTACCGGGCCCACCCAGAGCCCTACACCCAACCCTACCCCAGCCCTAAGCCCTAGTACCGAGACCCGCCATAGCCCCCCCCCTGGCCCTAAACCCTAACACTGACCCCTACCCAGCCCTGAGCCCTAAGACCGACACCCCCCGCAGCCCCCCCAGGCCCCAAAACCCTAACACCGAACCCCTTTCCAGCCCTGAGCCCTAAGACCGAGACCCGCCATAGCCCCCCCCAGGCCCTAAACCCTATCACCGACCCCCTACCCAGCCCTGAGCCCTAAGACCAACACCCCCCGCAGCCCCCCCAGGCCCCAAAACCCTAACACCGAACCCCTTCCCAGCCCTGAGCCCTAAGACCGAGACCCCCGCAGCCCCCCCAGGCCCCAAACTCTAACACCAACCCCTCCCCAGCCCTGAGCCCTAAGACCGAGACCCCCCACAGCCCCCCCCGCAAGCCCAAAACCCTACTAACGACCCCTCCCCAGCCCTGAACCCTAAGACCGAGACCCCCCCGCAGCCCCCAGGACCACAACCCTAACACCGACCCCTACCCAGCCCTGAGCCCTAAGACCGAGACCCCCCGCAGCCTCCCCCTAGCCACAAACCCTACAACCGACCCTACCCCAACCCTACGTCTAACTGCCCTGAGCCCTAAGGCCGACTACCGGGCCCACCCACCCAACACCCAGAGCCCTACACCCAACCCTACCCCAGCCCTAAGCCCTAGTACCGAGACCCGCCATAGCCCCCCCCCTGGCCCTAAACCCTAACACTGACCCCTACCCAGCCCTGAGCCCTAAGACCGACACCCCCCGCAGCCCCCCCAGGCCCCAAAACCCTAACACCGAACCCCTTCCCAGCCCTGAGCCCTAAGACCGAGACCCCCGCAGCCCCCCCAGGCCCCAAACTCTAACACCAACCCCTCCCCAGCCCTGAGCCCTAAGACCGAGACCCCCCACAGCCCCCCCCGCAAGCCCAAAACCCTACTAACGACCCCTCCCCAGCCCTGAACCCTAAGACCGAGACCCCCCCGCAGCCCCCAGGACCACAACCCTAACACCGACCCCTACCCAGCCCTGAGCCCTAAGACCGAGACCCCCCGCAGCCTCCCCCTAGCCACAAACCCTACAACCGACCCTACCCCAACCCTACGTCTAACTGCCCTGAGCCCTAAGGCCGACTACCGGGCCCACCCAGAGCCCTACACCCAACCCTACCCCAGCCCTAAGCCCTAGTACCGAGACCCACCATAGCCCCCCCCAGGCCCTAAACCCTAACACCGACCCCTACCCAGCCCTGAGCCCTAAGACCGACACCCCCCACAGCCCCCACCCCCAAGCCCAACACCCTACTAACGACCCCTCCCTAGCCCTGAACCCTAAGACCGAGACCCCCCCGCAGCCCCCAGGACCACAACCCTAACACCGACCCCTACCCAGCCCTGAGCCCTAAGACCGAGACCCCCCGCAGCCTCCCCCTAGCCACAAACCCTACAACCGACCCTACCCCAACCCTACGTCTAACTGCCCTGAGCCCTAAGGCCGACTACCGGGCCCACCCACCCAACACCCAGAGCCCTACACCCAACCCTACCCCAGCCCTAAGCCCTAGTACCGAGACCCGCCATAGCCCCCCCCCTGGCCCTAAACCCTAACACTGACCCCTACCCAGCCCTGAGCCCTAAGACCGACACCCCCCGCAGCCCCCCCAGGCCCCAAAACCCTAACACCGAACCCCTTTCCAGCCCTGAGCCCTAAGACCGAGACCCGCCATAGCCCCCCCCAGGCCCTAAACCCTATCACCGACCCCCTACCCAGCCCTGAGCCCTAAGACCAACACCCCCCGCAGCCCCCCCAGGCCCCAAAACCCTAACACCGAACCCCTTCCCAGCCCTGAGCCCTAAGACCGAGACCCCCGCAGCCCCCCCAGGCCCCAAACTCTAACACCAACCCCTCCCCAGCCCTGAGCCCTAAGACCGAGACCCCCCACAGCCCCCCCCGCAAGCCCAAAACCCTACTAACGACCCCTCCCCAGCCCTGAACCCTAAGACCGAGACCCCCCCGCAGCCCCCAGGACCACAACCCTAACACCGACCCCTACCCAGCCCTGAGCCCTAAGACCGAGACCCCCCGCAGCCTCCCCCTAGCCACAAACCCTACAACCGACCCTACCCCAACCCTACGTCTAACTGCCCTGAGCCCTAAGGCCGACTACCGGGCCCACCCACCCAACACCCAGAGCCCTACACCCAACCCTACCCCAGCCCTAAGCCCTAGTACCGAGACCCGCCATAGCCCCCCCCCTGGCCCTAAACCCTAACACTGACCCCTACCCAGCCCTGAGCCCTAAGACCGACACCCCCCGCAGCCCCCCCAGGCCCCAAAACCCTAACACCGAACCCCTTTCCAGCCCTGAGCCCTAAGACCGAGACCCGCCATAGCCCCCCCCAGGCCCTAAACCCTATCACCGACCCCCTACCCAGCCCTGAGCCCTAAGACCAACACCCCCCGCAGCCCCCCCAGGCCCCAAAACCCTAACACCGAACCCCTTCCCAGCCCTGAGCCCTAAGACCGAGACCCCCGCAGCCCCCCCAGGCCCCAAACTCTAACACCAACCCCTCCCCAGCCCTGAGCCCTAAGACCGAGACCCCCCACAGCCCCCCCCGCAAGCCCAAAACCCTACTAACGACCCCTCCCCAGCCCTGAACCCTAAGACCGAGACCCCCCCGCAGCCCCCAGGACCACAACCCTAACACCGACCCCTACCCAGCCCTGAGCCCTAAGACCGAGACCCCCCGCAGCCTCCCCCTAGCCACAAACCCTACAACCGACCCTACCCCAACCCTACGTCTAACTGCCCTGAGCCCTAAGGCCGACTACCGGGCCCACCCACCCAACACCCAGAGCCCTACACCCAACCCTACCCCAGCCCTAAGCCCTAGTACCGAGACCCACCATAGCCCCCCCCAGGCCCTAAACCCTATCACCGACCCCCTACCCAGCCCTGAGCCCTAAGACCAACACCCCCCGCAGCCCCCCCAGGCCCCAAAACCCTAACACCGAACCCCTTTCCAGCCCTGAGCCCTAAGACCGAGACCCGCCATAGCCCCCCCCAGGCCCTAAACCCTATCACCGACCCCCTACCCAGCCCTGAGCCCTAAGACCAACACCCCCCGCAGCCCCCCCAGGCCCCAAAACCCTAACACCGAACCCCTTCCCAGCCCTGAGCCCTAAGACCAAGACCCCCGCAGCCCCCCCAGGCCCCAAACTCTAACACCAACCCCTCCCCAGCCCTGAGCCCTAAGACCGACACCCCCCACAGCCCCCACCCCCAAGCCCAACACCCTACTAACGACCCCTCCCTAGCCCTGAACCCTAAGACCGAGACCCCCCCGCAGCCCCCAGGACCACAACCCTAACACCGACCCCTACCCAGCCCTGAGCCCTAAGACCGAGACCCCCCGCAGCCTCCCCCTAGCCACAAACCCTACAACCGACCCTACCCCAACCCTACGTCTAACTGCCCTGAGCCCTAAGGCCGACTACCGGGCCCACCCAGAGCCCTACACCCAACCCTACCCCAGCCCTAAGCCCTAGTACCGAGACCCACCATAGCCCCCCCCAGGCCCTAAACCCTATCACCGACCCCCTACCCAGCCCTGAGCCCTAAGACCAACACCCCCCGCAGCCCCCCCAGGCCCCAAAACCCTAACACCGAACCCCTTTCCAGCCCTGAGCCCTAAGACCGAGACCCGCCATAGCCCCCCCCAGGCCCTAAACCCTATCACCGACCCCCTACCCAGCCCTGAGCCCTAAGACCAACACCCCCCGCAGCCCCCCCAGGCCCCAAAACCCTAACACCGAACCCCTTCCCAGCCCTGAGCCCTAAGACCAAGACCCCCGCAGCCCCCCCAGGCCCCAAACTCTAACACCAACCCCTCCCCAGCCCTGAGCCCTAAGACCGACACCCCCCACAGCCCCCACCCCCAAGCCCAACACCCTACTAACGACCCCTCCCTAGCCCTGAACCCTAAGACCGAGACCCCCCCGCAGCCCCCAGGACCACAACCCTAACACCGACCCCTACCCAGCCCTGAGCCCTAAGACCGAGACCCCCCGCAGCCTCCCCCTAGCCACAAACCCTACAACCGACCCTACCCCAATCCTACGTCTAACTGCCCTGAGCCCTAAGGCCGACTACCGGGCCCACCCACCCAACACCCAGAGCCCTACACCCAACCCTACCCCAGCCCTAAGCCCTAGTACCGAGACCCACCATAGCCCCCCCCAGGCCCTAAACCCTATCACCGACCCCCTACCCAGCCCTGAGCCCTAAGACCAACACCCCCCGCAGCCCCCCCAGGCCCCAAAACCCTAACACCGAACCCCTTCCCAGCCCTGAGCCCTAAGACCGAGACCCCCGCAGCCCCCCCAGGCCCCAAACTCTAACACCAACCCCTCCCCAGCCCTGAGCCCTAAGACCGAGACCCCCCACAGCCCCCCCCGCAAGCCCAAAACCCTACTAACGACCCCTCCCCAGCCCTGAACCCTAAGACCGAGACCCCCCCGCAGCCCCCAGGACCACAACCCTAACACCGACCCCTACCCAGCCCTGAGCCCTAAGACCGAGACCCCCCGCAGCCTCCCCCTAGCCACAAACCCTACAACCGACCCTACCCCAACCCTACGTCTAACTGCCCTGAGCCCTAAGGCCGACTACCGGGCCCACCCACCCAACACCCAGAGCCCTACACCCAACCCTACCCCAGCCCTAAGCCCTAGTACCGAGACCCACCATAGCCCCCCCCAGGCCCTAAACCCTATCACCGACCCCCTACCCAGCCCTGAGCCCTAAGACCAACACCCCCCGCAGCCCCCCCAGGCCCCAAAACCCTAACACCGAACCCCTTCCCAGCCCTGAGCCCTAAGACCGAGACCCCCGCAGCCCCCCCAGGCCCCAAACTCTAACACCAACCCCTCCCCAGCCCTGAGCCCTAAGACCGAGACCCCCCACAGCCCCCCCCGCAAGCCCAAAACCCTACTAACGACCCCTCCCCAGCCCTGAACCCTAAGACCGAGACCCCCCCGCAGCCCCCAGGACCACAACCCTAACACCGACCCCTACCCAGCCCTGAGCCCTAAGACCGAGACCCCCCGCAGCCTCCCCCTAGCCACAAACCCTACAACCGACCCTACCCCAACCCTACGTCTAACTGCCCTGAGCCCTAAGGCCGACTACCGGGCCCACCCACCCAACACCCAGAGCCCTACACCCAACCCTACCCCAGCCCTAAGCCCTAGTACCGAGACCCGCCATAGCCCCCCCCCTGGCCCTAAACCCTAACACTGACCCCTACCCAGCCCTGAGCCCTAAGACCGACACCCCCCGCAGCCCCCCCAGGCCCCAAAACCCTAACACCGAACCCCTTTCCAGCCCTGAGCCCTAAGACCGAGACCCGCCATAGCCCCCCCCAGGCCCTAAACCCTATCACCGACCCCCTACCCAGCCCTGAGCCCTAAGACCAACACCCCCCGCAGCCCCCCCAGGCCCCAAAACCCTAACACCGAACCCCTTCCCAGCCCTGAGCCCTAAGACCGAGACCCCCGCAGCCCCCCCAGGCCCCAAACTCTAACACCAACCCCTCCCCAGCCCTGAGCCCTAAGACCGAGACCCCCCACAGCCCCCCCCGCAAGCCCAAAACCCTACTAACGACCCCTCCCCAGCCCTGAACCCTAAGACCGAGACCCCCCCGCAGCCCCCAGGACCACAACCCTAACACCGACCCCTACCCAGCCCTGAGCCCTAAGACCGAGACCCCCCGCAGCCTCCCCCTAGCCACAAACCCTACAACCGACCCTACCCCAACCCTACGTCTAACTGCCCTGAGCCCTAAGGCCGACTACCGGGCCCACCCACCCAACACCCAGAGCCCTACACCCAACCCTACCCCAGCCCTAAGCCCTAGTACCGAGACCCGCCATAGCCCCCCCCCTGGCCCTAAACCCTAACACTGACCCCTACCCAGCCCTGAGCCCTAAGACCGACACCCCCCGCAGCCCCCCCAGGCCCCAAAACCCTAACACCGAACCCCTTTCCAGCCCTGAGCCCTAAGACCGAGACCCGCCATAGCCCCCCCCAGGCCCTAAACCCTATCACCGACCCCCTACCCAGCCCTGAGCCCTAAGACCAACACCCCCCGCAGCCCCCCCAGGCCCCAAAACCCTAACACCGAACCCCTTCCCAGCCCTGAGCCCTAAGACCGAGACCCCCGCAGCCCCCCCAGGCCCCAAACTCTAACACCAACCCCTCCCCAGCCCTGAGCCCTAAGACCGACACCCCCCACAGCCCCCACCCCCAAGCCCAACACCCTACTAACGACCCCTCCCTAGCCCTGAACCCTAAGACCGAGACCCCCCCGCAGCCCCCAGGACCACAACCCTAACACCGACCCCTACCCAGCCCTGAGCCCTAAGACCGAGACCCCCCGCAGCCTCCCCCTAGCCACAAACCCTACAACCGACCCTACCCCAACCCTACGTCTAACTGCCCTGAGCCCTAAGGCCGACTACCGGGCCCACCCAGAGCCCTACACCCAACCCTACCCCAGCCCTAAGCCCTAGTACCGAGACCCACCATAGCCCCCCCCAGGCCCTAAACCCTATCACCGACCCCCTACCCAGCCCTGAGCCCTAAGACCAACACCCCCCGCAGCCCCCCCAGGCCCCAAAACCCTAACACCGAACCCCTTTCCAGCCCTGAGCCCTAAGACCGAGACCCGCCATAGCCCCCCCCAGGCCCTAAACCCTATCACCGACCCCCTACCCAGCCCTGAGCCCTAAGACCAACACCCCCCGCAGCCCCCCCAGGCCCCAAAACCCTAACACCGAACCCCTTCCCAGCCCTGAGCCCTAAGACCAAGACCCCCGCAGCCCCCCCAGGCCCCAAACTCTAACACCAACCCCTCCCCAGCCCTGAGCCCTAAGACCGACACCCCCCACAGCCCCCACCCCCAAGCCCAACACCCTACTAACGACCCCTCCCTAGCCCTGAACCCTAAGACCGAGACCCCCCCGCAGCCCCCAGGACCACAACCCTAACACCGACCCCTACCCAGCCCTGAGCCCTAAGACCGAGACCCCCCGCAGCCTCCCCCTAGCCACAAACCCTACAACCGACCCTACCCCAACCCTACGTCTAACTGCCCTGAGCCCTAAGGCCGACTACCGGGCCCACCCACCCAACACCCAGAGCCCTACACCCAACCCTACCCCAGCCCTAAGCCCTAGTACCGAGACCCACCATAGCCCCCCCCAGGCCCTAAACCCTATCACCGACCCCCTACCCAGCCCTGAGCCCTAAGACCAACACCCCCCGCAGCCCCCCCAGGCCCCAAAACCCTAACACCGAACCCCTTCCCAGCCCTGAGCCCTAAGACCGAGACCCCCGCAGCCCCCCCAGGCCCCAAACTCTAACACCAACCCCTCCCCAGCCCTGAGCCCTAAGACCGAGACCCCCCACAGCCCCCCCCGCAAGCCCAAAACCCTACTAACGACCCCTCCCCAGCCCTGAACCCTAAGACCGAGACCCCCCCGCAGCCCCCAGGACCACAACCCTAACACCGACCCCTACCCAGCCCTGAGCCCTAAGACCGAGACCCCCCGCAGCCTCCCCCTAGCCACAAACCCTACAACCGACCCTACCCCAACCCTACGTCTAACTGCCCTGAGCCCTAAGGCCGACTACCGGGCCCACCCACCCAACACCCAGAGCCCTACACCCAACCCTACCCCAGCCCTAAGCCCTAGTACCGAGACCCGCCATAGCCCCCCCCCTGGCCCTAAACCCTAACACTGACCCCTACCCAGCCCTGAGCCCTAAGACCGACACCCCCCGCAGCCCCCCCAGGCCCCAAAACCCTAACACCGAACCCCTTTCCAGCCCTGAGCCCTAAGACCGAGACCCGCCATAGCCCCCCCCAGGCCCTAAACCCTATCACCGACCCCCTACCCAGCCCTGAGCCCTAAGACCAACACCCCCCGCAGCCCCCCCAGGCCCCAAAACCCTAACACCGAACCCCTTCCCAGCCCTGAGCCCTAAGACCGAGACCCCCGCAGCCCCCCCAGGCCCCAAACTCTAACACCAACCCCTCCCCAGCCCTGAGCCCTAAGACCGAGACCCCCCACAGCCCCCCCCGCAAGCCCAAAACCCTACTAACGACCCCTCCCCAGCCCTGAACCCTAAGACCGAGACCCCCCCGCAGCCCCCAGGACCACAACCCTAACACCGACCCCTACCCAGCCCTGAGCCCTAAGACCGAGACCCCCCGCAGCCTCCCCCTAGCCACAAACCCTACAACCGACCCTACCCCAACCCTACGTCTAACTGCCCTGAGCCCTAAGGCCGACTACCGGGCCCACCCACCCAACACCCAGAGCCCTACACCCAACCCTACCCCAGCCCTAAGCCCTAGTACCGAGACCCGCCATAGCCCCCCCCCTGGCCCTAAACCCTAACACTGACCCCTACCCAGCCCTGAGCCCTAAGACCGACACCCCCCGCAGCCCCCCCAGGCCCCAAAACCCTAACACCGAACCCCTTTCCAGCCCTGAGCCCTAAGACCGAGACCCGCCATAGCCCCCCCCAGGCCCTAAACCCTATCACCGACCCCCTACCCAGCCCTGAGCCCTAAGACCAACACCCCCCGCAGCCCCCCCAGGCCCCAAAACCCTAACACCGAACCCCTTCCCAGCCCTGAGCCCTAAGACCAAGACCCCCGCAGCCCCCCCAGGCCCCAAACTCTAACACCAACCCCTCCCCAGCCCTGAGCCCTAAGACCGACACCCCCCACAGCCCCCCCCGCAAGCCCAAAACCCTACTAACGACCCCTCCCCAGCCCTGAACCCTAAGACCGAGACCCCCCCGCAGCCCCCAGGACCACAACCCTAACACCGACCCCTACCCAGCCCTGAGCCCTAAGACCGAGACCCCCCGCAGCCTCCCCCTAGCCACAAACCCTACAACCGACCCTACCCCAATCCTACGTCTAACTGCCCTGAGCCCTAAGGCCGACTACCGGGCCCACCCACCCAACACCCAGAGCCCTACACCCAACCCTACCCCAGCCCTAAGCCCTAGTACCGAGACCCACCATAGCCCCCCCCAGGCCCTAAACCCTATCACCGACCCCCTACCCAGCCCTGAGCCCTAAGACCGACACCCCCCGCAGCCCCCCCAGGCCCCAAAACCCTAACACCGAACCCCTTTCCAGCCCTGAGCCCTAAGACCGAGACCCGCCATAGCCCCCCCCAGGCCCTAAACCCTATCACCGACCCCCTACCCAGCCCTGAGCCCTAAGACCAACACCCCCCGCAGCCCCCCCAGGCCCCAAAACCCTAACACCGAACCCCTTCCCAGCCCTGAGCCCTAAGACCGAGACCCCCGCAGCCCCCCCAGGCCCCAAACTCTAACACCAACCCCTCCCCAGCCCTGAGCCCTAAGACCGAGACCCCCCACAGCCCCCCCCGCAAGCCCAAAACCCTACTAACGACCCCTCCCCAGCCCTGAACCCTAAGACCGAGACCCCCCCGCAGCCCCCAGGACCACAACCCTAACACCGACCCCTACCCAGCCCTGAGCCCTAAGACCGAGACCCCCCGCAGCCTCCCCCTAGCCACAAACCCTACAACCGACCCTACCCCAACCCTACGTCTAACTGCCCTGAGCCCTAAGGCCGACTACCGGGCCCACCCACCCAACACCCAGAGCCCTACACCCAACCCTACCCCAGCCCTAAGCCCTAGTACCGAGACCCGCCATAGCCCCCCCCCTGGCCCTAAACCCTAACACTGACCCCTACCCAGCCCTGAGCCCTAAGACCGACACCCCCCGCAGCCCCCCCAGGCCCCAAAACCCTAACACCGAACCCCTTTCCAGCCCTGAGCCCTAAGACCGAGACCCGCCATAGCCCCCCCCAGGCCCTAAACCCTATCACCGACCCCCTACCCAGCCCTGAGCCCTAAGACCAACACCCCCCGCAGCCCCCCCAGGCCCCAAAACCCTAACACCGAACCCCTTCCCAGCCCTGAGCCCTAAGACCAAGACCCCCGCAGCCCCCCCAGGCCCCAAACTCTAACACCAACCCCTCCCCAGCCCTGAGCCCTAAGACCGACACCCCCCACAGCCCCCCCCGCAAGCCCAAAACCCTACTAACGACCCCTCCCCAGCCCTGAACCCTAAGACCGAGACCCCCCCGCAGCCCCCAGGACCACAACCCTAACACCGACCCCTACCCAGCCCTGAGCCCTAAGACCGAGACCCCCCGCAGCCTCCCCCTAGCCACAAACCCTACAACCGACCCTACCCCAATCCTACGTCTAACTGCCCTGAGCCCTAAGGCCGACTACCGGGCCCACCCACCCAACACCCAGAGCCCTACACCCAACCCTACCCCAGCCCTAAGCCCTAGTACCGAGACCCACCATAGCCCCCCCCAGGCCCTAAACCCTATCACCGACCCCCTACCCAGCCCTGAGCCCTAAGACCGACACCCCCCGCAGCCCCCCCAGGCCCCAAAACCCTAACACCGAACCCCTTTCCAGCCCTGAGCCCTAAGACCGAGACCCGCCATAGCCCCCCCCAGGCCCTAAACCCTATCACCGACCCCCTACCCAGCCCTGAGCCCTAAGACCAACACCCCCCGCAGCCCCCCCAGGCCCCAAAACCCTAACACCGAACCCCTTCCCAGCCCTGAGCCCTAAGACCGAGACCCCCGCAGCCCCCCCAGGCCCCAAACTCTAACACCAACCCCTCCCCAGCCCTGAGCCCTAAGACCGAGACCCCCCACAGCCCCCCCCGCAAGCCCAAAACCCTACTAACGACCCCTCCCCAGCCCTGAACCCTAAGACCGAGACCCCCCCGCAGCCCCCAGGACCACAACCCTAACACCGACCCCTACCCAGCCCTGAGCCCTAAGACCGAGACCCCCCGCAGCCTCCCCCTAGCCACAAACCCTACAACCGACCCTACCCCAACCCTACGTCTAACTGCCCTGAGCCCTAAGGCCGACTACCGGGCCCACCCACCCAACACCCAGAGCCCTACACCCAACCCTACCCCAGCCCTAAGCCCTAGTACCGAGACCCGCCATAGCCCCCCCCCTGGCCCTAAACCCTAACACTGACCCCTACCCAGCCCTGAGCCCTAAGACCGACACCCCCCGCAGCCCCCCCAGGCCCCAAAACCCTAACACCGAACCCCTTCCCAGCCCTGAGCCCTAAGACCGAGACCCCCGCAGCCCCCCCAGGCCCCAAACTCTAACACCAACCCCTCCCCAGCCCTGAGCCCTAAGACCGAGACCCCCCACAGCCCCCCCCGCAAGCCCAAAACCCTACTAACGACCCCTCCCCAGCCCTGAACCCTAAGACCGAGACCCCCCCGCAGCCCCCAGGACCACAACCCTAACACCGACCCCTACCCAGCCCTGAGCCCTAAGACCGAGACCCCCCGCAGCCTCCCCCTAGCCACAAACCCTACAACCGACCCTACCCCAATCCTACGTCTAACTGCCCTGAGCCCTAAGGCCGACTACCGGGCCCACCCACCCAACACCCAGAGCCCTACACCCAACCCTACCCCAGCCCTAAGCCCTAGTACCGAGACCCACCATAGCCCCCCCCAGGCCCTAAACCCTATCACCGACCCCCTACCCAGCCCTGAGCCCTAAGACCGACACCCCCCGCAGCCCCCCCAGGCCCCAAAACCCTAACACCGAACCCCTTTCCAGCCCTGAGCCCTAAGACCGAGACCCGCCATAGCCCCCCCCAGGCCCTAAACCCTATCACCGACCCCCTACCCAGCCCTGAGCCCTAAGACCAACACCCCCCGCAGCCCCCCCAGGCCCCAAAACCCTAACACCGAACCCCTTCCCAGCCCTGAGCCCTAAGACCGAGACCCCCGCAGCCCCCCCAGGCCCCAAACTCTAACACCAACCCCTCCCCAGCCCTGAGCCCTAAGACCGAGACCCCCCACAGCCCCCCCCGCAAGCCCAAAACCCTACTAACGACCCCTCCCCAGCCCTGAACCCTAAGACCGAGACCCCCCCGCAGCCCCCAGGACCACAACCCTAACACCGACCCCTACCCAGCCCTGAGCCCTAAGACCGAGACCCCCCGCAGCCTCCCCCTAGCCACAAACCCTACAACCGACCCTACCCCAACCCTACGTCTAACTGCCCTGAGCCCTAAGGCCGACTACCGGGCCCACCCACCCAACACCCAGAGCCCTACACCCAACCCTACCCCAGCCCTAAGCCCTAGTACCGAGACCCGCCATAGCCCCCCCCCTGGCCCTAAACCCTAACACTGACCCCTACCCAGCCCTGAGCCCTAAGACCGACACCCCCCGCAGCCCCCCCAGGCCCCAAAACCCTAACACCGAACCCCTTTCCAGCCCTGAGCCCTAAGACCGAGACCCGCCATAGCCCCCCCCAGGCCCTAAACCCTATCACCGACCCCCTACCCAGCCCTGAGCCCTAAGACCAACACCCCCCGCAGCCCCCCCAGGCCCCAAAACCCTAACACCGAACCCCTTCCCAGCCCTGAGCCCTAAGACCGAGACCCCCGCAGCCCCCCCAGGCCCCAAACTCTAACACCAACCCCTCCCCAGCCCTGAGCCCTAAGACCGAGACCCCCCACAGCCCCCCCCGCAAGCCCAAAACCCTACTAACGACCCCTCCCCAGCCCTGAACCCTAAGACCGAGACCCCCCCGCAGCCCCCAGGACCACAACCCTAACACCGACCCCTACCCAGCCCTGAGCCCTAAGACCGAGACCCCCCGCAGCCTCCCCCTAGCCACAAACCCTACAACCGACCCTACCCCAACCCTACGTCTAACTGCCCTGAGCCCTAAGGCCGACTACCGGGCCCACCCACCCAACACCCAGAGCCCTACACCCAACCCTACCCCAGCCCTAAGCCCTAGTACCGAGACCCGCCATAGCCCCCCCCCTGGCCCTAAACCCTAACACTGACCCCTACCCAGCCCTGAGCCCTAAGACCGACACCCCCCGCAGCCCCCCCAGGCCCCAAAACCCTAACACCGAACCCCTTTCCAGCCCTGAGCCCTAAGACCGAGACCCGCCATAGCCCCCCCCAGGCCCTAAACCCTATCACCGACCCCCTACCCAGCCCTGAGCCCTAAGACCAACACCCCCCGCAGCCCCCCCAGGCCCCAAAACCCTAACACCGAACCCCTTCCCAGCCCTGAGCCCTAAGACCGAGACCCCCGCAGCCCCCCCAGGCCCCAAACTCTAACACCAACCCCTCCCCAGCCCTGAGCCCTAAGACCGAGACCCCCCACAGCCCCCCCCGCAAGCCCAAAACCCTACTAACGACCCCTCCCCAGCCCTGAACCCTAAGACCGAGACCCCCCCGCAGCCCCCAGGACCACAACCCTAACACCGACCCCTACCCAGCCCTGAGCCCTAAGACCGAGACCCCCCGCAGCCTCCCCCTAGCCACAAACCCTACAACCGACCCTACCCCAACCCTACGTCTAACTGCCCTGAGCCCTAAGGCCGACTACCGGGCCCACCCACCCAACACCCAGAGCCCTACACCCAACCCTACCCCAGCCCTAAGCCCTAGTACCGAGACCCGCCATAGCCCCCCCCCTGGCCCTAAACCCTAACACTGACCCCTACCCAGCCCTGAGCCCTAAGACCGACACCCCCCGCAGCCCCCCCAGGCCCCAAAACCCTAACACCGAACCCCTTTCCAGCCCTGAGCCCTAAGACCGAGACCCGCCATAGCCCCCCCCAGGCCCTAAACCCTATCACCGACCCCCTACCCAGCCCTGAGCCCTAAGACCAACACCCCCCGCAGCCCCCCCAGGCCCCAAAACCCTAACACCGAACCCCTTCCCAGCCCTGAGCCCTAAGACCAAGACCCCCGCAGCCCCCCCAGGCCCCAAACTCTAACACCAACCCCTCCCCAGCCCTGAGCCCTAAGACCGACACCCCCCACAGCCCCCCCCGCAAGCCCAAAACCCTACTAACGACCCCTCCCCAGCCCTGAACCCTAAGACCGAGACCCCCCCGCAGCCCCCAGGACCACAACCCTAACACCGACCCCTACCCAGCCCTGAGCCCTAAGACCGAGACCCCCCGCAGCCTCCCCCTAGCCACAAACCCTACAACCGACCCTACCCCAATCCTACGTCTAACTGCCCTGAGCCCTAAGGCCGACTACCGGGCCCACCCACCCAACACCCAGAGCCCTACACCCAACCCTACCCCAGCCCTAAGCCCTAGTACCGAGACCCGCCATAGCCCCCCCCCTGGCCCTAAACCCTAACACTGACCCCTACCCAGCCCTGAGCCCTAAGACCGACACCCCCCGCAGCCCCCCCAGGCCCCAAAACCCTAACACCGAACCCCTTTCCAGCCCTGAGCCCTAAGACCGAGACCCGCCATAGCCCCCCCCAGGCCCTAAACCCTATCACCGACCCCCTACCCAGCCCTGAGCCCTAAGACCAACACCCCCCGCAGCCCCCCCAGGCCCCAAAACCCTAACACCGAACCCCTTCCCAGCCCTGAGCCCTAAGACCGAGACCCCCGCAGCCCCCCCAGGCCCCAAACTCTAACACCAACCCCTCCCCAGCCCTGAGCCCTAAGACCGAGACCCCCCACAGCCCCCCCCGCAAGCCCAAAACCCTACTAACGACCCCTCCCCAGCCCTGAACCCTAAGACCGAGACCCCCCCGCAGCCCCCAGGACCACAACCCTAACACCGACCCCTACCCAGCCCTGAGCCCTAAGACCGAGACCCCCCGCAGCCTCCCCCTAGCCACAAACCCTACAACCGACCCTACCCCAACCCTACGTCTAACTGCCCTGAGCCCTAAGGCCGACTACCGGGCCCACCCACCCAACACCCAGAGCCCTACACCCAACCCTACCCCAGCCCTAAGCCCTAGTACCGAGACCCGCCATAGCCCCCCCCCTGGCCCTAAACCCTAACACTGACCCCTACCCAGCCCTGAGCCCTAAGACCGACACCCCCCGCAGCCCCCCCAGGCCCCAAAACCCTAACACCGAACCCCTTTCCAGCCCTGAGCCCTAAGACCGAGACCCGCCATAGCCCCCCCCAGGCCCTAAACCCTATCACCGACCCCCTACCCAGCCCTGAGCCCTAAGACCAACACCCCCCGCAGCCCCCCCAGGCCCCAAAACCCTAACACCGAACCCCTTCCCAGCCCTGAGCCCTAAGACCGAGACCCCCGCAGCCCCCCCAGGCCCCAAACTCTAACACCAACCCCTCCCCAGCCCTGAGCCCTAAGACCGAGACCCCCCACAGCCCCCCCCGCAAGCCCAAAACCCTACTAACGACCCCTCCCCAGCCCTGAACCCTAAGACCGAGACCCCCCCGCAGCCCCCAGGACCACAACCCTAACACCGACCCCTACCCAGCCCTGAGCCCTAAGACCGAGACCCCCCGCAGCCTCCCCCTAGCCACAAACCCTACAACCGACCCTACCCCAACCCTACGTCTAACTGCCCTGAGCCCTAAGGCCGACTACCGGGCCCACCCAGAGCCCTACACCCAACCCTACCCCAGCCCTAAGCCCTAGTACCGAGACCCACCATAGCCCCCCCCAGGCCCTAAACCCTATCACCGACCCCCTACCCAGCCCTGAGCCCTAAGACCAACACCCCCCGCAGCCCCCCCAGGCCCCAAAACCCTAACACCGAACCCCTTTCCAGCCCTGAGCCCTAAGACCGAGACCCGCCATAGCCCCCCCCAGGCCCTAAACCCTATCACCGACCCCCTACCCAGCCCTGAGCCCTAAGACCAACACCCCCCGCAGCCCCCCCAGGCCCCAAAACCCTAACACCGAACCCCTTCCCAGCCCTGAGCCCTAAGACCGAGACCCCCGCAGCCCCCCCAGGCCCCAAACTCTAACACCAACCCCTCCCCAGCCCTGAGCCCTAAGACCGAGACCCCCCACAGCCCCCCCCGCAAGCCCAAAACCCTACTAACGACCCCTCCCCAGCCCTGAACCCTAAGACCGAGACCCCCCCGCAGCCCCCAGGACCACAACCCTAACACCGACCCCTACCCAGCCCTGAGCCCTAAGACCGAGACCCCCCGCAGCCTCCCCCTAGCCACAAACCCTACAACCGACCCTACCCCAACCCTACGTCTAACTGCCCTGAGCCCTAAGGCCGACTACCGGGCCCACCCAGAGCCCTACACCCAACCCTACCCCAGCCCTAAGCCCTAGTACCGAGACCCACCATAGCCCCCCCCAGGCCCTAAACCCTATCACCGACCCCCTACCCAGCCCTGAGCCCTAAGACCAACACCCCCCGCAGCCCCCCCAGGCCCCAAAACCCTAACACCGAACCCCTTCCCAGCCCTGAGCCCTAAGACCGAGACCCCCGCAGCCCCCCCAGGCCCCAAACTCTAACACCAACCCCTCCCCAGCCCTGAGCCCTAAGACCGAGACCCCCCACAGCCCCCCCCGCAAGCCCAAAACCCTACTAACGACCCCTCCCCAGCCCTGAACCCTAAGACCGAGACCCCCCCGCAGCCCCCAGGACCACAACCCTAACACCGACCCCTACCCAGCCCTGAGCCCTAAGACCGAGACCCCCCGCAGCCTCCCCCTAGCCACAAACCCTACAACCGACCCTACCCCAACCCTACGTCTAACTGCCCTGAGCCCTAAGGCCGACTACCGGGCCCACCCAGAGCCCTACACCCAACCCTACCCCAGCCCTAAGCCCTAGTACCGAGACCCACCATAGCCCCCCCCAGGCCCTAAACCCTATCACCGACCCCCTACCCAGCCCTGAGCCCTAAGACCAACACCCCCCGCAGCCCCCCCAGGCCCCAAAACCCTAACACCGAACCCCTTTCCAGCCCTGAGCCCTAAGACCGAGACCCGCCATAGCCCCCCCCAGGCCCTAAACCCTATCACCGACCCCCTACCCAGCCCTGAGCCCTAAGACCAACACCCCCCGCAGCCCCCCCAGGCCCCAAAACCCTAACACCGAACCCCTTCCCAGCCCTGAGCCCTAAGACCAAGACCCCCGCAGCCCCCCCAGGCCCCAAACTCTAACACCAACCCCTCCCCAGCCCTGAGCCCTAAGACCGACACCCCCCACAGCCCCCACCCCCAAGCCCAACACCCTACTAACGACCCCTCCCTAGCCCTGAACCCTAAGACCGAGACCCCCCCGCAGCCCCCAGGACCACAACCCTAACACCGACCCCTACCCAGCCCTGAGCCCTAAGACCGAGACCCCCCGCAGCCTCCCCCTAGCCACAAACCCTACAACCGACCCTACCCCAACCCTACGTCTAACTGCCCTGAGCCCTAAGGCCGACTACCGGGCCCACCCACCCAACACCCAGAGCCCTACACCCAACCCTACCCCAGCCCTAAGCCCTAGTACCGAGACCCACCATAGCCCCCCCCAGGCCCTAAACCCTATCACCGACCCCCTACCCAGCCCTGAGCCCTAAGACCAACACCCCCCGCAGCCCCCCCAGGCCCCAAAACCCTAACACCGAACCCCTTCCCAGCCCTGAGCCCTAAGACCGAGACCCCCGCAGCCCCCCCAGGCCCCAAACTCTAACACCAACCCCTCCCCAGCCCTGAGCCCTAAGACCGAGACCCCCCACAGCCCCCCCCGCAAGCCCAAAACCCTACTAACGACCCCTCCCCAGCCCTGAACCCTAAGACCGAGACCCCCCCGCAGCCCCCAGGACCACAACCCTAACACCGACCCCTACCCAGCCCTGAGCCCTAAGACCGAGACCCCCCGCAGCCTCCCCCTAGCCACAAACCCTACAACCGACCCTACCCCAACCCTACGTCTAACTGCCCTGAGCCCTAAGGCCGACTACCGGGCCCACCCACCCAACACCCAGAGCCCTACACCCAACCCTACCCCAGCCCTAAGCCCTAGTACCGAGACCCGCCATAGCCCCCCCCCTGGCCCTAAACCCTAACACTGACCCCTACCCAGCCCTGAGCCCTAAGACCGACACCCCCCGCAGCCCCCCCAGGCCCCAAAACCCTAACACCGAACCCCTTTCCAGCCCTGAGCCCTAAGACCGAGACCCGCCATAGCCCCCCCCAGGCCCTAAACCCTATCACCGACCCCCTACCCAGCCCTGAGCCCTAAGACCAACACCCCCCGCAGCCCCCCCAGGCCCCAAAACCCTAACACCGAACCCCTTCCCAGCCCTGAGCCCTAAGACCGAGACCCCCGCAGCCCCCCCAGGCCCCAAACTCTAACACCAACCCCTCCCCAGCCCTGAGCCCTAAGACCGAGACCCCCCACAGCCCCCCCCGCAAGCCCAAAACCCTACTAACGACCCCTCCCCAGCCCTGAACCCTAAGACCGAGACCCCCCCGCAGCCCCCAGGACCACAACCCTAACACCGACCCCTACCCAGCCCTGAGCCCTAAGACCGAGACCCCCCGCAGCCTCCCCCTAGCCACAAACCCTACAACCGACCCTACCCCAACCCTACGTCTAACTGCCCTGAGCCCTAAGGCCGACTACCGGGCCCACCCACCCAACACCCAGAGCCCTACACCCAACCCTACCCCAGCCCTAAGCCCTAGTACCGAGACCCGCCATAGCCCCCCCCCTGGCCCTAAACCCTAACACTGACCCCTACCCAGCCCTGAGCCCTAAGACCGACACCCCCCGCAGCCCCCCCAGGCCCCAAAACCCTAACACCGAACCCCTTTCCAGCCCTGAGCCCTAAGACCGAGACCCGCCATAGCCCCCCCCAGGCCCTAAACCCTATCACCGACCCCCTACCCAGCCCTGAGCCCTAAGACCAACACCCCCCGCAGCCCCCCCAGGCCCCAAAACCCTAACACCGAACCCCTTCCCAGCCCTGAGCCCTAAGACCAAGACCCCCGCAGCCCCCCCAGGCCCCAAACTCTAACACCAACCCCTCCCCAGCCCTGAGCCCTAAGACCGACACCCCCCACAGCCCCCCCCGCAAGCCCAAAACCCTACTAACGACCCCTCCCCAGCCCTGAACCCTAAGACCGAGACCCCCCCGCAGCCCCCAGGACCACAACCCTAACACCGACCCCTACCCAGCCCTGAGCCCTAAGACCGAGACCCCCCGCAGCCTCCCCCTAGCCACAAACCCTACAACCGACCCTACCCCAATCCTACGTCTAACTGCCCTGAGCCCTAAGGCCGACTACCGGGCCCACCCACCCAACACCCAGAGCCCTACACCCAACCCTACCCCAGCCCTAAGCCCTAGTACCGAGACCCACCATAGCCCCCCCCAGGCCCTAAACCCTATCACCGACCCCCTACCCAGCCCTGAGCCCTAAGACCGACACCCCCCGCAGCCCCCCCAGGCCCCAAAACCCTAACACCGAACCCCTTTCCAGCCCTGAGCCCTAAGACCGAGACCCGCCATAGCCCCCCCCAGGCCCTAAACCCTATCACCGACCCCCTACCCAGCCCTGAGCCCTAAGACCAACACCCCCCGCAGCCCCCCCAGGCCCCAAAACCCTAACACCGAACCCCTTCCCAGCCCTGAGCCCTAAGACCGAGACCCCCGCAGCCCCCCCAGGCCCCAAACTCTAACACCAACCCCTCCCCAGCCCTGAGCCCTAAGACCGAGACCCCCCACAGCCCCCCCCGCAAGCCCAAAACCCTACTAACGACCCCTCCCCAGCCCTGAACCCTAAGACCGAGACCCCCCCGCAGCCCCCAGGACCACAACCCTAACACCGACCCCTACCCAGCCCTGAGCCCTAAGACCGAGACCCCCCGCAGCCTCCCCCTAGCCACAAACCCTACAACCGACCCTACCCCAACCCTACGTCTAACTGCCCTGAGCCCTAAGGCCGACTACCGGGCCCACCCACCCAACACCCAGAGCCCTACACCCAACCCTACCCCAGCCCTAAGCCCTAGTACCGAGACCCGCCATAGCCCCCCCCCTGGCCCTAAACCCTAACACTGACCCCTACCCAGCCCTGAGCCCTAAGACCGACACCCCCCGCAGCCCCCCCAGGCCCCAAAACCCTAACACCGAACCCCTTTCCAGCCCTGAGCCCTAAGACCGAGACCCGCCATAGCCCCCCCCAGGCCCTAAACCCTATCACCGACCCCCTACCCAGCCCTGAGCCCTAAGACCAACACCCCCCGCAGCCCCCCCAGGCCCCAAAACCCTAACACCGAACCCCTTCCCAGCCCTGAGCCCTAAGACCAAGACCCCCGCAGCCCCCCCAGGCCCCAAACTCTAACACCAACCCCTCCCCAGCCCTGAGCCCTAAGACCGACACCCCCCACAGCCCCCCCCGCAAGCCCAAAACCCTACTAACGACCCCTCCCCAGCCCTGAACCCTAAGACCGAGACCCCCCCGCAGCCCCCAGGACCACAACCCTAACACCGACCCCTACCCAGCCCTGAGCCCTAAGACCGAGACCCCCCGCAGCCTCCCCCTAGCCACAAACCCTACAACCGACCCTACCCCAATCCTACGTCTAACTGCCCTGAGCCCTAAGGCCGACTACCGGGCCCACCCACCCAACACCCAGAGCCCTACACCCAACCCTACCCCAGCCCTAAGCCCTAGTACCGAGACCCACCATAGCCCCCCCCAGGCCCTAAACCCTATCACCGACCCCCTACCCAGCCCTGAGCCCTAAGACCGACACCCCCCGCAGCCCCCCCAGGCCCCAAAACCCTAACACCGAACCCCTTTCCAGCCCTGAGCCCTAAGACCGAGACCCGCCATAGCCCCCCCCAGGCCCTAAACCCTATCACCGACCCCCTACCCAGCCCTGAGCCCTAAGACCAACACCCCCCGCAGCCCCCCCAGGCCCCAAAACCCTAACACCGAACCCCTTCCCAGCCCTGAGCCCTAAGACCGAGACCCCCGCAGCCCCCCCAGGCCCCAAACTCTAACACCAACCCCTCCCCAGCCCTGAGCCCTAAGACCGAGACCCCCCACAGCCCCCCCCGCAAGCCCAAAACCCTACTAACGACCCCTCCCCAGCCCTGAACCCTAAGACCGAGACCCCCCCGCAGCCCCCAGGACCACAACCCTAACACCGACCCCTACCCAGCCCTGAGCCCTAAGACCGAGACCCCCCGCAGCCTCCCCCTAGCCACAAACCCTACAACCGACCCTACCCCAACCCTACGTCTAACTGCCCTGAGCCCTAAGGCCGACTACCGGGCCCACCCACCCAACACCCAGAGCCCTACACCCAACCCTACCCCAGCCCTAAGCCCTAGTACCGAGACCCGCCATAGCCCCCCCCCTGGCCCTAAACCCTAACACTGACCCCTACCCAGCCCTGAGCCCTAAGACCGACACCCCCCGCAGCCCCCCCAGGCCCCAAAACCCTAACACCGAACCCCTTCCCAGCCCTGAGCCCTAAGACCGAGACCCCCGCAGCCCCCCCAGGCCCCAAACTCTAACACCAACCCCTCCCCAGCCCTGAGCCCTAAGACCGAGACCCCCCACAGCCCCCCCCGCAAGCCCAAAACCCTACTAACGACCCCTCCCCAGCCCTGAACCCTAAGACCGAGACCCCCCCGCAGCCCCCAGGACCACAACCCTAACACCGACCCCTACCCAGCCCTGAGCCCTAAGACCGAGACCCCCCGCAGCCTCCCCCTAGCCACAAACCCTACAACCGACCCTACCCCAATCCTACGTCTAACTGCCCTGAGCCCTAAGGCCGACTACCGGGCCCACCCACCCAACACCCAGAGCCCTACACCCAACCCTACCCCAGCCCTAAGCCCTAGTACCGAGACCCACCATAGCCCCCCCCAGGCCCTAAACCCTATCACCGACCCCCTACCCAGCCCTGAGCCCTAAGACCGACACCCCCCGCAGCCCCCCCAGGCCCCAAAACCCTAACACCGAACCCCTTTCCAGCCCTGAGCCCTAAGACCGAGACCCGCCATAGCCCCCCCCAGGCCCTAAACCCTATCACCGACCCCCTACCCAGCCCTGAGCCCTAAGACCAACACCCCCCGCAGCCCCCCCAGGCCCCAAAACCCTAACACCGAACCCCTTCCCAGCCCTGAGCCCTAAGACCGAGACCCCCGCAGCCCCCCCAGGCCCCAAACTCTAACACCAACCCCTCCCCAGCCCTGAGCCCTAAGACCGAGACCCCCCACAGCCCCCCCCGCAAGCCCAAAACCCTACTAACGACCCCTCCCCAGCCCTGAACCCTAAGACCGAGACCCCCCCGCAGCCCCCAGGACCACAACCCTAACACCGACCCCTACCCAGCCCTGAGCCCTAAGACCGAGACCCCCCGCAGCCTCCCCCTAGCCACAAACCCTACAACCGACCCTACCCCAACCCTACGTCTAACTGCCCTGAGCCCTAAGGCCGACTACCGGGCCCACCCACCCAACACCCAGAGCCCTACACCCAACCCTACCCCAGCCCTAAGCCCTAGTACCGAGACCCGCCATAGCCCCCCCCCTGGCCCTAAACCCTAACACTGACCCCTACCCAGCCCTGAGCCCTAAGACCGACACCCCCCGCAGCCCCCCCAGGCCCCAAAACCCTAACACCGAACCCCTTTCCAGCCCTGAGCCCTAAGACCGAGACCCGCCATAGCCCCCCCCAGGCCCTAAACCCTATCACCGACCCCCTACCCAGCCCTGAGCCCTAAGACCAACACCCCCCGCAGCCCCCCCAGGCCCCAAAACCCTAACACCGAACCCCTTCCCAGCCCTGAGCCCTAAGACCGAGACCCCCGCAGCCCCCCCAGGCCCCAAACTCTAACACCAACCCCTCCCCAGCCCTGAGCCCTAAGACCGAGACCCCCCACAGCCCCCCCCGCAAGCCCAAAACCCTACTAACGACCCCTCCCCAGCCCTGAACCCTAAGACCGAGACCCCCCCGCAGCCCCCAGGACCACAACCCTAACACCGACCCCTACCCAGCCCTGAGCCCTAAGACCGAGACCCCCCGCAGCCTCCCCCTAGCCACAAACCCTACAACCGACCCTACCCCAACCCTACGTCTAACTGCCCTGAGCCCTAAGGCCGACTACCGGGCCCACCCACCCAACACCCAGAGCCCTACACCCAACCCTACCCCAGCCCTAAGCCCTAGTACCGAGACCCGCCATAGCCCCCCCCCTGGCCCTAAACCCTAACACTGACCCCTACCCAGCCCTGAGCCCTAAGACCGACACCCCCCGCAGCCCCCCCAGGCCCCAAAACCCTAACACCGAACCCCTTTCCAGCCCTGAGCCCTAAGACCGAGACCCGCCATAGCCCCCCCCAGGCCCTAAACCCTATCACCGACCCCCTACCCAGCCCTGAGCCCTAAGACCAACACCCCCCGCAGCCCCCCCAGGCCCCAAAACCCTAACACCGAACCCCTTCCCAGCCCTGAGCCCTAAGACCGAGACCCCCGCAGCCCCCCCAGGCCCCAAACTCTAACACCAACCCCTCCCCAGCCCTGAGCCCTAAGACCGAGACCCCCCACAGCCCCCCCCGCAAGCCCAAAACCCTACTAACGACCCCTCCCCAGCCCTGAACCCTAAGACCGAGACCCCCCCGCAGCCCCCAGGACCACAACCCTAACACCGACCCCTACCCAGCCCTGAGCCCTAAGACCGAGACCCCCCGCAGCCTCCCCCTAGCCACAAACCCTACAACCGACCCTACCCCAACCCTACGTCTAACTGCCCTGAGCCCTAAGGCCGACTACCGGGCCCACCCACCCAACACCCAGAGCCCTACACCCAACCCTACCCCAGCCCTAAGCCCTAGTACCGAGACCCGCCATAGCCCCCCCCCTGGCCCTAAACCCTAACACTGACCCCTACCCAGCCCTGAGCCCTAAGACCGACACCCCCCGCAGCCCCCCCAGGCCCCAAAACCCTAACACCGAACCCCTTTCCAGCCCTGAGCCCTAAGACCGAGACCCGCCATAGCCCCCCCCAGGCCCTAAACCCTATCACCGACCCCCTACCCAGCCCTGAGCCCTAAGACCAACACCCCCCGCAGCCCCCCCAGGCCCCAAAACCCTAACACCGAACCCCTTCCCAGCCCTGAGCCCTAAGACCAAGACCCCCGCAGCCCCCCCAGGCCCCAAACTCTAACACCAACCCCTCCCCAGCCCTGAGCCCTAAGACCGACACCCCCCACAGCCCCCCCCGCAAGCCCAAAACCCTACTAACGACCCCTCCCCAGCCCTGAACCCTAAGACCGAGACCCCCCCGCAGCCCCCAGGACCACAACCCTAACACCGACCCCTACCCAGCCCTGAGCCCTAAGACCGAGACCCCCCGCAGCCTCCCCCTAGCCACAAACCCTACAACCGACCCTACCCCAATCCTACGTCTAACTGCCCTGAGCCCTAAGGCCGACTACCGGGCCCACCCACCCAACACCCAGAGCCCTACACCCAACCCTACCCCAGCCCTAAGCCCTAGTACCGAGACCCACCATAGCCCCCCCCAGGCCCTAAACCCTATCACCGACCCCCTACCCAGCCCTGAGCCCTAAGACCGACACCCCCCGCAGCCCCCCCAGGCCCCAAAACCCTAACACCGAACCCCTTTCCAGCCCTGAGCCCTAAGACCGAGACCCGCCATAGCCCCCCCCAGGCCCTAAACCCTATCACCGACCCCCTACCCAGCCCTGAGCCCTAAGACCAACACCCCCCGCAGCCCCCCCAGGCCCCAAAACCCTAACACCGAACCCCTTCCCAGCCCTGAGCCCTAAGACCGAGACCCCCGCAGCCCCCCCAGGCCCCAAACTCTAACACCAACCCCTCCCCAGCCCTGAGCCCTAAGACCGAGACCCCCCACAGCCCCCCCCGCAAGCCCAAAACCCTACTAACGACCCCTCCCCAGCCCTGAACCCTAAGACCGAGACCCCCCCGCAGCCCCCAGGACCACAACCCTAACACCGACCCCTACCCAGCCCTGAGCCCTAAGACCGAGACCCCCCGCAGCCTCCCCCTAGCCACAAACCCTACAACCGACCCTACCCCAACCCTACGTCTAACTGCCCTGAGCCCTAAGGCCGACTACCGGGCCCACCCACCCAACACCCAGAGCCCTACACCCAACCCTACCCCAGCCCTAAGCCCTAGTACCGAGACCCGCCATAGCCCCCCCCCTGGCCCTAAACCCTAACACTGACCCCTACCCAGCCCTGAGCCCTAAGACCGACACCCCCCGCAGCCCCCCCAGGCCCCAAAACCCTAACACCGAACCCCTTCCCAGCCCTGAGCCCTAAGACCGAGACCCCCGCAGCCCCCCCAGGCCCCAAACTCTAACACCAACCCCTCCCCAGCCCTGAGCCCTAAGACCGAGACCCCCCACAGCCCCCCCCGCAAGCCCAAAACCCTACTAACGACCCCTCCCCAGCCCTGAACCCTAAGACCGAGACCCCCCCGCAGCCCCCAGGACCACAACCCTAACACCGACCCCTACCCAGCCCTGAGCCCTAAGACCGAGACCCCCCGCAGCCTCCCCCTAGCCACAAACCCTACAACCGACCCTACCCCAATCCTACGTCTAACTGCCCTGAGCCCTAAGGCCGACTACCGGGCCCACCCACCCAACACCCAGAGCCCTACACCCAACCCTACCCCAGCCCTAAGCCCTAGTACCGAGACCCACCATAGCCCCCCCCAGGCCCTAAACCCTATCACCGACCCCCTACCCAGCCCTGAGCCCTAAGACCGACACCCCCCGCAGCCCCCCCAGGCCCCAAAACCCTAACACCGAACCCCTTTCCAGCCCTGAGCCCTAAGACCGAGACCCGCCATAGCCCCCCCCAGGCCCTAAACCCTATCACCGACCCCCTACCCAGCCCTGAGCCCTAAGACCAACACCCCCCGCAGCCCCCCCAGGCCCCAAAACCCTAACACCGAACCCCTTCCCAGCCCTGAGCCCTAAGACCGAGACCCCCGCAGCCCCCCCAGGCCCCAAACTCTAACACCAACCCCTCCCCAGCCCTGAGCCCTAAGACCGAGACCCCCCACAGCCCCCCCCGCAAGCCCAAAACCCTACTAACGACCCCTCCCCAGCCCTGAACCCTAAGACCGAGACCCCCCCGCAGCCCCCAGGACCACAACCCTAACACCGACCCCTACCCAGCCCTGAGCCCTAAGACCGAGACCCCCCGCAGCCTCCCCCTAGCCACAAACCCTACAACCGACCCTACCCCAACCCTACGTCTAACTGCCCTGAGCCCTAAGGCCGACTACCGGGCCCACCCACCCAACACCCAGAGCCCTACACCCAACCCTACCCCAGCCCTAAGCCCTAGTACCGAGACCCGCCATAGCCCCCCCCCTGGCCCTAAACCCTAACACTGACCCCTACCCAGCCCTGAGCCCTAAGACCGACACCCCCCGCAGCCCCCCCAGGCCCCAAAACCCTAACACCGAACCCCTTTCCAGCCCTGAGCCCTAAGACCGAGACCCGCCATAGCCCCCCCCAGGCCCTAAACCCTATCACCGACCCCCTACCCAGCCCTGAGCCCTAAGACCAACACCCCCCGCAGCCCCCCCAGGCCCCAAAACCCTAACACCGAACCCCTTCCCAGCCCTGAGCCCTAAGACCGAGACCCCCGCAGCCCCCCCAGGCCCCAAACTCTAACACCAACCCCTCCCCAGCCCTGAGCCCTAAGACCGAGACCCCCCACAGCCCCCCCCGCAAGCCCAAAACCCTACTAACGACCCCTCCCCAGCCCTGAACCCTAAGACCGAGACCCCCCCGCAGCCCCCAGGACCACAACCCTAACACCGACCCCTACCCAGCCCTGAGCCCTAAGACCGAGACCCCCCGCAGCCTCCCCCTAGCCACAAACCCTACAACCGACCCTACCCCAACCCTACGTCTAACTGCCCTGAGCCCTAAGGCCGACTACCGGGCCCACCCAGAGCCCTACACCCAACCCTACCCCAGCCCTAAGCCCTAGTACCGAGACCCACCATAGCCCCCCCCAGGCCCTAAACCCTATCACCGACCCCCTACCCAGCCCTGAGCCCTAAGACCAACACCCCCCGCAGCCCCCCCAGGCCCCAAAACCCTAACACCGAACCCCTTTCCAGCCCTGAGCCCTAAGACCGAGACCCGCCATAGCCCCCCCCAGGCCCTAAACCCTATCACCGACCCCCTACCCAGCCCTGAGCCCTAAGACCAACACCCCCCGCAGCCCCCCCAGGCCCCAAAACCCTAACACCGAACCCCTTCCCAGCCCTGAGCCCTAAGACCGAGACCCCCGCAGCCCCCCCAGGCCCCAAACTCTAACACCAACCCCTCCCCAGCCCTGAGCCCTAAGACCGAGACCCCCCACAGCCCCCCCCGCAAGCCCAAAACCCTACTAACGACCCCTCCCCAGCCCTGAACCCTAAGACCGAGACCCCCCCGCAGCCCCCAGGACCACAACCCTAACACCGACCCCTACCCAGCCCTGAGCCCTAAGACCGAGACCCCCCGCAGCCTCCCCCTAGCCACAAACCCTACAACCGACCCTACCCCAACCCTACGTCTAACTGCCCTGAGCCCTAAGGCCGACTACCGGGCCCACCCAGAGCCCTACACCCAACCCTACCCCAGCCCTAAGCCCTAGTACCGAGACCCACCATAGCCCCCCCCAGGCCCTAAACCCTATCACCGACCCCCTACCCAGCCCTGAGCCCTAAGACCAACACCCCCCGCAGCCCCCCCAGGCCCCAAAACCCTAACACCGAACCCCTTTCCAGCCCTGAGCCCTAAGACCGAGACCCGCCATAGCCCCCCCCAGGCCCTAAACCCTATCACCGACCCCCTACCCAGCCCTGAGCCCTAAGACCAACACCCCCCGCAGCCCCCCCAGGCCCCAAAACCCTAACACCGAACCCCTTCCCAGCCCTGAGCCCTAAGACCAAGACCCCCGCAGCCCCCCCAGGCCCCAAACTCTAACACCAACCCCTCCCCAGCCCTGAGCCCTAAGACCGACACCCCCCACAGCCCCCACCCCCAAGCCCAACACCCTACTAACGACCCCTCCCTAGCCCTGAACCCTAAGACCGAGACCCCCCCGCAGCCCCCAGGACCACAACCCTAACACCGACCCCTACCCAGCCCTGAGCCCTAAGACCGAGACCCCCCGCAGCCTCCCCCTAGCCACAAACCCTACAACCGACCCTACCCCAACCCTACGTCTAACTGCCCTGAGCCCTAAGGCCGACTACCGGGCCCACCCACCCAACACCCAGAGCCCTACACCCAACCCTACCCCAGCCCTAAGCCCTAGTACCGAGACCCACCATAGCCCCCCCCAGGCCCTAAACCCTATCACCGACCCCCTACCCAGCCCTGAGCCCTAAGACCAACACCCCCCGCAGCCCCCCCAGGCCCCAAAACCCTAACACCGAACCCCTTCCCAGCCCTGAGCCCTAAGACCGAGACCCCCGCAGCCCCCCCAGGCCCCAAACTCTAACACCAACCCCTCCCCAGCCCTGAGCCCTAAGACCGAGACCCCCCACAGCCCCCCCCGCAAGCCCAAAACCCTACTAACGACCCCTCCCCAGCCCTGAACCCTAAGACCGAGACCCCCCCGCAGCCCCCAGGACCACAACCCTAACACCGACCCCTACCCAGCCCTGAGCCCTAAGACCGAGACCCCCCGCAGCCTCCCCCTAGCCACAAACCCTACAACCGACCCTACCCCAACCCTACGTCTAACTGCCCTGAGCCCTAAGGCCGACTACCGGGCCCACCCACCCAACACCCAGAGCCCTACACCCAACCCTACCCCAGCCCTAAGCCCTAGTACCGAGACCCGCCATAGCCCCCCCCCTGGCCCTAAACCCTAACACTGACCCCTACCCAGCCCTGAGCCCTAAGACCGACACCCCCCGCAGCCCCCCCAGGCCCCAAAACCCTAACACCGAACCCCTTTCCAGCCCTGAGCCCTAAGACCGAGACCCGCCATAGCCCCCCCCAGGCCCTAAACCCTATCACCGACCCCCTACCCAGCCCTGAGCCCTAAGACCAACACCCCCCGCAGCCCCCCCAGGCCCCAAAACCCTAACACCGAACCCCTTCCCAGCCCTGAGCCCTAAGACCGAGACCCCCGCAGCCCCCCCAGGCCCCAAACTCTAACACCAACCCCTCCCCAGCCCTGAGCCCTAAGACCGAGACCCCCCACAGCCCCCCCCGCAAGCCCAAAACCCTACTAACGACCCCTCCCCAGCCCTGAACCCTAAGACCGAGACCCCCCCGCAGCCCCCAGGACCACAACCCTAACACCGACCCCTACCCAGCCCTGAGCCCTAAGACCGAGACCCCCCGCAGCCTCCCCCTAGCCACAAACCCTACAACCGACCCTACCCCAACCCTACGTCTAACTGCCCTGAGCCCTAAGGCCGACTACCGGGCCCACCCAGAGCCCTACACCCAACCCTACCCCAGCCCTAAGCCCTAGTACCGAGACCCACCATAGCCCCCCCCAGGCCCTAAACCCTATCACCGACCCCCTACCCAGCCCTGAGCCCTAAGACCAACACCCCCCGCAGCCCCCCCAGGCCCCAAAACCCTAACACCGAACCCCTTCCCAGCCCTGAGCCCTAAGACCGAGACCCCCGCAGCCCCCCCAGGCCCCAAACTCTAACACCAACCCCTCCCCAGCCCTGAGCCCTAAGACCGAGACCCCCCACAGCCCCCACCCCAAGCCCAAAACCCTACTAACGACCCCTCCCCAGCCCTAAACCCTAAGACCGAAACCCCCCGCAGCCCCCAGGACCACAACCCTAACACCGACCCCTACCCAGCCCTGAGCCCTAAGACCGAGACTCCCCGCAGCCTCCCCCTAGCCACAAACCCTACAACCGACCCTACCCCAATCCTACGTCTAACTGCCCTGAGCCCTAAGGCCGACTACCGGGCCCACCCACCCAACACCCAGAGCCCTACACCCAACCCTACCCCAGCCCTAAGCCCTAGTACCGAGACCCGCCATAGCCCCCCCCCTGGCCCTAAACCCTAACACTGACCCCTACCCAGCCCTGAGCCCTAAGACCGACACCCCCCGCAGCCCCCCCAGGCCCCAAAACCCTAACACCGAACCCCTTTCCAGCCCTGAGCCCTAAGACCGAGACCCGCCATAGCCCCCCCCAGGCCCTAAACCCTATCACCGACCCCCTACCCAGCCCTGAGCCCTAAGACCAACACCCCCCGCAGCCCCCCCAGGCCCCAAAACCCTAACACCGAACCCCTTCCCAGCCCTGAGCCCTAAGACCGAGACCCCCGCAGCCCCCCCAGGCCCCAAACTCTAACACCAACCCCTCCCCAGCCCTGAGCCCTAAGACCGAGACCCCCCACAGCCCCCACCCCAAGCCCAAAACCCTACTAACGACCCCTCCCCAGCCCTAAACCCTAAGACCGAAACCCCCCGCAGCCCCCAGGACCACAACCCTAACACCGACCCCTACCCAGCCCTGAGCCCTAAGACCGAGACTCCCCGCAGCCTCCCCCTAGCCACAAACCCTACAACCGACCCTACCCCAATCCTACGTCTAACTGCCCTGAGCCCTAAGGCCGACTACCGGGCCCACCCACCCAACACCCAGAGCCCTACACCCAACCCTACCCCAGCCCTAAGCCCTAGTACCGAGACCCGCCATAGCCCCCCCCCTGGCCCTAAACCCTAACACTGACCCCTACCCAGCCCTGAGCCCTAAGACCGACACCCCCCGCAGCCCCCCCAGGCCCCAAAACCCTAACACCGAACCCCTTTCCAGCCCTGAGCCCTAAGACCGAGACCCGCCATAGCCCCCCCCAGGCCCTAAACCCTATCACCGACCCCCTACCCAGCCCTGAGCCCTAAGACCAACACCCCCCGCAGCCCCCCCAGGCCCCAAAACCCTAACACCGAACCCCTTCCCAGCCCTGAGCCCTAAGACCGAGACCCCCGCAGCCCCCCCAGGCCCCAAACTCTAACACCAACCCCTCCCCAGCCCTGAGCCCTAAGACCGAGACCCCCCACAGCCCCCCCCGCAAGCCCAAAACCCTACTAACGACCCCTCCCCAGCCCTGAACCCTAAGACCGAGACCCCCCCGCAGCCCCCAGGACCACAACCCTAACACCGACCCCTACCCAGCCCTGAGCCCTAAGACCGAGACCCCCCGCAGCCTCCCCCTAGCCACAAACCCTACAACCGACCCTACCCCAACCCTACGTCTAACTGCCCTGAGCCCTAAGGCCGACTACCGGGCCCACCCACCCAACACCCAGAGCCCTACACCCAACCCTACCCCAGCCCTAAGCCCTAGTACCGAGACCCGCCATAGCCCCCCCCCTGGCCCTAAACCCTAACACTGACCCCTACCCAGCCCTGAGCCCTAAGACCGACACCCCCCGCAGCCCCCCCAGGCCCCAAAACCCTAACACCGAACCCCTTTCCAGCCCTGAGCCCTAAGACCGAGACCCGCCATAGCCCCCCCCAGGCCCTAAACCCTATCACCGACCCCCTACCCAGCCCTGAGCCCTAAGACCAACACCCCCCGCAGCCCCCCCAGGCCCCAAAACCCTAACACCGAACCCCTTCCCAGCCCTGAGCCCTAAGACCGAGACCCCCGCAGCCCCCCCAGGCCCCAAACTCTAACACCAACCCCTCCCCAGCCCTGAGCCCTAAGACCGAGACCCCCCACAGCCCCCCCCGCAAGCCCAAAACCCTACTAACGACCCCTCCCCAGCCCTGAACCCTAAGACCGAGACCCCCCCGCAGCCCCCAGGACCACAACCCTAACACCGACCCCTACCCAGCCCTGAGCCCTAAGACCGAGACCCCCCGCAGCCTCCCCCTAGCCACAAACCCTACAACCGACCCTACCCCAACCCTACGTCTAACTGCCCTGAGCCCTAAGGCCGACTACCGGGCCCACCCACCCAACACCCAGAGCCCTACACCCAACCCTACCCCAGCCCTAAGCCCTAGTACCGAGACCCGCCATAGCCCCCCCCCTGGCCCTAAACCCTAACACTGACCCCTACCCAGCCCTGAGCCCTAAGACCGACACCCCCCGCAGCCCCCCCAGGCCCCAAAACCCTAACACCGAACCCCTTTCCAGCCCTGAGCCCTAAGACCGAGACCCGCCATAGCCCCCCCCAGGCCCTAAACCCTATCACCGACCCCCTACCCAGCCCTGAGCCCTAAGACCAACACCCCCCGCAGCCCCCCCAGGCCCCAAAACCCTAACACCGAACCCCTTCCCAGCCCTGAGCCCTAAGACCAAGACCCCCGCAGCCCCCCCAGGCCCCAAACTCTAACACCAACCCCTCCCCAGCCCTGAGCCCTAAGACCGACACCCCCCACAGCCCCCCCCGCAAGCCCAAAACCCTACTAACGACCCCTCCCCAGCCCTGAACCCTAAGACCGAGACCCCCCCGCAGCCCCCAGGACCACAACCCTAACACCGACCCCTACCCAGCCCTGAGCCCTAAGACCGAGACCCCCCGCAGCCTCCCCCTAGCCACAAACCCTACAACCGACCCTACCCCAATCCTACGTCTAACTGCCCTGAGCCCTAAGGCCGACTACCGGGCCCACCCACCCAACACCCAGAGCCCTACACCCAACCCTACCCCAGCCCTAAGCCCTAGTACCGAGACCCACCATAGCCCCCCCCAGGCCCTAAACCCTATCACCGACCCCCTACCCAGCCCTGAGCCCTAAGACCGACACCCCCCGCAGCCCCCCCAGGCCCCAAAACCCTAACACCGAACCCCTTTCCAGCCCTGAGCCCTAAGACCGAGACCCGCCATAGCCCCCCCCAGGCCCTAAACCCTATCACCGACCCCCTACCCAGCCCTGAGCCCTAAGACCAACACCCCCCGCAGCCCCCCCAGGCCCCAAAACCCTAACACCGAACCCCTTCCCAGCCCTGAGCCCTAAGACCGAGACCCCCGCAGCCCCCCCAGGCCCCAAACTCTAACACCAACCCCTCCCCAGCCCTGAGCCCTAAGACCGAGACCCCCCACAGCCCCCCCCGCAAGCCCAAAACCCTACTAACGACCCCTCCCCAGCCCTGAACCCTAAGACCGAGACCCCCCCGCAGCCCCCAGGACCACAACCCTAACACCGACCCCTACCCAGCCCTGAGCCCTAAGACCGAGACCCCCCGCAGCCTCCCCCTAGCCACAAACCCTACAACCGACCCTACCCCAACCCTACGTCTAACTGCCCTGAGCCCTAAGGCCGACTACCGGGCCCACCCACCCAACACCCAGAGCCCTACACCCAACCCTACCCCAGCCCTAAGCCCTAGTACCGAGACCCGCCATAGCCCCCCCCCTGGCCCTAAACCCTAACACTGACCCCTACCCAGCCCTGAGCCCTAAGACCGACACCCCCCGCAGCCCCCCCAGGCCCCAAAACCCTAACACCGAACCCCTTCCCAGCCCTGAGCCCTAAGACCGAGACCCCCGCAGCCCCCCCAGGCCCCAAACTCTAACACCAACCCCTCCCCAGCCCTGAGCCCTAAGACCGAGACCCCCCACAGCCCCCCCCGCAAGCCCAAAACCCTACTAACGACCCCTCCCCAGCCCTGAACCCTAAGACCGAGACCCCCCCGCAGCCCCCAGGACCACAACCCTAACACCGACCCCTACCCAGCCCTGAGCCCTAAGACCGAGACCCCCCGCAGCCTCCCCCTAGCCACAAACCCTACAACCGACCCTACCCCAATCCTACGTCTAACTGCCCTGAGCCCTAAGGCCGACTACCGGGCCCACCCACCCAACACCCAGAGCCCTACACCCAACCCTACCCCAGCCCTAAGCCCTAGTACCGAGACCCACCATAGCCCCCCCCAGGCCCTAAACCCTATCACCGACCCCCTACCCAGCCCTGAGCCCTAAGACCGACACCCCCCGCAGCCCCCCCAGGCCCCAAAACCCTAACACCGAACCCCTTTCCAGCCCTGAGCCCTAAGACCGAGACCCGCCATAGCCCCCCCCAGGCCCTAAACCCTATCACCGACCCCCTACCCAGCCCTGAGCCCTAAGACCAACACCCCCCGCAGCCCCCCCAGGCCCCAAAACCCTAACACCGAACCCCTTCCCAGCCCTGAGCCCTAAGACCGAGACCCCCGCAGCCCCCCCAGGCCCCAAACTCTAACACCAACCCCTCCCCAGCCCTGAGCCCTAAGACCGAGACCCCCCACAGCCCCCCCCGCAAGCCCAAAACCCTACTAACGACCCCTCCCCAGCCCTGAACCCTAAGACCGAGACCCCCCCGCAGCCCCCAGGACCACAACCCTAACACCGACCCCTACCCAGCCCTGAGCCCTAAGACCGAGACCCCCCGCAGCCTCCCCCTAGCCACAAACCCTACAACCGACCCTACCCCAACCCTACGTCTAACTGCCCTGAGCCCTAAGGCCGACTACCGGGCCCACCCACCCAACACCCAGAGCCCTACACCCAACCCTACCCCAGCCCTAAGCCCTAGTACCGAGACCCGCCATAGCCCCCCCCCTGGCCCTAAACCCTAACACTGACCCCTACCCAGCCCTGAGCCCTAAGACCGACACCCCCCGCAGCCCCCCCAGGCCCCAAAACCCTAACACCGAACCCCTTTCCAGCCCTGAGCCCTAAGACCGAGACCCGCCATAGCCCCCCCCAGGCCCTAAACCCTATCACCGACCCCCTACCCAGCCCTGAGCCCTAAGACCAACACCCCCCGCAGCCCCCCCAGGCCCCAAAACCCTAACACCGAACCCCTTCCCAGCCCTGAGCCCTAAGACCGAGACCCCCGCAGCCCCCCCAGGCCCCAAACTCTAACACCAACCCCTCCCCAGCCCTGAGCCCTAAGACCGAGACCCCCCACAGCCCCCCCCGCAAGCCCAAAACCCTACTAACGACCCCTCCCCAGCCCTGAACCCTAAGACCGAGACCCCCCCGCAGCCCCCAGGACCACAACCCTAACACCGACCCCTACCCAGCCCTGAGCCCTAAGACCGAGACCCCCCGCAGCCTCCCCCTAGCCACAAACCCTACAACCGACCCTACCCCAACCCTACGTCTAACTGCCCTGAGCCCTAAGGCCGACTACCGGGCCCACCCACCCAACACCCAGAGCCCTACACCCAACCCTACCCCAGCCCTAAGCCCTAGTACCGAGACCCGCCATAGCCCCCCCCCTGGCCCTAAACCCTAACACTGACCCCTACCCAGCCCTGAGCCCTAAGACCGACACCCCCCGCAGCCCCCCCAGGCCCCAAAACCCTAACACCGAACCCCTTTCCAGCCCTGAGCCCTAAGACCGAGACCCGCCATAGCCCCCCCCAGGCCCTAAACCCTATCACCGACCCCCTACCCAGCCCTGAGCCCTAAGACCAACACCCCCCGCAGCCCCCCCAGGCCCCAAAACCCTAACACCGAACCCCTTCCCAGCCCTGAGCCCTAAGACCAAGACCCCCGCAGCCCCCCCAGGCCCCAAACTCTAACACCAACCCCTCCCCAGCCCTGAGCCCTAAGACCGACACCCCCCACAGCCCCCCCCGCAAGCCCAAAACCCTACTAACGACCCCTCCCCAGCCCTGAACCCTAAGACCGAGACCCCCCCGCAGCCCCCAGGACCACAACCCTAACACCGACCCCTACCCAGCCCTGAGCCCTAAGACCGAGACCCCCCGCAGCCTCCCCCTAGCCACAAACCCTACAACCGACCCTACCCCAATCCTACGTCTAACTGCCCTGAGCCCTAAGGCCGACTACCGGGCCCACCCACCCAACACCCAGAGCCCTACACCCAACCCTACCCCAGCCCTAAGCCCTAGTACCGAGACCCACCATAGCCCCCCCCAGGCCCTAAACCCTATCACCGACCCCCTACCCAGCCCTGAGCCCTAAGACCGACACCCCCCGCAGCCCCCCCAGGCCCCAAAACCCTAACACCGAACCCCTTTCCAGCCCTGAGCCCTAAGACCGAGACCCGCCATAGCCCCCCCCAGGCCCTAAACCCTATCACCGACCCCCTACCCAGCCCTGAGCCCTAAGACCAACACCCCCCGCAGCCCCCCCAGGCCCCAAAACCCTAACACCGAACCCCTTCCCAGCCCTGAGCCCTAAGACCGAGACCCCCGCAGCCCCCCCAGGCCCCAAACTCTAACACCAACCCCTCCCCAGCCCTGAGCCCTAAGACCGAGACCCCCCACAGCCCCCCCCGCAAGCCCAAAACCCTACTAACGACCCCTCCCCAGCCCTGAACCCTAAGACCGAGACCCCCCCGCAGCCCCCAGGACCACAACCCTAACACCGACCCCTACCCAGCCCTGAGCCCTAAGACCGAGACCCCCCGCAGCCTCCCCCTAGCCACAAACCCTACAACCGACCCTACCCCAACCCTACGTCTAACTGCCCTGAGCCCTAAGGCCGACTACCGGGCCCACCCACCCAACACCCAGAGCCCTACACCCAACCCTACCCCAGCCCTAAGCCCTAGTACCGAGACCCGCCATAGCCCCCCCCCTGGCCCTAAACCCTAACACTGACCCCTACCCAGCCCTGAGCCCTAAGACCGACACCCCCCGCAGCCCCCCCAGGCCCCAAAACCCTAACACCGAACCCCTTCCCAGCCCTGAGCCCTAAGACCGAGACCCCCGCAGCCCCCCCAGGCCCCAAACTCTAACACCAACCCCTCCCCAGCCCTGAGCCCTAAGACCGAGACCCCCCACAGCCCCCCCCGCAAGCCCAAAACCCTACTAA
This sequence comes from Triturus cristatus, assembly GCF_964204655.1. NCBI lineage: Eukaryota > Metazoa > Chordata > Amphibia > Caudata > Salamandridae > Triturus > Triturus cristatus. The sequence continues at coordinate 262,765 of NW_028187491.1, forward strand.
CGACCCCTCCCCAGCCCTGAACCCTAAGACCGAGACCCCCCCGCAGCCCCCAGGACCACAACCCTAACACCGACCCCTACCCAGCCCTGAGCCCTAAGACCGAGACCCCCCGCAGCCTCCCCCTAGCCACAAACCCTACAACCGACCCTACCCCAATCCTACGTCTAACTGCCCTGAGCCCTAAGGCCGACTACCGGGCCCACCCACCCAACACCCAGAGCCCTACACCCAACCCTACCCCAGCCCTAAGCCCTAGTACCGAGACCCACCATAGCCCCCCCCAGGCCCTAAACCCTATCACCGACCCCCTACCCAGCCCTGAGCCCTAAGACCGACACCCCCCGCAGCCCCCCCAGGCCCCAAAACCCTAACACCGAACCCCTTTCCAGCCCTGAGCCCTAAGACCGAGACCCGCCATAGCCCCCCCCAGGCCCTAAACCCTATCACCGACCCCCTACCCAGCCCTGAGCCCTAAGACCAACACCCCCCGCAGCCCCCCCAGGCCCCAAAACCCTAACACCGAACCCCTTCCCAGCCCTGAGCCCTAAGACCGAGACCCCCGCAGCCCCCCCAGGCCCCAAACTCTAACACCAACCCCTCCCCAGCCCTGAGCCCTAAGACCGAGACCCCCCACAGCCCCCCCCGCAAGCCCAAAACCCTACTAACGACCCCTCCCCAGCCCTGAACCCTAAGACCGAGACCCCCCCGCAGCCCCCAGGACCACAACCCTAACACCGACCCCTACCCAGCCCTGAGCCCTAAGACCGAGACCCCCCGCAGCCTCCCCCTAGCCACAAACCCTACAACCGACCCTACCCCAACCCTACGTCTAACTGCCCTGAGCCCTAAGGCCGACTACCGGGCCCACCCACCCAACACCCAGAGCCCTACACCCAACCCTACCCCAGCCCTAAGCCCTAGTACCGAGACCCGCCATAGCCCCCCCCCTGGCCCTAAACCCTAACACTGACCCCTACCCAGCCCTGAGCCCTAAGACCGACACCCCCCGCAGCCCCCCCAGGCCCCAAAACCCTAACACCGAACCCCTTTCCAGCCCTGAGCCCTAAGACCGAGACCCGCCATAGCCCCCCCCAGGCCCTAAACCCTATCACCGACCCCCTACCCAGCCCTGAGCCCTAAGACCAACACCCCCCGCAGCCCCCCCAGGCCCCAAAACCCTAACACCGAACCCCTTCCCAGCCCTGAGCCCTAAGACCGAGACCCCCGCAGCCCCCCCAGGCCCCAAACTCTAACACCAACCCCTCCCCAGCCCTGAGCCCTAAGACCGAGACCCCCCACAGCCCCCCCCGCAAGCCCAAAACCCTACTAACGACCCCTCCCCAGCCCTGAACCCTAAGACCGAGACCCCCCCGCAGCCCCCAGGACCACAACCCTAACACCGACCCCTACCCAGCCCTGAGCCCTAAGACCGAGACCCCCCGCAGCCTCCCCCTAGCCACAAACCCTACAACCGACCCTACCCCAACCCTACGTCTAACTGCCCTGAGCCCTAAGGCCGACTACCGGGCCCACCCACCCAACACCCAGAGCCCTACACCCAACCCTACCCCAGCCCTAAGCCCTAGTACCGAGACCCGCCATAGCCCCCCCCCTGGCCCTAAACCCTAACACTGACCCCTACCCAGCCCTGAGCCCTAAGACCGACACCCCCCGCAGCCCCCCCAGGCCCCAAAACCCTAACACCGAACCCCTTTCCAGCCCTGAGCCCTAAGACCGAGACCCGCCATAGCCCCCCCCAGGCCCTAAACCCTATCACCGACCCCCTACCCAGCCCTGAGCCCTAAGACCAACACCCCCCGCAGCCCCCCCAGGCCCCAAAACCCTAACACCGAACCCCTTCCCAGCCCTGAGCCCTAAGACCAAGACCCCCGCAGCCCCCCCAGGCCCCAAACTCTAACACCAACCCCTCCCCAGCCCTGAGCCCTAAGACCGACACCCCCCACAGCCCCCACCCCCAAGCCCAACACCCTACTAACGACCCCTCCCTAGCCCTGAACCCTAAGACCGAGACCCCCCCGCAGCCCCCAGGACCACAACCCTAACACCGACCCCTACCCAGCCCTGAGCCCTAAGACCGAGACCCCCCGCAGCCTCCCCCTAGCCACAAACCCTACAACCGACCCTACCCCAACCCTACGTCTAACTGCCCTGAGCCCTAAGGCCGACTACCGGGCCCACCCACCCAACACCCAGAGCCCTACACCCAACCCTACCCCAGCCCTAAGCCCTAGTACCGAGACCCGCCATAGCCCCCCCCCTGGCCCTAAACCCTAACACTGACCCCTACCCAGCCCTGAGCCCTAAGACCGACACCCCCCGCAGCCCCCCCAGGCCCCAAAACCCTAACACCGAACCCCTTTCCAGCCCTGAGCCCTAAGACCGAGACCCGCCATAGCCCCCCCCAGGCCCTAAACCCTATCACCGACCCCCTACCCAGCCCTGAGCCCTAAGACCAACACCCCCCGCAGCCCCCCCAGGCCCCAAAACCCTAACACCGAACCCCTTCCCAGCCCTGAGCCCTAAGACCGAGACCCCCGCAGCCCCCCCAGGCCCCAAACTCTAACACCAACCCCTCCCCAGCCCTGAGCCCTAAGACCGAGACCCCCCACAGCCCCCACCCCAAGCCCAAAACCCTACTAACGACCCCTCCCCAGCCCTAAACCCTAAGACCGAAACCCCCCGCAGCCCCCAGGACCACAACCCTAACACCGACCCCTACCCAGCCCTGAGCCCTAAGACCGAGACTCCCCGCAGCCTCCCCCTAGCCACAAACCCTACAACCGACCCTACCCCAATCCTACGTCTAACTGCCCTGAGCCCTAAGGCCGACTACCGGGCCCACCCACCCAACACCCAGAGCCCTACACCCAACCCTACCCCAGCCCTAAGCCCTAGTACCGAGACCCGCCATAGCCCCCCCCCTGGCCCTAAACCCTAACACTGACCCCTACCCAGCCCTGAGCCCTAAGACCGACACCCCCCGCAGCCCCCCCAGGCCCCAAAACCCTAACACCGAACCCCTTTCCAGCCCTGAGCCCTAAGACCGAGACCCGCCATAGCCCCCCCCAGGCCCTAAACCCTATCACCGACCCCCTACCCAGCCCTGAGCCCTAAGACCAACACCCCCCGCAGCCCCCCCAGGCCCCAAAACCCTAACACCGAACCCCTTCCCAGCCCTGAGCCCTAAGACCGAGACCCCCGCAGCCCCCCCAGGCCCCAAACTCTAACACCAACCCCTCCCCAGCCCTGAGCCCTAAGACCGAGACCCCCCACAGCCCCCCCCGCAAGCCCAAAACCCTACTAACGACCCCTCCCCAGCCCTGAACCCTAAGACCGAGACCCCCCCGCAGCCCCCAGGACCACAACCCTAACACCGACCCCTACCCAGCCCTGAGCCCTAAGACCGAGACCCCCCGCAGCCTCCCCCTAGCCACAAACCCTACAACCGACCCTACCCCAACCCTACGTCTAACTGCCCTGAGCCCTAAGGCCGACTACCGGCCCACCCACCCAACACCCAGAGCCCTACACCCAACCCTACCCCAGCCCTAAGCCCTAGTACCGAGACCCGCCATAGCCCCCCCCTGGCCCTAAACCCTAACACTGACCCCTACCCAGCCCTGAGCCCTAAGACCGACACCCCCCGCAGCCCCCCCAGGCCCCAAAACCCTAACACCGAACCCCTTTCCAGCCCTGAGCCCTAAGACCGAGACCCGCCATAGCCCCCCCCAGGCCCTAAACCCTATCACCGACCCCCTACCCAGCCCTGAGCCCTAAGACCAACACCCCCCGCAGCCCCCCCAGGCCCCAAAACCCTCTAACACCGAACCCCTTCCCAGCCCTGAGCCCTAAGACCAAGACCCCCGCAGCCCCCCCAGGCCCCAAACTCTAACACCAACCCCTCCCCAGCCCTGAGCCCTAAGACCGACACCCCCCACAGCCCCCACCCCCAAGCCCAACACCCTACTAACGACCCCTCCCTAGCCCTGAACCCTAAGACCGAGACCCCCCCGCAGCCCCCAGGACCACAACCCTAACACCGACCCCTACCCAGCCCTGAGCCCTAAGACCGAGACCCCCCGCAGCCTCCCCCTAGCCACAAACCCTACAACCGACCCTACCCCAACCCTACGTCTAACTGCCCTGAGCCCTAAGGCCGACTACCGGGCCCACCCACCCAACACCCAGAGCCCTACACCCAACCCTACCCCAGCCCTAAGCCCTAGTACCGAGACCCGCCATAGCCCCCCCCCTGGCCCTAAACCCTAACACTGACCCCTACCCAGCCCTGAGCCCTAAGACCGACACCCCCCGCAGCCCCCCCAGGCCCCAAAACCCTAACACCGAACCCCTTTCCAGCCCTGAGCCCTAAGACCGAGACCCGCCATAGCCCCCCCCAGGCCCTAAACCCTAACACCGACCCCTACCCAGCCCTGAGCCCTAAGACCGACACCCCCCACAGCCCCCACCCCCAAGCCCAAAACCCTACTAACGACCCCTCCCCAGCCCTGAACCCTAAGACCGAGACCCCCCCGCAGCCCCCAGGACCACAACCCTAACACCGACCCCTACCCAGCCCTGAGCCCTAAGACCGAGACCCCCCGCAGCCTCCCCCTAGCCACAAACCCTACAACCGACCCTACCCCAACCCTACGTCTAACTGCCCTGAGCCCTAAGGCCGACTACCGGGCCCACCCACCCAACACCCAGAGCCCTACACCCAACCCTACCCCAGCCCTAAGCCCTAGTACCGAGACCCACCATAGCCCCCCCAGGCCCTAAACCCTAACACCGACCCCTACCCAGCCCTGAGCCCTAAGACCGACACCCCCCACAGCCCCCACCCCCAAGCCCAACACCCTACTAACGACCCCTCCCTAGCCCTGAACCCTAAGACCGAGACCCCCCCGCAGCCCCCAGGACCACAACCCTAACACCGACCCCTACCCAGCCCTGAGCCCTAAGACCGAGACCCCCCGCAGCCTCCCCCTAGCCACAAACCCTACAACCGACCCTACCCCAACCCTACGTCTAACTGCCCTGAGCCCTAAGGCCGACTACCGGGCCCACCCAGAGCCCTACACCCAACCCTACCCCAGCCCTAAGCCCTAGTACCGAGACCCACCATAGCCCCCCCCAGGCCCTAAACCCTATCACCGACCCCCTACCCAGCCCTGAGCCCTAAGACCAACACCCCCCGCAGCCCCCCCAGGCCCCAAAACCCTAACACCGAACCCCTTCCCAGCCCTGAGCCCTAAGACCGAGACCCCCGCAGCCCCCCCAGGCCCCAAACTCTAACACCAACCCCTCCCCAGCCCTGAGCCCTAAGACCGAGACCCCCCACAGCCCCCCCCGCAAGCCCAAAACCCTACTAACGACCCCTCCCCAGCCCTGAACCCTAAGACCGAGACCCCCCCGCAGCCCCCAGGACCACAACCCTAACACCGACCCCTACCCAGCCCTGAGCCCTAAGACCGAGACCCCCCGCAGCCTCCCCCTAGCCACAAACCCTACAACCGACCCTACCCCAACCCTACGTCTAACTGCCCTGAGCCCTAAGGCCGACTACCGGGCCCACCCACCCAACACCCAGAGCCCTACACCCAACCCTACCCCAGCCCTAAGCCCTAGTACCGAGACCCGCCATAGCCCCCCCCCTGGCCCTAAACCCTAACACTGACCCCTACCCAGCCCTGAGCCCTAAGACCGACACCCCCCGCAGCCCCCCCAGGCCCCAAAACCCTAACACCGAACCCCTTTCCAGCCCTGAGCCCTAAGACCGAGACCCGCCATAGCCCCCCCCAGGCCCTAAACCCTATCACCGACCCCCTACCCAGCCCTGAGCCCTAAGACCAACACCCCCCGCAGCCCCCCCAGGCCCCAAAACCCTAACACCGAACCCCTTCCCAGCCCTGAGCCCTAAGACCGAGACCCCCGCAGCCCCCCCAGGCCCCAAACTCTAACACCAACCCCTCCCCAGCCCTGAGCCCTAAGACCGAGACCCCCCACAGCCCCCACCCCAAGCCCAAAACCCTACTAACGACCCCTCCCCAGCCCTAAACCCTAAGACCGAAACCCCCCGCAGCCCCCAGGACCACAACCCTAACACCGACCCCTACCCAGCCCTGAGCCCTAAGACCGAGACTCCCCGCAGCCTCCCCCTAGCCACAAACCCTACAACCGACCCTACCCCAATCCTACGTCTAACTGCCCTGAGCCCTAAGGCCGACTACCGGGCCCACCCACCCAACACCCAGAGCCCTACACCCAACCCTACCCCAGCCCTAAGCCCTAGTACCGAGACCCGCCATAGCCCCCCCCCTGGCCCTAAACCCTAACACTGACCCCTACCCAGCCCTGAGCCCTAAGACCGACACCCCCCGCAGCCCCCCCAGGCCCCAAAACCCTAACACCGAACCCCTTTCCAGCCCTGAGCCCTAAGACCGAGACCCGCCATAGCCCCCCCCAGGCCCTAAACCCTATCACCGACCCCCTACCCAGCCCTGAGCCCTAAGACCAACACCCCCCGCAGCCCCCCCAGGCCCCAAAACCCTAACACCGAACCCCTTCCCAGCCCTGAGCCCTAAGACCGAGACCCCCGCAGCCCCCCCAGGCCCCAAACTCTAACACCAACCCCTCCCCAGCCCTGAGCCCTAAGACCGAGACCCCCCACAGCCCCCCCCGCAAGCCCAAAACCCTACTAACGACCCCTCCCCAGCCCTGAACCCTAAGACCGAGACCCCCCCGCAGCCCCCAGGACCACAACCCTAACACCGACCCCTACCCAGCCCTGAGCCCTAAGACCGAGACCCCCCGCAGCCTCCCCCTAGCCACAAACCCTACAACCGACCCTACCCCAACCCTACGTCTAACTGCCCTGAGCCCTAAGGCCGACTACCGGGCCCACCCACCCAACACCCAGAGCCCTACACCCAACCCTACCCCAGCCCTAAGCCCTAGTACCGAGACCCGCCATAGCCCCCCCCCTGGCCCTAAACCCTAACACTGACCCCTACCCAGCCCTGAGCCCTAAGACCGACACCCCCCGCAGCCCCCCCAGGCCCCAAAACCCTAACACCGAACCCCTTTCCAGCCCTGAGCCCTAAGACCGAGACCCGCCATAGCCCCCCCCAGGCCCTAAACCCTATCACCGACCCCCTACCCAGCCCTGAGCCCTAAGACCAACACCCCCCGCAGCCCCCCCAGGCCCCAAAACCCTAACACCGAACCCCTTTCCAGCCCTGAGCCCTAAGACCGAGACCCGCCATAGCCCCCCCCAGGCCCTAAACCCTATCACCGACCCCCTACCCAGCCCTGAGCCCTAAGACCAACACCCCCCGCAGCCCCCCCAGGCCCCAAAACCCTAACACCGAACCCCTTCCCAGCCCTGAGCCCTAAGACCGAGACCCCCGCAGCCCCCCCAGGCCCCAAACTCTAACACCAACCCCTCCCCAGCCCTGAGCCCTAAGACCGAGACCCCCCACAGCCCCCCCCGCAAGCCCAAAACCCTACTAACGACCCCTCCCCAGCCCTGAACCCTAAGACCGAGACCCCCCCGCAGCCCCCAGGACCACAACCCTAACACCGACCCCTACCCAGCCCTGAGCCCTAAGACCGAGACCCCCCGCAGCCTCCCCCTAGCCACAAACCCTACAACCGACCCTACCCCAATCCTACGTCTAACTGCCCTGAGCCCTAAGGCCGACTACCGGGCCCACCCACCCAACACCCAGAGCCCTACACCCAACCCTACCCCAGCCCTAAGCCCTAGTACCGAGACCCACCATAGCCCCCCCCAGGCCCTAAACCCTATCACCGACCCCCTACCCAGCCCTGAGCCCTAAGACCGACACCCCCCGCAGCCCCCCCAGGCCCCAAAACCCTAACACCGAACCCCTTTCCAGCCCTGAGCCCTAAGACCGAGACCCGCCATAGCCCCCCCCAGGCCCTAAACCCTATCACCGACCCCCTACCCAGCCCTGAGCCCTAAGACCAACACCCCCCGCAGCCCCCCCAGGCCCCAAAACCCTAACACCGAACCCCTTCCCAGCCCTGAGCCCTAAGACCGAGACCCCCGCAGCCCCCCCAGGCCCCAAACTCTAACACCAACCCCTCCCCAGCCCTGAGCCCTAAGACCGACACCCCCCACAGCCCCCACCCCCAAGCCCAACACCCTACTAACGACCCCTCCCTAGCCCTGAACCCTAAGACCGAGACCCCCCCGCAGCCCCCAGGACCACAACCCTAACACCGACCCCTACCCAGCCCTGAGCCCTAAGACCGAGACCCCCCGCAGCCTCCCCCTAGCCACAAACCCTACAACCGACCCTACCCCAACCCTACGTCTAACTGCCCTGAGCCCTAAGGCCGACTACCGGGCCCACCCACCCAACACCCAGAGCCCTACACCCAACCCTACCCCAGCCCTAAGCCCTAGTACCGAGACCCGCCATAGCCCCCCCCCTGGCCCTAAACCCTAACACTGACCCCTACCCAGCCCTGAGCCCTAAGACCGACACCCCCCGCAGCCCCCCCAGGCCCCAAAACCCTAACACCGAACCCCTTTCCAGCCCTGAGCCCTAAGACCGAGACCCCCCGCAGCCTCCCCCTAGCCACAAACCCTACAACCGACCCTACCCCAACCCTACGTCTAACTGCCCTGAGCCCTAAGGCCGACTACCGGGCCCACCCACCCAACACCCAGAGCCCTACACCCAACCCTACCCCAGCCCTAAGCCCTAGTACCGAGACCCACCATAGCCCCCCCCAGGCCCTAAACCCTAACACCGACCCCTACCCAGCCCTGAGCCCTAAGACCGACACCCCCCACAGCCCCCACCCCCAAGCCCAACACCCTACTAACGACCCCTCCCCAGCCCTGAACCCTAAGACCGAGACCCCCCCGCAGCCCCCAGGACCACAACCCTAACACCGACCCCTACCCAGCCCTGAGCCCTAAGACCGAGACCCCCCGCAGCCTCCCCCTAGCCACAAACCCTACAACCGACCCTACCCCAACCCTACGTCTAACTGCCCTGAGCCCTAAGGCCGACTACCGGGCCCACCCACCCAACACCCAGAGCCCTACACCCAACCCTACCCCAGCCCTAAGCCCTAGTACCGAGACCCGCCATAGCCCCCCCCCTGGCCCTAAACCCTAACACTGACCCCTACCCAGCCCTGAGCCCTAAGACCGACACCCCCCGCAGCCCCCCCAGGCCCCAAAACCCTAACACCGAACCCCTTTCCAGCCCTGAGCCCTAAGACCGAGACCCGCCATAGCCCCCCCCAGGCCCTAAACCCTATCACCGACCCCCTACCCAGCCCTGAGCCCTAAGACCAACACCCCCCGCAGCCCCCCCAGGCCCCAAAACCCTAACACCGAACCCCTTCCCAGCCCTGAGCCCTAAGACCGAGACCCCCGCAGCCCCCCCAGGCCCCAAACTCTAACACCAACCCCTCCCCAGCCCTGAGCCCTAAGACCGAGACCCCCCACAGCCCCCCCCGCAAGCCCAAAACCCTACTAACGACCCCTCCCCAGCCCTAAACCCTAAGACCGAAACCCCCCGCAGCCCCCAGGACCACAACCCTAACACCGACCCCTACCCAGCCCTGAGCCCTAAGACCGAGACTCCCCGCAGCCTCCCCCTAGCCACAAACCCTACAACCGACCCTACCCCAATCCTACGTCTAACTGCCCTGAGCCCTAAGGCCGACTACCGGGCCCACCCACCCAACACCCAGAGCCCTACACCCAACCCTACCCCAGCCCTAAGCCCTAGTACCGAGACCCGCCATAGCCCCCCCCCTGGCCCTAAACCCTAACACTGACCCCTACCCAGCCCTGAGCCCTAAGACCGACACCCCCCGCAGCCCCCCCAGGCCCCAAAACCCTAACACCGAACCCCTTTCCAGCCCTGAGCCCTAAGACCGAGACCCGCCATAGCCCCCCCCAGGCCCTAAACCCTATCACCGACCCCCTACCCAGCCCTGAGCCCTAAGACCAACACCCCCCGCAGCCCCCCCAGGCCCCAAAACCCTAACACCGAACCCCTTCCCAGCCCTGAGCCCTAAGACCGAGACCCCCGCAGCCCCCCCAGGCCCCAAACTCTAACACCAACCCCTCCCCAGCCCTGAGCCCTAAGACCGAGACCCCCCACAGCCCCCCCCGCAAGCCCAAAACCCTACTAACGACCCCTCCCCAGCCCTGAACCCTAAGACCGAGACCCCCCCGCAGCCCCCAGGACCACAACCCTAACACCGACCCCTACCCAGCCCTGAGCCCTAAGACCGAGACCCCCCGCAGCCTCCCCCTAGCCACAAACCCTACAACCGACCCTACCCCAACCCTACGTCTAACTGCCCTGAGCCCTAAGGCCGACTACCGGGCCCACCCACCCAACACCCAGAGCCCTACACCCAACCCTACCCCAGCCCTAAGCCCTAGTACCGAGACCCGCCATAGCCCCCCCCCTGGCCCTAAACCCTAACACTGACCCCTACCCAGCCCTGAGCCCTAAGACCGACACCCCCCGCAGCCCCCCCAGGCCCCAAAACCCTAACACCGAACCCCTTTCCAGCCCTGAGCCCTAAGACCGAGACCCGCCATAGCCCCCCCCAGGCCCTAAACCCTATCACCGACCCCCTACCCAGCCCTGAGCCCTAAGACCAACACCCCCCGCAGCCCCCCCAGGCCCCAAAACCCTAACACCGAACCCCTTCCCAGCCCTGAGCCCTAAGACCGAGACCCCCGCAGCCCCCCCAGGCCCCAAACTCTAACACCAACCCCTCCCCAGCCCTGAGCCCTAAGACCGAGACCCCCCACAGCCCCCACCCCAAGCCCAAAACCCTACTAACGACCCCTCCCCAGCCCTAAACCCTAAGACCGAAACCCCCCGCAGCCCCCAGGACCACAACCCTAACACCGACCCCTACCCAGCCCTGAGCCCTAAGACCGAGACTCCCCGCAGCCTCCCCCTAGCCACAAACCCTACAACCGACCCTACCCCAATCCTACGTCTAACTGCCCTGAGCCCTAAGGCCGACTACCGGGCCCACCCACCCAACACCCAGAGCCCTACACCCAACCCTACCCCAGCCCTAAGCCCTAGTACCGAGACCCGCCATAGCCCCCCCCCTGGCCCTAAACCCTAACACTGACCCCTACCCAGCCCTGAGCCCTAAGACCGACACCCCCCGCAGCCCCCCCAGGCCCCAAAACCCTAACACCGAACCCCTTTCCAGCCCTGAGCCCTAAGACCGAGACCCGCCATAGCCCCCCCCAGGCCCTAAACCCTATCACCGACCCCCTACCCAGCCCTGAGCCCTAAGACCAACACCCCCCGCAGCCCCCCCAGGCCCCAAAACCCTAACACCGAACCCCTTCCCAGCCCTGAGCCCTAAGACCGAGACCCCCGCAGCCCCCCCAGGCCCCAAACTCTAACACCAACCCCTCCCCAGCCCTGAGCCCTAAGACCGAGACCCCCCACAGCCCCCCCCGCAAGCCCAAAACCCTACTAACGACCCCTCCCCAGCCCTGAACCCTAAGACCGAGACCCCCCCGCAGCCCCCAGGACCACAACCCTAACACCGACCCCTACCCAGCCCTGAGCCCTAAGACCGAGACCCCCCGCAGCCTCCCCCTAGCCACAAACCCTACAACCGACCCTACCCCAACCCTACGTCTAACTGCCCTGAGCCCTAAGGCCGACTACCGGGCCCACCCACCCAACACCCAGAGCCCTACACCCAACCCTACCCCAGCCCTAAGCCCTAGTACCGAGACCCGCCATAGCCCCCCCCCTGGCCCTAAACCCTAACACTGACCCCTACCCAGCCCTGAGCCCTAAGACCGACACCCCCCGCAGCCCCCCCAGGCCCCAAAACCCTAACACCGAACCCCTTTCCAGCCCTGAGCCCTAAGACCGAGACCCGCCATAGCCCCCCCCAGGCCCTAAACCCTATCACCGACCCCCTACCCAGCCCTGAGCCCTAAGACCAACACCCCCCGCAGCCCCCCCAGGCCCCAAAACCCTAACACCGAACCCCTTCCCAGCCCTGAGCCCTAAGACCGAGACCCCCGCAGCCCCCCCAGGCCCCAAACTCTAACACCAACCCCTCCCCAGCCCTGAGCCCTAAGACCGACACCCCCCACAGCCCCCACCCCCAAGCCCAACACCCTACTAACGACCCCTCCCTAGCCCTGAACCCTAAGACCGAGACCCCCCCGCAGCCCCCAGGACCACAACCCTAACACCGACCCCTACCCAGCCCTGAGCCCTAAGACCGAGACCCCCCGCAGCCTCCCCCTAGCCACAAACCCTACAACCGACCCTACCCCAACCCTACGTCTAACTGCCCTGAGCCCTAAGGCCGACTACCGGGCCCACCCACCCAACACCCAGAGCCCTACACCCAACCCTACCCCAGCCCTAAGCCCTAGTACCGAGACCCGCCATAGCCCCCCCCCTGGCCCTAAACCCTAACACTGACCCCTACCCAGCCCTGAGCCCTAAGACCGACACCCCCCGCAGCCCCCCCAGGCCCCAAAACCCTAACACCGAACCCCTTTCCAGCCCTGAGCCCTAAGACCGAGACCCGCCATAGCCCCCCCCAGGCCCTAAACCCTATCACCGACCCCCTACCCAGCCCTGAGCCCTAAGACCAACACCCCCCGCAGCCCCCCCAGGCCCCAAAACCCTAACACCGAACCCCTTCCCAGCCCTGAGCCCTAAGACCGAGACCCCCGCAGCCCCCCCAGGCCCCAAACTCTAACACCAACCCCTCCCCAGCCCTGAGCCCTAAGACCGAGACCCCCCACAGCCCCCACCCCAAGCCCAAAACCCTACTAACGACCCCTCCCCAGCCCTAAACCCTAAGACCGAAACCCCCCGCAGCCCCCAGGACCACAACCCTAACACCGACCCCTACCCAGCCCTGAGCCCTAAGACCGAGACTCCCCGCAGCCTCCCCCTAGCCACAAACCCTACAACCGACCCTACCCCAATCCTACGTCTAACTGCCCTGAGCCCTAAGGCCGACTACCGGGCCCACCCACCCAACACCCAGAGCCCTACACCCAACCCTACCCCAGCCCTAAGCCCTAGTACCGAGACCCGCCATAGCCCCCCCCCTGGCCCTAAACCCTAACACTGACCCCTACCCAGCCCTGAGCCCTAAGACCGACACCCCCCGCAGCCCCCCCAGGCCCCAAAACCCTAACACCGAACCCCTTTCCAGCCCTGAGCCCTAAGACCGAGACCCGCCATAGCCCCCCCCAGGCCCTAAACCCTATCACCGACCCCCTACCCAGCCCTGAGCCCTAAGACCAACACCCCCCGCAGCCCCCCCAGGCCCCAAAACCCTAACACCGAACCCCTTCCCAGCCCTGAGCCCTAAGACCGAGACCCCCGCAGCCCCCCCAGGCCCCAAACTCTAACACCAACCCCTCCCCAGCCCTGAGCCCTAAGACCGAGACCCCCCACAGCCCCCACCCCAAGCCCAAAACCCTACTAACGACCCCTCCCCAGCCCTAAACCCTAAGACCGAAACCCCCCGCAGCCCCCAGGACCACAACCCTAACACCGACCCCTACCCAGCCCTGAGCCCTAAGACCGAGACTCCCCGCAGCCTCCCCCTAGCCACAAACCCTACAACCGACCCTACCCCAATCCTACGTCTAACTGCCCTGAGCCCTAAGGCCGACTACCGGGCCCACCCACCCAACACCCAGAGCCCTACACCCAACCCTACCCCAGCCCTAAGCCCTAGTACCGAGACCCGCCATAGCCCCCCCCCTGGCCCTAAACCCTAACACTGACCCCTACCCAGCCCTGAGCCCTAAGACCGACACCCCCCGCAGCCCCCCCAGGCCCCAAAACCCTAACACCGAACCCCTTTCCAGCCCTGAGCCCTAAGACCGAGACCCGCCATAGCCCCCCCCAGGCCCTAAACCCTATCACCGACCCCCTACCCAGCCCTGAGCCCTAAGACCAACACCCCCCGCAGCCCCCCCAGGCCCCAAAACCCTAACACCGAACCCCTTCCCAGCCCTGAGCCCTAAGACCGAGACCCCCGCAGCCCCCCCAGGCCCCAAACTCTAACACCAACCCCTCCCCAGCCCTGAGCCCTAAGACCGAGACCCCCCACAGCCCCCCCCGCAAGCCCAAAACCCTACTAACGACCCCTCCCCAGCCCTGAACCCTAAGACCGAGACCCCCCCGCAGCCCCCAGGACCACAACCCTAACACCGACCCCTACCCAGCCCTGAGCCCTAAGACCGAGACCCCCCGCAGCCTCCCCCTAGCCACAAACCCTACAACCGACCCTACCCCAACCCTACGTCTAACTGCCCTGAGCCCTAAGGCCGACTACCGGGCCCACCCACCCAACACCCAGAGCCCTACACCCAACCCTACCCCAGCCCTAAGCCCTAGTACCGAGACCCGCCATAGCCCCCCCCCTGGCCCTAAACCCTAACACTGACCCCTACCCAGCCCTGAGCCCTAAGACCGACACCCCCCGCAGCCCCCCCAGGCCCCAAAACCCTAACACCGAACCCCTTTCCAGCCCTGAGCCCTAAGACCGAGACCCGCCATAGCCCCCCCCAGGCCCTAAACCCTATCACCGACCCCCTACCCAGCCCTGAGCCCTAAGACCAACACCCCCCGCAGCCCCCCCAGGCCCCAAAACCCTAACACCGAACCCCTTTCCAGCCCTGAGCCCTAAGACCGAGACCCGCCATAGCCCCCCCCAGGCCCTAAACCCTATCACCGACCCCCTACCCAGCCCTGAGCCCTAAGACCAACACCCCCCGCAGCCCCCCCAGGCCCCAAAACCCTAACACCGAACCCCTTCCCAGCCCTGAGCCCTAAGACCGAGACCCCCGCAGCCCCCCCAGGCCCCAAACTCTAACACCAACCCCTCCCCAGCCCTGAGCCCTAAGACCGAGACCCCCCACAGCCCCCCCCGCAAGCCCAAAACCCTACTAACGACCCCTCCCCAGCCCTGAACCCTAAGACCGAGACCCCCCCGCAGCCCCCAGGACCACAACCCTAACACCGACCCCTACCCAGCCCTGAGCCCTAAGACCGAGACCCCCCGCAGCCTCCCCCTAGCCACAAACCCTACAACCGACCCTACCCCAATCCTACGTCTAACTGCCCTGAGCCCTAAGGCCGACTACCGGGCCCACCCACCCAACACCCAGAGCCCTACACCCAACCCTACCCCAGCCCTAAGCCCTAGTACCGAGACCCACCATAGCCCCCCCCAGGCCCTAAACCCTATCACCGACCCCCTACCCAGCCCTGAGCCCTAAGACCGACACCCCCCGCAGCCCCCCCAGGCCCCAAAACCCTAACACCGAACCCCTTTCCAGCCCTGAGCCCTAAGACCGAGACCCGCCATAGCCCCCCCCAGGCCCTAAACCCTATCACCGACCCCCTACCCAGCCCTGAGCCCTAAGACCAACACCCCCCGCAGCCCCCCCAGGCCCCAAAACCCTAACACCGAACCCCTTCCCAGCCCTGAGCCCTAAGACCGAGACCCCCGCAGCCCCCCCAGGCCCCAAACTCTAACACCAACCCCTCCCCAGCCCTGAGCCCTAAGACCGACACCCCCCACAGCCCCCACCCCCAAGCCCAACACCCTACTAACGACCCCTCCCTAGCCCTGAACCCTAAGACCGAGACCCCCCCGCAGCCCCCAGGACCACAACCCTAACACCGACCCCTACCCAGCCCTGAGCCCTAAGACCGAGACCCCCCGCAGCCTCCCCCTAGCCACAAACCCTACAACCGACCCTACCCCAACCCTACGTCTAACTGCCCTGAGCCCTAAGGCCGACTACCGGGCCCACCCACCCAACACCCAGAGCCCTACACCCAACCCTACCCCAGCCCTAAGCCCTAGTACCGAGACCCGCCATAGCCCCCCCCCTGGCCCTAAACCCTAACACTGACCCCTACCCAGCCCTGAGCCCTAAGACCGACACCCCCCGCAGCCCCCCCAGGCCCCAAAACCCTAACACCGAACCCCTTTCCAGCCCTGAGCCCTAAGACCGAGACCCCCCGCAGCCTCCCCCTAGCCACAAACCCTACAACCGACCCTACCCCAACCCTACGTCTAACTGCCCTGAGCCCTAAGGCCGACTACCGGGCCCACCCACCCAACACCCAGAGCCCTACACCCAACCCTACCCCAGCCCTAAGCCCTAGTACCGAGACCCACCATAGCCCCCCCCAGGCCCTAAACCCTAACACCGACCCCTACCCAGCCCTGAGCCCTAAGACCGACACCCCCCACAGCCCCCACCCCCAAGCCCAACACCCTACTAACGACCCCTCCCCAGCCCTGAACCCTAAGACCGAGACCCCCCCGCAGCCCCCAGGACCACAACCCTAACACCGACCCCTACCCAGCCCTGAGCCCTAAGACCGAGACCCCCCGCAGCCTCCCCCTAGCCACAAACCCTACAACCGACCCTACCCCAACCCTACGTCTAACTGCCCTGAGCCCTAAGGCCGACTACCGGGCCCACCCACCCAACACCCAGAGCCCTACACCCAACCCTACCCCAGCCCTAAGCCCTAGTACCGAGACCCGCCATAGCCCCCCCCCTGGCCCTAAACCCTAACACTGACCCCTACCCAGCCCTGAGCCCTAAGACCGACACCCCCCGCAGCCCCCCCAGGCCCCAAAACCCTAACACCGAACCCCTTTCCAGCCCTGAGCCCTAAGACCGAGACCCGCCATAGCCCCCCCCAGGCCCTAAACCCTATCACCGACCCCCTACCCAGCCCTGAGCCCTAAGACCAACACCCCCCGCAGCCCCCCCAGGCCCCAAAACCCTAACACCGAACCCCTTCCCAGCCCTGAGCCCTAAGACCGAGACCCCCGCAGCCCCCCCAGGCCCCAAACTCTAACACCAACCCCTCCCCAGCCCTGAGCCCTAAGACCGAGACCCCCCACAGCCCCCCCCGCAAGCCCAAAACCCTACTAACGACCCCTCCCCAGCCCTGAACCCTAAGACCGAGACCCCCCCGCAGCCCCCAGGACCACAACCCTAACACCGACCCCTACCCAGCCCTGAGCCCTAAGACCGAGACCCCCCGCAGCCTCCCCCTAGCCACAAACCCTACAACCGACCCTACCCCAACCCTACGTCTAACTGCCCTGAGCCCTAAGGCCGACTACCGGGCCCACCCACCCAACACCCAGAGCCCTACACCCAACCCTACCCCAGCCCTAAGCCCTAGTACCGAGACCCGCCATAGCCCCCCCCCTGGCCCTAAACCCTAACACTGACCCCTACCCAGCCCTGAGCCCTAAGACCGACACCCCCCGCAGCCCCCCCAGGCCCCAAAACCCTAACACCGAACCCCTTTCCAGCCCTGAGCCCTAAGACCGAGACCCGCCATAGCCCCCCCCAGGCCCTAAACCCTATCACCGACCCCCTACCCAGCCCTGAGCCCTAAGACCAACACCCCCCGCAGCCCCCCCAGGCCCCAAAACCCTAACACCGAACCCCTTCCCAGCCCTGAGCCCTAAGACCGAGACCCCCGCAGCCCCCCCAGGCCCCAAACTCTAACACCAACCCCTCCCCAGCCCTGAGCCCTAAGACCGACACCCCCCACAGCCCCCACCCCCAAGCCCAACACCCTACTAACGACCCCTCCCTAGCCCTGAACCCTAAGACCGAGACCCCCCCGCAGCCCCCAGGACCACAACCCTAACACCGACCCCTACCCAGCCCTGAGCCCTAAGACCGAGACCCCCCGCAGCCTCCCCCTAGCCACAAACCCTACAACCGACCCTACCCCAACCCTACGTCTAACTGCCCTGAGCCCTAAGGCCGACTACCGGGCCCACCCACCCAACACCCAGAGCCCTACACCCAACCCTACCCCAGCCCTAAGCCCTAGTACCGAGACCCGCCATAGCCCCCCCCCTGGCCCTAAACCCTAACACTGACCCCTACCCAGCCCTGAGCCCTAAGACCGACACCCCCCGCAGCCCCCCCAGGCCCCAAAACCCTAACACCGAACCCCTTTCCAGCCCTGAGCCCTAAGACCGAGACCCCCCGCAGCCTCCCCCTAGCCACAAACCCTACAACCGACCCTACCCCAACCCTACGTCTAACTGCCCTGAGCCCTAAGGCCGACTACCGGGCCCACCCACCCAACACCCAGAGCCCTACACCCAACCCTACCCCAGCCCTAAGCCCTAGTACCGAGACCCGCCATAGCCCCCCCCCTGGCCCTAAACCCTAACACTGACCCCTACCCAGCCCTGAGCCCTAAGACCGACACCCCCCGCAGCCCCCCCAGGCCCCAAAACCCTAACACCGAACCCCTTTCCAGCCCTGAGCCCTAAGACCGAGACCCGCCATAGCCCCCCCCAGGCCCTAAACCCTATCACCGACCCCCTACCCAGCCCTGAGCCCTAAGACCAACACCCCCCGCAGCCCCCCCAGGCCCCAAAACCCTAACACCGAACCCCTTCCCAGCCCTGAGCCCTAAGACCGAGACCCCCGCAGCCCCCCCAGGCCCCAAACTCTAACACCAACCCCTCCCCAGCCCTGAGCCCTAAGACCGAGACCCCCCACAGCCCCCCCCGCAAGCCCAAAACCCTACTAACGACCCCTCCCCAGCCCTGAACCCTAAGACCGAGACCCCCCCGCAGCCCCCAGGACCACAACCCTAACACCGACCCCTACCCAGCCCTGAGCCCTAAGACCGACACCCCCCACAGCCCCCACCCCCAAGCCCAACACCCTACTAACGACCCCTCCCTAGCCCTGAACCCTAAGACCGAGACCCCCCCGCAGCCCCCAGGACCACAACCCTAACACCGACCCCTACCCAGCCCTGAGCCCTAAGACCGAGACCCCCCGCAGCCTCCCCCTAGCCACAAACCCTACAACCGACCCTACCCCAACCCTACGTCTAACTGCCCTGAGCCCTAAGGCCGACTACCGGGCCCACCCAGAGCCCTACACCCAACCCTACCCCAGCCCTAAGCCCTAGTACCGAGACCCGCCATAGCCCCCCCCCTGGCCCTAAACCCTAACACTGACCCCTACCCAGCCCTGAGCCCTAAGACCGACACCCCCCGCAGCCCCCCCAGGCCCCAAAACCCTAACACCGAACCCCTTTCCAGCCCTGAGCCCTAAGACCGAGACCCGCCATAGCCCCCCCCAGGCCCTAAACCCTATCACCGACCCCCTACCCAGCCCTGAGCCCTAAGACCAACACCCCCCGCAGCCCCCCCAGGCCCCAAAACCCTAACACCGAACCCCTTCCCAGCCCTGAGCCCTAAGACCGAGACCCCCGCAGCCCCCCCAGGCCCCAAACTCTAACACCAACCCCTCCCCAGCCCTGAGCCCTAAGACCGAGACCCCCCACAGCCCCCCCCGCAAGCCCAAAACCCTACTAACGACCCCTCCCCAGCCCTGAACCCTAAGACCGAGACCCCCCCGCAGCCCCCAGGACCACAACCCTAACACCGACCCCTACCCAGCCCTGAGCCCTAAGACCGAGACCCCCCGCAGCCTCCCCCTAGCCACAAACCCTACAACCGACCCTACCCCAACCCTACGTCTAACTGCCCTGAGCCCTAAGGCCGACTACCGGGCCCACCCAGAGCCCTACACCCAACCCTACCCCAGCCCTAAGCCCTAGTACCGAGACCCACCATAGCCCCCCCCAGGCCCTAAACCCTAACACCGACCCCTACCCAGCCCTGAGCCCTAAGACCGACACCCCCCACAGCCCCCACCCCCAAGCCCAACACCCTACTAACGACCCCTCCCTAGCCCTGAACCCTAAGACCGAGACCCCCCCGCAGCCCCCAGGACCACAACCCTAACACCGACCCCTACCCAGCCCTGAGCCCTAAGACCGAGACCCCCCGCAGCCTCCCCCTAGCCACAAACCCTACAACCGACCCTACCCCAACCCTACGTCTAACTGCCCTGAGCCCTAAGGCCGACTACCGGGCCCACCCAGAGCCCTACACCCAACCCTACCCCAGCCCTAAGCCCTAGTACCGAGACCCACCATAGCCCCCCCCAGGCCCTAAACCCTATCACCGACCCCCTACCCAGCCCTGAGCCCTAAGACCAACACCCCCCGCAGCCCCCCCAGGCCCCAAAACCCTAACACCGAACCCCTTCCCAGCCCTGAGCCCTAAGACCGAGACCCCCGCAGCCCCCCCAGGCCCCAAACTCTAACACCAACCCCTCCCCAGCCCTGAGCCCTAAGACCGAGACCCCCCACAGCCCCCCCCGCAAGCCCAAAACCCTACTAACGACCCCTCCCCAGCCCTGAACCCTAAGACCGAGACCCCCCCGCAGCCCCCAGGACCACAACCCTAACACCGACCCCTACCCAGCCCTGAGCCCTAAGACCGAGACCCCCCGCAGCCTCCCCCTAGCCACAAACCCTACAACCGACCCTACCCCAACCCTACGTCTAACTGCCCTGAGCCCTAAGGCCGACTACCGGGCCCACCCAGAGCCCTACACCCAACCCTACCCCAGCCCTAAGCCCTAGTACCGAGACCCACCATAGCCCCCCCCAGGCCCTAAACCCTAACACCGACCCCTACCCAGCCCTGAGCCCTAAGACCGACACCCCCCACAGCCCCCACCCCCAAGCCCAACACCCTACTAACGACCCCTCCCCAGCCCTGAACCCTAAGACCGAGACCCCCCCGCAGCCCCCAGGACCACAACCCTAACACCGACCCCTACCCAGCCCTGAGCCCTAAGACCGAGACCCCCCGCAGCCTCCCCCTAGCCACAAACCCTACAACCGACCCTACCCCAACCCTACGTCTAACTGCCCTGAGCCCTAAGGCCGACTACCGGGCCCACCCACCCAACACCCAGAGCCCTACACCCAACCCTACCCCAGCCCTAAGCCCTAGTACCGAGACCCGCCATAGCCCCCCCCCTGGCCCTAAACCCTAACACTGACCCCTACCCAGCCCTGAGCCCTAAGACCGACACCCCCCGCAGCCCCCCCAGGCCCCAAAACCCTAACACCGAACCCCTTTCCAGCCCTGAGCCCTAAGACCGAGACCCGCCATAGCCCCCCCCAGGCCCTAAACCCTATCACCGACCCCCTACCCAGCCCTGAGCCCTAAGACCAACACCCCCCGCAGCCCCCCCAGGCCCCAAAACCCTAACACCGAACCCCTTCCCAGCCCTGAGCCCTAAGACCGAGACCCCCGCAGCCCCCCCAGGCCCCAAACTCTAACACCAACCCCTCCCCAGCCCTGAGCCCTAAGACCGAGACCCCCCACAGCCCCCCCCGCAAGCCCAAAACCCTACTAACGACCCCTCCCCAGCCCTGAACCCTAAGACCGAGACCCCCCCGCAGCCCCCAGGACCACAACCCTAACACCGACCCCTACCCAGCCCTGAGCCCTAAGACCGAGACCCCCCGCAGCCTCCCCCTAGCCACAAACCCTACAACCGACCCTACCCCAACCCTACGTCTAACTGCCCTGAGCCCTAAGGCCGACTACCGGGCCCACCCAGAGCCCTACACCCAACCCTACCCCAGCCCTAAGCCCTAGTACCGAGACCCGCCATAGCCCCCCCCAGGCCCTAAACCCTATCACCGACCCCCTACCCAGCCCTGAGCCCTAAGACCGACACCCCCCGCAGCCCCCCCAGGCCCCAAAACCCTAACACCGAACCCCTTTCCAGCCCTGAGCCCTAAGACCGAGACCCGCCATAGCCCCCCCCAGGCCCTAAACCCTATCACCGACCCCCTACCCAGCCCTGAGCCCTAAGACCAACACCCCCCGCAGCCCCCCCAGGCCCCAAAACCCTAACACCGAACCCCTTCCCAGCCCTGAGCCCTAAGACCAAGACCCCCGCAGCCCCCCCAGGCCCCAAACTCTAACACCAACCCCTCCCCAGCCCTGAGCCCTAAGACCGAGACCCCCCACAGCCCCCCCCGCAAGCCCAAAACCCTACTAACGACCCCTCCCCAGCCCTGAACCCTAAGACCGAGACCCCCCCGCAGCCCCCAGGACCACAACCCTAACACCGACCCCTACCCAGCCCTGAGCCCTAAGACCGAGACCCCCCGCAGCCTCCCCCTAGCCACAAACCCTACAACCGACCCTACCCCAACCCTACGTCTAACTGCCCTGAGCCCTAAGGCCGACTACCGGGCCCACCCACCCAACACCCAGAGCCCTACACCCAACCCTACCCCAGCCCTAAGCCCTAGTACCGAGACCCACCATAGCCCCCCCCAGGCCCTAAACCCTAACACCGACCCCTACCCAGCCCTGAGCCCTAAGACCGACACCCCCCACAGCCCCCACCCCCAAGCCCAACACCCTACTAACGACCCCTCCCTAGCCCTGAACCCTAAGACCGAGACCCCCCCGCAGCCCCCAGGACCACAACCCTAACACCGACCCCTACCCAGCCCTGAGCCCTAAGACCGAGACCCCCCGCAGCCTCCCCCTAGCCACAAACCCTACAACCGACCCTACCCCAACCCTACGTCTAACTGCCCTGAGCCCTAAGGCCGACTACCGGGCCCACCCACCCAACACCCAGAGCCCTACACCCAACCCTACCCCAGCCCTAAGCCCTAGTACCGAGACCCGCCATAGCCCCCCCCCTGGCCCTAAACCCTAACACTGACCCCTACCCAGCCCTGAGCCCTAAGACCGACACCCCCCGCAGCCCCCCCAGGCCCCAAAACCCTAACACCGAACCCCTTTCCAGCCCTGAGCCCTAAGACCGAGACCCGCCATAGCCCCCCCCAGGCCCTAAACCCTATCACCGACCCCCTACCCAGCCCTGAGCCCTAAGACCAACACCCCCCGCAGCCCCCCCAGGCCCCAAAACCCTAACACCGAACCCCTTCCCAGCCCTGAGCCCTAAGACCGAGACCCCCGCAGCCCCCCCAGGCCCCAAACTCTAACACCAACCCCTCCCCAGCCCTGAGCCCTAAGACCGAGACCCCCCACAGCCCCCCCCGCAAGCCCAAAACCCTACTAACGACCCCTCCCCAGCCCTGAACCCTAAGACCGAGACCCCCCCGCAGCCCCCAGGACCACAACCCTAACACCGACCCCTACCCAGCCCTGAGCCCTAAGACCGAGACCCCCCGCAGCCTCCCCCTAGCCACAAACCCTACAACCGACCCTACCCCAACCCTACGTCTAACTGCCCTGAGCCCTAAGGCCGACTACCGGGCCCACCCAGAGCCCTACACCCAACCCTACCCCAGCCCTAAGCCCTAGTACCGAGACCCACCATAGCCCCCCCCAGGCCCTAAACCCTATCACCGACCCCCTACCCAGCCCTGAGCCCTAAGACCAACACCCCCCGCAGCCCCCCCAGGCCCCAAAACCCTAACACCGAACCCCTTCCCAGCCCTGAGCCCTAAGACCAAGACCCCCGCAGCCCCCCCAGGCCCCAAACTCTAACACCAACCCCTCCCCAGCCCTGAGCCCTAAGACCGACACCCCCCACAGCCCCCACCCCCAAGCCCAACACCCTACTAACGACCCCTCCCTAGCCCTGAACCCTAAGACCGAGACCCCCCCGCAGCCCCCAGGACCACAACCCTAACACCGACCCCTACCCAGCCCTGAGCCCTAAGACCGAGACCCCCCGCAGCCTCCCCCTAGCCACAAACCCTACAACCGACCCTACCCCAACCCTACGTCTAACTGCCCTGAGCCCTAAGGCCGACTACCGGGCCCACCCAGAGCCCTACACCCAACCCTACCCCAGCCCTAAGCCCTAGTACCGAGACCCACCATAGCCCCCCCCAGGCCCTAAACCCTAACACCGACCCCTACCCAGCCCTGAGCCCTAAGACCGACACCCCCCACAGCCCCCACCCCCAAGCCCAACACCCTACTAACGACCCCTCCCCAGCCCTGAACCCTAAGACCGAGACCCCCCCGCAGCCCCCAGGACCACAACCCTAACACCGACCCCTACCCAGCCCTGAGCCCTAAGACCGAGACCCCCCGCAGCCTCCCCCTAGCCACAAACCCTACAACCGACCCTACCCCAACCCTACGTCTAACTGCCCTGAGCCCTAAGGCCGACTACCGGGCCCACCCACCCAACACCCAGAGCCCTACACCCAACCCTACCCCAGCCCTAAGCCCTAGTACCGAGACCCGCCATAGCCCCCCCCCTGGCCCTAAACCCTAACACTGACCCCTACCCAGCCCTGAGCCCTAAGACCGACACCCCCCGCAGCCCCCCCAGGCCCCAAAACCCTAACACCGAACCCCTTTCCAGCCCTGAGCCCTAAGACCGAGACCCGCCATAGCCCCCCCCAGGCCCTAAACCCTATCACCGACCCCCTACCCAGCCCTGAGCCCTAAGACCAACACCCCCCGCAGCCCCCCCAGGCCCCAAAACCCTAACACCGAACC
Organism: Triturus cristatus; assembly: GCF_964204655.1. Taxonomy (NCBI): domain Eukaryota; kingdom Metazoa; phylum Chordata; class Amphibia; order Caudata; family Salamandridae; genus Triturus; species Triturus cristatus. Next base: position 287,221 of record NW_028187491.1, read on the forward strand.
CCTTCCCAGCCCTGAGCCCTAAGACCGAGACCCCCGCAGCCCCCCCAGGCCCCAAACTCTAACACCAACCCCTCCCCAGCCCTGAGCCCTAAGACCGAGACCCCCCACAGCCCCCCCCGCAAGCCCAAAACCCTACTAACGACCCCTCCCCAGCCCTGAACCCTAAGACCGAGACCCCCCCGCAGCCCCCAGGACCACAACCCTAACACCGACCCCTACCCAGCCCTGAGCCCTAAGACCGAGACCCCCCGCAGCCTCCCCCTAGCCACAAACCCTACAACCGACCCTACCCCAACCCTACGTCTAACTGCCCTGAGCCCTAAGGCCGACTACCGGGCCCACCCACCCAACACCCAGAGCCCTACACCCAACCCTACCCCAGCCCTAAGCCCTAGTACCGAGACCCGCCATAGCCCCCCCCCTGGCCCTAAACCCTAACACTGACCCCTACCCAGCCCTGAGCCCTAAGACCGACACCCCCCGCAGCCCCCCCAGGCCCCAAAACCCTAACACCGAACCCCTTTCCAGCCCTGAGCCCTAAGACCGAGACCCGCCATAGCCCCCCCCAGGCCCTAAACCCTATCACCGACCCCCTACCCAGCCCTGAGCCCTAAGACCAACACCCCCCGCAGCCCCCCCAGGCCCCAAAACCCTAACACCGAACCCCTTCCCAGCCCTGAGCCCTAAGACCGAGACCCCCGCAGCCCCCCCAGGCCCCAAACTCTAACACCAACCCCTCCCCAGCCCTGAGCCCTAAGACCGACACCCCCCACAGCCCCCACCCCCAAGCCCAACACCCTACTAACGACCCCTCCCTAGCCCTGAACCCTAAGACCGAGACCCCCCCGCAGCCCCCAGGACCACAACCCTAACACCGACCCCTACCCAGCCCTGAGCCCTAAGACCGAGACCCCCCGCAGCCTCCCCCTAGCCACAAACCCTACAACCGACCCTACCCCAACCCTACGTCTAACTGCCCTGAGCCCTAAGGCCGACTACCGGGCCCACCCACCCAACACCCAGAGCCCTACACCCAACCCTACCCCAGCCCTAAGCCCTAGTACCGAGACCCGCCATAGCCCCCCCCCTGGCCCTAAACCCTAACACTGACCCCTACCCAGCCCTGAGCCCTAAGACCGACACCCCCCGCAGCCCCCCCAGGCCCCAAAACCCTAACACCGAACCCCTTTCCAGCCCTGAGCCCTAAGACCGAGACCCGCCATAGCCCCCCCCAGGCCCTAAACCCTATCACCGACCCCCTACCCAGCCCTGAGCCCTAAGACCAACACCCCCCGCAGCCCCCCCAGGCCCCAAAACCCTAACACCGAACCCCTTCCCAGCCCTGAGCCCTAAGACCGAGACCCCCGCAGCCCCCCCAGGCCCCAAACTCTAACACCAACCCCTCCCCAGCCCTGAGCCCTAAGACCGAGACCCCCCACAGCCCCCCCCGCAAGCCCAAAACCCTACTAACGACCCCTCCCCAGCCCTGAACCCTAAGACCGAGACCCCCCCGCAGCCCCCAGGACCACAACCCTAACACCGACCCCTACCCAGCCCTGAGCCCTAAGACCGAGACCCCCCGCAGCCTCCCCCTAGCCACAAACCCTACAACCGACCCTACCCCAACCCTACGTCTAACTGCCCTGAGCCCTAAGGCCGACTACCGGGCCCACCCACCCAACACCCAGAGCCCTACACCCAACCCTACCCCAGCCCTAAGCCCTAGTACCGAGACCCACCATAGCCCCCCCAGGCCCTAAACCCTAACACCGACCCCTACCCAGCCCTGAGCCCTAAGACCGACACCCCCCACAGCCCCCACCCCCAAGCCCAACACCCTACTAACGACCCCTCCCTAGCCCTGAACCCTAAGACCGAGACCCCCCCGCAGCCCCCAGGACCACAACCCTAACACCGACCCCTACCCAGCCCTGAGCCCTAAGACCGAGACCCCCCGCAGCCTCCCCCTAGCCACAAACCCTACAACCGACCCTACCCCAACCCTACGTCTAACTGCCCTGAGCCCTAAGGCCGACTACCGGGCCCACCCAGAGCCCTACACCCAACCCTACCCCAGCCCTAAGCCCTAGTACCGAGACCCGCCATAGCCCCCCCCCAGGCCCTAAACCCTATCACCGACCCCCTACCCAGCCCTGAGCCCTAAGACCAACACCCCCCGCAGCCCCCCCAGGCCCCAAAACCCTAACACCGAACCCCTTCCCAGCCCTGAGCCCTAAGACCAAGACCCCCGCAGCCCCCCCAGGCCCCAAACTCTAACACCAACCCCTCCCCAGCCCTGAGCCCTAAGACCGACACCCCCCACAGCCCCCACCCCCAAGCCCAACACCCTACTAACGACCCCTCCCCAGCCCTGAACCCTAAGACCGAGACCCCCCCGCAGCCCCCAGGACCACAACCCTAACACCGACCCCTACCCAGCCCTGAGCCCTAAGACCGAGACCCCCCGCAGCCTCCCCCTAGCCACAAACCCTACAACCGACCCTACCCCAACCCTACGTCTAACTGCCCTGAGCCCTAAGGCCGACTACCGGGCCCACCCAGAGCCCTACACCCAACCCTACCCCAGCCCTAAGCCCTAGTACCGAGACCCGCCATAGCCCCCCCCCTGGCCCTAAACCCTAACACTGACCCCTACCCAGCCCTGAGCCCTAAGACCGACACCCCCCGCAGCCCCCCCAGGCCCCAAAACCCTAACACCGAACCCCTTTCCAGCCCTGAGCCCTAAGACCGAGACCCGCCATAGCCCCCCCCAGGCCCTAAACCCTATCACCGACCCCCTACCCAGCCCTGAGCCCTAAGACCAACACCCCCCGCAGCCCCCCCAGGCCCCAAAACCCTAACACCGAACCCCTTCCCAGCCCTGAGCCCTAAGACCGAGACCCCCGCAGCCCCCCCAGGCCCCAAACTCTAACACCAACCCCTCCCCAGCCCTGAGCCCTAAGACCGAGACCCCCCACAGCCCCCCCCGCAAGCCCAAAACCCTACTAACGACCCCTCCCCAGCCCTGAACCCTAAGACCGAGACCCCCCCGCAGCCCCCAGGACCACAACCCTAACACCGACCCCTACCCAGCCCTGAGCCCTAAGACCGAGACCCCCCGCAGCCTCCCCCTAGCCACAAACCCTACAACCGACCCTACCCCAACCCTACGTCTAACTGCCCTGAGCCCTAAGGCCGACTACCGGGCCCACCCACCCAACACCCAGAGCCCTACACCCAACCCTACCCCAGCCCTAAGCCCTAGTACCGAGACCCGCCATAGCCCCCCCCCTGGCCCTAAACCCTAACACTGACCCCTACCCAGCCCTGAGCCCTAAGACCGACACCCCCCGCAGCCCCCCCAGGCCCCAAAACCCTAACACCGAACCCCTTTCCAGCCCTGAGCCCTAAGACCGAGACCCGCCATAGCCCCCCCCAGGCCCTAAACCCTATCACCGACCCCCTACCCAGCCCTGAGCCCTAAGACCAACACCCCCCGCAGCCCCCCCAGGCCCCAAAACCCTAACACCGAACCCCTTCCCAGCCCTGAGCCCTAAGACCGAGACCCCCGCAGCCCCCCCAGGCCCCAAACTCTAACACCAACCCCTCCCCAGCCCTGAGCCCTAAGACCGAGACCCCCCACAGCCCCCCCCGCAAGCCCAAAACCCTACTAACGACCCCTCCCCAGCCCTGAACCCTAAGACCGAGACCCCCCCGCAGCCCCCAGGACCACAACCCTAACACCGACCCCTACCCAGCCCTGAGCCCTAAGACCGAGACCCCCCGCAGCCTCCCCCTAGCCACAAACCCTACAACCGACCCTACCCCAACCCTACGTCTAACTGCCCTGAGCCCTAAGGCCGACTACCGGGCCCACCCACCCAACACCCAGAGCCCTACACCCAACCCTACCCCAGCCCTAAGCCCTAGTACCGAGACCCGCCATAGCCCCCCCCCTGGCCCTAAACCCTAACACTGACCCCTACCCAGCCCTGAGCCCTAAGACCGACACCCCCCGCAGCCCCCCCAGGCCCCAAAACCCTAACACCGAACCCCTTTCCAGCCCTGAGCCCTAAGACCGAGACCCGCCATAGCCCCCCCCAGGCCCTAAACCCTATCACCGACCCCCTACCCAGCCCTGAGCCCTAAGACCAACACCCCCCGCAGCCCCCCCAGGCCCCAAAACCCTAACACCGAACCCCTTCCCAGCCCTGAGCCCTAAGACCGAGACCCCCGCAGCCCCCCCAGGCCCCAAACTCTAACACCAACCCCTCCCCAGCCCTGAGCCCTAAGACCGAGACCCCCCACAGCCCCCCCCGCAAGCCCAAAACCCTACTAACGACCCCTCCCCAGCCCTGAACCCTAAGACCGAGACCCCCCCGCAGCCCCCAGGACCACAACCCTAACACCGACCCCTACCCAGCCCTGAGCCCTAAGACCGAGACCCCCCGCAGCCTCCCCCTAGCCACAAACCCTACAACCGACCCTACCCCAACCCTACGTCTAACTGCCCTGAGCCCTAAGGCCGACTACCGGGCCCACCCAGAGCCCTACACCCAACCCTACCCCAGCCCTAAGCCCTAGTACCGAGACCCACCATAGCCCCCCCCAGGCCCTAAACCCTATCACCGACCCCCTACCCAGCCCTGAGCCCTAAGACCAACACCCCCCGCAGCCCCCCCAGGCCCCAAAACCCTAACACCGAACCCCTTCCCAGCCCTGAGCCCTAAGACCAAGACCCCCGCAGCCCCCCCAGGCCCCAAACTCTAACACCAACCCCTCCCCAGCCCTGAGCCCTAAGACCGACACCCCCCACAGCCCCCACCCCCAAGCCCAACACCCTACTAACGACCCCTCCCTAGCCCTGAACCCTAAGACCGAGACCCCCCCGCAGCCCCCAGGACCACAACCCTAACACCGACCCCTACCCAGCCCTGAGCCCTAAGACCGAGACCCCCCGCAGCCTCCCCCTAGCCACAAACCCTACAACCGACCCTACCCCAACCCTACGTCTAACTGCCCTGAGCCCTAAGGCCGACTACCGGGCCCACCCAGAGCCCTACACCCAACCCTACCCCAGCCCTAAGCCCTAGTACCGAGACCCGCCATAGCCCCCCCCCAGGCCCTAAACCCTATCACCGACCCCCTACCCAGCCCTGAGCCCTAAGACCAACACCCCCCGCAGCCCCCCCAGGCCCCAAAACCCTAACACCGAACCCCTTCCCAGCCCTGAGCCCTAAGACCGAGACCCCCGCAGCCCCCCCAGGCCCCAAACTCTAACACCAACCCCTCCCCAGCCCTGAGCCCTAAGACCGACACCCCCCACAGCCCCCACCCCCAAGCCCAACACCCTACTAACGACCCCTCCCTAGCCCTGAACCCTAAGACCGAGACCCCCCCGCAGCCCCCAGGACCACAACCCTAACACCGACCCCTACCCAGCCCTGAGCCCTAAGACCGAGACCCCCCGCAGCCTCCCCCTAGCCACAAACCCTACAACCGACCCTACCCCAACCCTACGTCTAACTGCCCTGAGCCCTAAGGCCGACTACCGGGCCCACCCACCCAACACCCAGAGCCCTACACCCAACCCTACCCCAGCCCTAAGCCCTAGTACCGAGACCCACCATAGCCCCCCCAGGCCCTAAACCCTAACACCGACCCCTACCCAGCCCTGAGCCCTAAGACCGACACCCCCCACAGCCCCCACCCCCAAGCCCAACACCCTACTAACGACCCCTCCCTAGCCCTGAACCCTAAGACCGAGACCCCCCCGCAGCCCCCAGGACCACAACCCTAACACCGACCCCTACCCAGCCCTGAGCCCTAAGACCGAGACCCCCCGCAGCCTCCCCCTAGCCACAAACCCTACAACCGACCCTACCCCAACCCTACGTCTAACTGCCCTGAGCCCTAAGGCCGACTACCGGGCCCACCCAGAGCCCTACACCCAACCCTACCCCAGCCCTAAGCCCTAGTACCGAGACCCGCCATAGCCCCCCCCCAGGCCCTAAACCCTATCACCGACCCCCTACCCAGCCCTGAGCCCTAAGACCAACACCCCCCGCAGCCCCCCCAGGCCCCAAAACCCTAACACCGAACCCCTTCCCAGCCCTGAGCCCTAAGACCAAGACCCCCGCAGCCCCCCCAGGCCCCAAACTCTAACACCAACCCCTCCCCAGCCCTGAGCCCTAAGACCGACACCCCCCACAGCCCCCACCCCCAAGCCCAACACCCTACTAACGACCCCTCCCTAGCCCTGAACCCTAAGACCGAGACCCCCCCGCAGCCCCCAGGACCACAACCCTAACACCGACCCCTACCCAGCCCTGAGCCCTAAGACCGAGACCCCCCGCAGCCTCCCCCTAGCCACAAACCCTACAACCGACCCTACCCCAACCCTACGTCTAACTGCCCTGAGCCCTAAGGCCGACTACCGGGCCCACCCAGAGCCCTACACCCAACCCTACCCCAGCCCTAAGCCCTAGTACCGAGACCCGCCATAGCCCCCCCCCAGGCCCTAAACCCTATCACCGACCCCCTACCCAGCCCTGAGCCCTAAGACCAACACCCCCCGCAGCCCCCCCAGGCCCCAAAACCCTAACACCGAACCCCTTCCCAGCCCTGAGCCCTAAGACCAAGACCCCCGCAGCCCCCCCAGGCCCCAAACTCTAACACCAACCCCTCCCCAGCCCTGAGCCCTAAGACCGACACCCCCCACAGCCCCCACCCCCAAGCCCAACACCCTACTAACGACCCCTCCCCAGCCCTGAACCCTAAGACCGAGACCCCCCCGCAGCCCCCAGGACCACAACCCTAACACCGACCCCTACCCAGCCCTGAGCCCTAAGACCGAGACCCCCCGCAGCCTCCCCCTAGCCACAAACCCTACAACCGACCCTACCCCAACCCTACGTCTAACTGCCCTGAGCCCTAAGGCCGACTACCGGGCCCACCCAGAGCCCTACACCCAACCCTACCCCAGCCCTAAGCCCTAGTACCGAGACCCGCCATAGCCCCCCCCCAGGCCCTAAACCCTATCACCGACCCCCTACCCAGCCCTGAGCCCTAAGACCAACACCCCCCGCAGCCCCCCCAGGCCCCAAAACCCTAACACCGAACCCCTTCCCAGCCCTGAGCCCTAAGACCAAGACCCCCGCAGCCCCCCCAGGCCCCAAACTCTAACACCAACCCCTCCCCAGCCCTGAGCCCTAAGACCGACACCCCCCACAGCCCCCACCCCCAAGCCCAACACCCTACTAACGACCCCTCCCTAGCCCTGAACCCTAAGACCGAGACCCCCCCGCAGCCCCCAGGACCACAACCCTAACACCGACCCCTACCCAGCCCTGAGCCCTAAGACCGAGACCCCCCGCAGCCTCCCCCTAGCCACAAACCCTACAACCGACCCTACCCCAACCCTACGTCTAACTGCCCTGAGCCCTAAGGCCGACTACCGGGCCCACCCAGAGCCCTACACCCAACCCTACCCCAGCCCTAAGCCCTAGTACCGAGACCCGCCATAGCCCCCCCCCAGGCCCTAAACCCTATCACCGACCCCCTACCCAGCCCTGAGCCCTAAGACCAACACCCCCCGCAGCCCCCCCAGGCCCCAAAACCCTAACACCGAACCCCTTCCCAGCCCTGAGCCCTAAGACCAAGACCCCCGCAGCCCCCCCAGGCCCCAAACTCTAACACCAACCCCTCCCCAGCCCTGAGCCCTAAGACCGACACCCCCCACAGCCCCCACCCCCAAGCCCAACACCCTACTAACGACCCCTCCCTAGCCCTGAACCCTAAGACCGAGACCCCCCCGCAGCCCCCAGGACCACAACCCTAACACCGACCCCTACCCAGCCCTGAGCCCTAAGACCGAGACCCCCCGCAGCCTCCCCCTAGCCACAAACCCTACAACCGACCCTACCCCAACCCTACGTCTAACTGCCCTGAGCCCTAAGGCCGACTACCGGGCCCACCCAGAGCCCTACACCCAACCCTACCCCAGCCCTAAGCCCTAGTACCGAGACCCACCATAGCCCCCCCCAGGCCCTAAACCCTATCACCGACCCCCTACCCAGCCCTGAGCCCTAAGACCAACACCCCCCGCAGCCCCCCCAGGCCCCAAAACCCTAACACCGAACCCCTTCCCAGCCCTGAGCCCTAAGACCGAGACCCCCGCAGCCCCCCCAGGCCCCAAACTCTAACACCAACCCCTCCCCAGCCCTGAGCCCTAAGACCGAGACCCCCCACAGCCCCCACCCCAAGCCCAAAACCCTACTAACGACCCCTCCCCAGCCCTAAACCCTAAGACCGAAACCCCCCGCAGCCCCCAGGACCACAACCCTAACACCGACCCCTACCCAGCCCTGAGCCCTAAGACCAACACCCCCCGCAGCCCCCCCAGGCCCCAAAACCCTAACACCGAACCCCTTCCCAGCCCTGAGCCCTAAGACCAAGACCCCCGCAGCCCCCCCAGGCCCCAAACTCTAACACCAACCCCTCCCCAGCCCTGAGCCCTAAGACCGACACCCCCCACAGCCCCCACCCCCAAGCCCAACACCCTACTAACGACCCCTCCCTAGCCCTGAACCCTAAGACCGAGACCCCCCCGCAGCCCCCAGGACCACAACCCTAACACCGACCCCTACCCAGCCCTGAGCCCTAAGACCGAGACCCCCCGCAGCCTCCCCCTAGCCACAAACCCTACAACCGACCCTACCCCAACCCTACGTCTAACTGCCCTGAGCCCTAAGGCCGACTACCGGGCCCACCCAGAGCCCTACACCCAACCCTACCCCAGCCCTAAGCCCTAGTACCGAGACCCGCCATAGCCCCCCCCCAGGCCCTAAACCCTATCACCGACCCCCTACCCAGCCCTGAGCCCTAAGACCAACACCCCCCGCAGCCCCCCCAGGCCCCAAAACCCTAACACCGAACCCCTTCCCAGCCCTGAGCCCTAAGACCGAGACCCCCGCAGCCCCCCCAGGCCCCAAACTCTAACACCAACCCCTCCCCAGCCCTGAGCCCTAAGACCGAGACCCCCCACAGCCCCCACCCCAAGCCCAAAACCCTACTAACGACCCCTCCCCAGCCCTAAACCCTAAGACCGAAACCCCCCGCAGCCCCCAGGACCACAACCCTAACACCGACCCCTACCCAGCCCTGAGCCCTAAGACCAACACCCCCCGCAGCCCCCCCAGGCCCCAAAACCCTAACACCGAACCCCTTCCCAGCCCTGAGCCCTAAGACCAAGACCCCCGCAGCCCCCCCAGGCCCCAAACTCTAACACCAACCCCTCCCCAGCCCTGAGCCCTAAGACCGAGACCCCCCACAGCCCCCCCCGCAAGCCCAAAACCCTACTAACGACCCCTCCCCAGCCCTGAACCCTAAGACCGAGACCCCCCCGCAGCCCCCAGGACCACAACCCTAACACCGACCCCTACCCAGCCCTGAGCCCTAAGACCGAGACCCCCCGCAGCCTCCCCCTAGCCACAAACCCTACAACCGACCCTACCCCAACCCTACGTCTAACTGCCCTGAGCCCTAAGGCCGACTACCGGGCCCACCCAGAGCCCTACACCCAACCCTACCCCAGCCCTAAGCCCTAGTACCGAGACCCACCATAGCCCCCCCCAGGCCCTAAACCCTATCACCGACCCCCTACCCAGCCCTGAGCCCTAAGACCAACACCCCCCGCAGCCCCCCCAGGCCCCAAAACCCTAACACCGAACCCCTTCCCAGCCCTGAGCCCTAAGACCGAGACCCCCGCAGCCCCCCCAGGCCCCAAACTCTAACACCAACCCCTCCCCAGCCCTGAGCCCTAAGACCGAGACCCCCCACAGCCCCCCCCGCAAGCCCAAAACCCTACTAACGACCCCTCCCCAGCCCTGAACCCTAAGACCGAGACCCCCCCGCAGCCCCCAGGACCACAACCCTAACACCGACCCCTACCCAGCCCTGAGCCCTAAGACCGAGACCCCCCGCAGCCTCCCCCTAGCCACAAACCCTACAACCGACCCTACCCCAACCCTACGTCTAACTGCCCTGAGCCCTAAGGCCGACTACCGGGCCCACCCAGAGCCCTACACCCAACCCTACCCCAGCCCTAAGCCCTAGTACCGAGACCCGCCATAGCCCCCCCCCAGGCCCTAAACCCTATCACCGACCCCCTACCCAGCCCTGAGCCCTAAGACCAACACCCCCCGCAGCCCCCCCAGGCCCCAAAACCCTAACACCGAACCCCTTCCCAGCCCTGAGCCCTAAGACCAAGACCCCCGCAGCCCCCCCAGGCCCCAAACTCTAACACCAACCCCTCCCCAGCCCTGAGCCCTAAGACCGACACCCCCCACAGCCCCCACCCCCAAGCCCAACACCCTACTAACGACCCCTCCCTAGCCCTGAACCCTAAGACCGAGACCCCCCCGCAGCCCCCAGGACCACAACCCTAACACCGACCCCTACCCAGCCCTGAGCCCTAAGACCGAGACCCCCCGCAGCCTCCCCCTAGCCACAAACCCTACAACCGACCCTACCCCAACCCTACGTCTAACTGCCCTGAGCCCTAAGGCCGACTACCGGGCCCACCCAGAGCCCTACACCCAACCCTACCCCAGCCCTAAGCCCTAGTACCGAGACCCGCCATAGCCCCCCCCCAGGCCCTAAACCCTATCACCGACCCCCTACCCAGCCCTGAGCCCTAAGACCAACACCCCCCGCAGCCCCCCCAGGCCCCAAAACCCTAACACCGAACCCCTTCCCAGCCCTGAGCCCTAAGACCAAGACCCCCGCAGCCCCCCCAGGCCCCAAACTCTAACACCAACCCCTCCCCAGCCCTGAGCCCTAAGACCGACACCCCCCACAGCCCCCACCCCCAAGCCCAACACCCTACTAACGACCCCTCCCTAGCCCTGAACCCTAAGACCGAGACCCCCCCGCAGCCCCCAGGACCACAACCCTAACACCGACCCCTACCCAGCCCTGAGCCCTAAGACCGAGACCCCCCGCAGCCTCCCCCTAGCCACAAACCCTACAACCGACCCTACCCCAACCCTACGTCTAACTGCCCTGAGCCCTAAGGCCGACTACCGGGCCCACCCAGAGCCCTACACCCAACCCTACCCCAGCCCTAAGCCCTAGTACCGAGACCCGCCATAGCCCCCCCCCAGGCCCTAAACCCTATCACCGACCCCCTACCCAGCCCTGAGCCCTAAGACCAACACCCCCCGCAGCCCCCCCAGGCCCCAAAACCCTAACACCGAACCCCTTCCCAGCCCTGAGCCCTAAGACCAAGACCCCCGCAGCCCCCCCAGGCCCCAAACTCTAACACCAACCCCTCCCCAGCCCTGAGCCCTAAGACCGACACCCCCCACAGCCCCCACCCCCAAGCCCAACACCCTACTAACGACCCCTCCCTAGCCCTGAACCCTAAGACCGAGACCCCCCCGCAGCCCCCAGGACCACAACCCTAACACCGACCCCTACCCAGCCCTGAGCCCTAAGACCGAGACCCCCCGCAGCCTCCCCCTAGCCACAAACCCTACAACCGACCCTACCCCAACCCTACGTCTAACTGCCCTGAGCCCTAAGGCCGACTACCGGGCCCACCCAGAGCCCTACACCCAACCCTACCCCAGCCCTAAGCCCTAGTACCGAGACCCACCATAGCCCCCCCCAGGCCCTAAACCCTATCACCGACCCCCTACCCAGCCCTGAGCCCTAAGACCAACACCCCCCGCAGCCCCCCCAGGCCCCAAAACCCTAACACCGAACCCCTTCCCAGCCCTGAGCCCTAAGACCGAGACCCCCGCAGCCCCCCCAGGCCCCAAACTCTAACACCAACCCCTCCCCAGCCCTGAGCCCTAAGACCGAGACCCCCCACAGCCCCCACCCCAAGCCCAAAACCCTACTAACGACCCCTCCCCAGCCCTAAACCCTAAGACCGAAACCCCCCGCAGCCCCCAGGACCACAACCCTAACACCGACCCCTACCCAGCCCTGAGCCCTAAGACCAACACCCCCCGCAGCCCCCCCAGGCCCCAAAACCCTAACACCGAACCCCTTCCCAGCCCTGAGCCCTAAGACCAAGACCCCCGCAGCCCCCCCAGGCCCCAAACTCTAACACCAACCCCTCCCCAGCCCTGAGCCCTAAGACCGACACCCCCCACAGCCCCCACCCCCAAGCCCAACACCCTACTAACGACCCCTCCCTAGCCCTGAACCCTAAGACCGAGACCCCCCCGCAGCCCCCAGGACCACAACCCTAACACCGACCCCTACCCAGCCCTGAGCCCTAAGACCGAGACCCCCCGCAGCCTCCCCCTAGCCACAAACCCTACAACCGACCCTACCCCAACCCTACGTCTAACTGCCCTGAGCCCTAAGGCCGACTACCGGGCCCACCCAGAGCCCTACACCCAACCCTACCCCAGCCCTAAGCCCTAGTACCGAGACCCACCATAGCCCCCCCCAGGCCCTAAACCCTAACACCGACCCCTACCCAGCCCTGAGCCCTAAGACCGAGACCCCCCACAGCCCCCCCCGCAAGCCCAACACCCTACTAACGACCCCTCCCTAGCCCTGAACCCTAAGACCGAGACCCCCCCGCAGCCCCCAGGACCACAACCCTAACACCGACCCCTACCCAGCCCTGAGCCCTAAGACCGAGACCCCCCGCAGCCTCCCCCTAGCCACAAACCCTACAACCGACCCTACCCCAACCCTACGTCTAACTGCCCTGAGCCCTAAGGCCGACTACCGGGCCCACCCAGAGCCCTACACCCAACCCTACCCCAGCCCTAAGCCCTAGTACCGAGACCCACCATAGCCCCCCCCAGGCCCTAAACCCTATCACCGACCCCCTACCCAGCCCTGAGCCCTAAGACCAACACCCCCCGCAGCCCCCCCAGGCCCCAAAACCCTAACACCGAACCCCTTCCCAGCCCTGAGCCCTAAGACCGAGACCCCCGCAGCCCCCCCAGGCCCCAAACTCTAACACCAACCCCTCCCCAGCCCTGAGCCCTAAGACCGAGACCCCCCACAGCCCCCCCCGCAAGCCCAAAACCCTACTAACGACCCCTCCCCAGCCCTGAACCCTAAGACCGAGACCCCCCCGCAGCCCCCAGGACCACAACCCTAACACCGACCCCTACCCAGCCCTGAGCCCTAAGACCGAGACCCCCCGCAGCCTCCCCCTAGCCACAAACCCTACAACCGACCCTACCCCAACCCTACGTCTAACTGCCCTGAGCCCTAAGGCCGACTACCGGGCCCACCCAGAGCCCTACACCCAACCCTACCCCAGCCCTAAGCCCTAGTACCGAGACCCGCCATAGCCCCCCCCAGGCCCTAAACCCTATCACCGACCCCCTACCCAGCCCTGAGCCCTAAGACCGACACCCCCCGCAGCCCCCCCAGGCCCCAAAACCCTAACACCGAACCCCTTTCCAGCCCTGAGCCCTAAGACCGAGACCCGCCATAGCCCCCCCCAGGCCCTAAACCCTATCACCGACCCCCTACCCAGCCCTGAGCCCTAAGACCGACACCCCCCGCAGCCCCCCCAGGCCCCAAAACCCTAACACCGAACCCCTTTCCAGCCCTGAGCCCTAAGACCGAGACCCGCCATAGCCCCCCCCAGGCCCTAAACCCTATCACCGACCCCCTACCCAGCCCTGAGCCCTAAGACCAACACCCCCCGCAGCCCCCCCAGGCCCCAAAACCCTAACACCGAACCCCTTTCCAGCCCTGAGCCCTAAGACCGAGACCCGCCATAGCCCCCCCCAGGCCCTAAACCCTATCACCGACCCCCTACCCAGCCCTGAGCCCTAAGACCAACACCCCCCGCAGCCCCCCCAGGCCCCAAAACCCTAACACCGAACCCCTTCCCAGCCCTGAGCCCTAAGACCGAGACCCCCGCAGCCCCCCCAGGCCCCAAACTCTAACACCAACCCCTCCCCAGCCCTGAGCCCTAAGACCGAGACCCCCCACAGCCCCCCCCGCAAGCCCAAAACCCTACTAACGACCCCTCCCCAGCCCTGAACCCTAAGACCGAGACCCCCCCGCAGCCCCCAGGACCACAACCCTAACACCGACCCCTACCCAGCCCTGAGCCCTAAGACCGAGACCCCCCGCAGCCTCCCCCTAGCCACAAACCCTACAACCGACCCTACCCCAACCCTACGTCTAACTGCCCTGAGCCCTAAGGCCGACTACCGGGCCCACCCAGAGCCCTACACCCAACCCTACCCCAGCCCTAAGCCCTAGTACCGAGACCCGCCATAGCCCCCCCCAGGCCCTAAACCCTATCACCGACCCCCTACCCAGCCCTGAGCCCTAAGACCGACACCCCCCGCAGCCCCCCCAGGCCCCAAAACCCTAACACCGAACCCCTTTCCAGCCCTGAGCCCTAAGACCGAGACCCGCCATAGCCCCCCCCAGGCCCTAAACCCTATCACCGACCCCCTACCCAGCCCTGAGCCCTAAGACCGACACCCCCCGCAGCCCCCCCAGGCCCCAAAACCCTAACACCGAACCCCTTTCCAGCCCTGAGCCCTAAGACCGAGACCCGCCATAGCCCCCCCCAGGCCCTAAACCCTATCACCGACCCCCTACCCAGCCCTGAGCCCTAAGACCAACACCCCCCGCAGCCCCCCCAGGCCCCAAAACCCTAACACCGAACCCCTTCCCAGCCCTGAGCCCTAAGACCAAGACCCCCGCAGCCCCCCCAGGCCCCAAACTCTAACACCAACCCCTCCCCAGCCCTGAGCCCTAAGACCGACACCCCCCACAGCCCCCACCCCCAAGCCCAACACCCTACTAACGACCCCTCCCTAGCCCTGAACCCTAAGACCGAGACCCCCCCGCAGCCCCCAGGACCACAACCCTAACACCGACCCCTACCCAGCCCTGAGCCCTAAGACCGAGACCCCCCGCAGCCTCCCCCTAGCCACAAACCCTACAACCGACCCTACCCCAACCCTACGTCTAACTGCCCTGAGCCCTAAGGCCGACTACCGGGCCCACCCAGAGCCCTACACCCAACCCTACCCCAGCCCTAAGCCCTAGTACCGAGACCCACCATAGCCCCCCCCAGGCCCTAAACCCTATCACCGACCCCCTACCCAGCCCTGAGCCCTAAGACCGACACCCCCCGCAGCCCCCCCAGGCCCCAAAACCCTAACACCGAACCCCTTTCCAGCCCTGAGCCCTAAGACCGAGACCCGCCATAGCCCCCCCCAGGCCCTAAACCCTATCACCGACCCCCTACCCAGCCCTGAGCCCTAAGACCAACACCCCCCGCAGCCCCCCCAGGCCCCAAAACCCTAACACCGAACCCCTTCCCAGCCCTGAGCCCTAAGACCGAGACCCCCGCAGCCCCCCCAGGCCCCAAACTCTAACACCAACCCCTCCCCAGCCCTGAGCCCTAAGACCGAGACCCCCCACAGCCCCCCCCGCAAGCCCAAAACCCTACTAACGACCCCTCCCCAGCCCTGAACCCTAAGACCGAGACCCCCCCGCAGCCCCCAGGACCACAACCCTAACACCGACCCCTACCCAGCCCTGAGCCCTAAGACCGAGACCCCCCGCAGCCTCCCCCTAGCCACAAACCCTACAACCGACCCTACCCCAACCCTACGTCTAACTGCCCTGAGCCCTAAGGCCGACTACCGGGCCCACCCACCCAACACCCAGAGCCCTACACCCAACCCTACCCCAGCCCTAAGCCCTAGTACCGAGACCCGCCATAGCCCCCCCCCTGGCCCTAAACCCTAACACTGACCCCTACCCAGCCCTGAGCCCTAAGACCGACACCCCCCGCAGCCCCCCCAGGCCCCAAAACCCTAACACCGAACCCCTTTCCAGCCCTGAGCCCTAAGACCGAGACCCGCCATAGCCCCCCCCAGGCCCTAAACCCTATCACCGACCCCCTACCCAGCCCTGAGCCCTAAGACCAACACCCCCCGCAGCCCCCCCAGGCCCCAAAACCCTAACACCGAACCCCTTCCCAGCCCTGAGCCCTAAGACCAAGACCCCCGCAGCCCCCCCAGGCCCCAAACTCTAACACCAACCCCTCCCCAGCCCTGAGCCCTAAGACCGACACCCCCCACAGCCCCCACCCCCAAGCCCAACACCCTACTAACGACCCCTCCCTAGCCCTGAACCCTAAGACCGAGACCCCCCCGCAGCCCCCAGGACCACAACCCTAACACCGACCCCTACCCAGCCCTGAGCCCTAAGACCGAGACCCCCCGCAGCCTCCCCCTAGCCACAAACCCTACAACCGACCCTACCCCAACCCTACGTCTAACTGCCCTGAGCCCTAAGGCCGACTACCGGGCCCACCCAGAGCCCTACACCCAACCCTACCCCAGCCCTAAGCCCTAGTACCGAGACCCGCCATAGCCCCCCCCAGGCCCTAAACCCTATCACCGACCCCCTACCCAGCCCTGAGCCCTAAGACCGACACCCCCCGCAGCCCCCCCAGGCCCCAAAACCCTAACACCGAACCCCTTTCCAGCCCTGAGCCCTAAGACCGAGACCCGCCATAGCCCCCCCCAGGCCCTAAACCCTATCACCGACCCCCTACCCAGCCCTGAGCCCTAAGACCAACACCCCCCGCAGCCCCCCCAGGCCCCAAAACCCTAACACCGAACCCCTTCCCAGCCCTGAGCCCTAAGACCGAGACCCCCGCAGCCCCCCCAGGCCCCAAACTCTAACACCAACCCCTCCCCAGCCCTGAGCCCTAAGACCGAGACCCCCCACAGCCCCCCCCGCAAGCCCAAAACCCTACTAACGACCCCTCCCCAGCCCTGAACCCTAAGACCGAGACCCCCCCGCAGCCCCCAGGACCACAACCCTAACACCGACCCCTACCCAGCCCTGAGCCCTAAGACCGAGACCCCCCGCAGCCTCCCCCTAGCCACAAACCCTACAACCGACCCTACCCCAACCCTACGTCTAACTGCCCTGAGCCCTAAGGCCGACTACCGGGCCCACCCACCCAACACCCAGAGCCCTACACCCAACCCTACCCCAGCCCTAAGCCCTAGTACCGAGACCCACCATAGCCCCCCCCAGGCCCTAAACCCTATCACCGACCCCCTACCCAGCCCTGAGCCCTAAGACCAACACCCCCCGCAGCCCCCCCAGGCCCCAAAACCCTAACACCGAACCCCTTCCCAGCCCTGAGCCCTAAGACCGAGACCCCCGCAGCCCCCCCAGGCCCCAAACTCTAACACCAACCCCTCCCCAGCCCTGAGCCCTAAGACCGACACCCCCCACAGCCCCCACCCCCAAGCCCAACACCCTACTAACGACCCCTCCCTAGCCCTGAACCCTAAGACCGAGACCCCCCCGCAGCCCCCAGGACCACAACCCTAACACCGACCCCTACCCAGCCCTGAGCCCTAAGACCGAGACCCCCCGCAGCCTCCCCCTAGCCACAAACCCTACAACCGACCCTACCCCAACCCTACGTCTAACTGCCCTGAGCCCTAAGGCCGACTACCGGGCCCACCCAGAGCCCTACACCCAACCCTACCCCAGCCCTAAGCCCTAGTACCGAGACCCGCCATAGCCCCCCCCCAGGCCCTAAACCCTATCACCGACCCCCTACCCAGCCCTGAGCCCTAAGACCAACACCCCCCGCAGCCCCCCCAGGCCCCAAAACCCTAACACCGAACCCCTTCCCAGCCCTGAGCCCTAAGACCAAGACCCCCGCAGCCCCCCCAGGCCCCAAACTCTAACACCAACCCCTCCCCAGCCCTGAGCCCTAAGACCGACACCCCCCACAGCCCCCACCCCCAAGCCCAACACCCTACTAACGACCCCTCCCTAGCCCTGAACCCTAAGACCGAGACCCCCCCGCAGCCCCCAGGACCACAACCCTAACACCGACCCCTACCCAGCCCTGAGCCCTAAGACCGAGACCCCCCGCAGCCTCCCCCTAGCCACAAACCCTACAACCGACCCTACCCCAACCCTACGTCTAACTGCCCTGAGCCCTAAGGCCGACTACCGGGCCCACCCAGAGCCCTACACCCAACCCTACCCCAGCCCTAAGCCCTAGTACCGAGACCCACCATAGCCCCCCCCAGGCCCTAAACCCTATCACCGACCCCCTACCCAGCCCTGAGCCCTAAGACCAACACCCCCCGCAGCCCCCCCAGGCCCCAAAACCCTAACACCGAACCCCTTCCCAGCCCTGAGCCCTAAGACCGAGACCCCCGCAGCCCCCCCAGGCCCCAAACTCTAACACCAACCCCTCCCCAGCCCTGAGCCCTAAGACCGAGACCCCCCACAGCCCCCCCCGCAAGCCCAAAACCCTACTAACGACCCCTCCCCAGCCCTGAACCCTAAGACCGAGACCCCCCCGCAGCCCCCAGGACCACAACCCTAACACCGACCCCTACCCAGCCCTGAGCCCTAAGACCGAGACCCCCCGCAGCCTCCCCCTAGCCACAAACCCTACAACCGACCCTACCCCAACCCTACGTCTAACTGCCCTGAGCCCTAAGGCCGACTACCGGGCCCACCCAGAGCCCTACACCCAACCCTACCCCAGCCCTAAGCCCTAGTACCGAGACCCGCCATAGCCCCCCCCCAGGCCCTAAACCCTATCACCGACCCCCTACCCAGCCCTGAGCCCTAAGACCAACACCCCCCGCAGCCCCCCCAGGCCCCAAAACCCTAACACCGAACCCCTTCCCAGCCCTGAGCCCTAAGACCAAGACCCCCGCAGCCCCCCCAGGCCCCAAACTCTAACACCAACCCCTCCCCAGCCCTGAGCCCTAAGACCGACACCCCCCACAGCCCCCACCCCCAAGCCCAACACCCTACTAACGACCCCTCCCTAGCCCTGAACCCTAAGACCGAGACCCCCCCGCAGCCCCCAGGACCACAACCCTAACACCGACCCCTACCCAGCCCTGAGCCCTAAGACCGAGACCCCCCGCAGCCTCCCCCTAGCCACAAACCCTACAACCGACCCTACCCCAACCCTACGTCTAACTGCCCTGAGCCCTAAGGCCGACTACCGGGCCCACCCAGAGCCCTACACCCAACCCTACCCCAGCCCTAAGCCCTAGTACCGAGACCCGCCATAGCCCCCCCCCAGGCCCTAAACCCTATCACCGACCCCCTACCCAGCCCTGAGCCCTAAGACCAACACCCCCCGCAGCCCCCCCAGGCCCCAAAACCCTAACACCGAACCCCTTCCCAGCCCTGAGCCCTAAGACCAAGACCCCCGCAGCCCCCCCAGGCCCCAAACTCTAACACCAACCCCTCCCCAGCCCTGAGCCCTAAGACCGACACCCCCCACAGCCCCCACCCCCAAGCCCAACACCCTACTAACGACCCCTCCCTAGCCCTGAACCCTAAGACCGAGACCCCCCCGCAGCCCCCAGGACCACAACCCTAACACCGACCCCTACCCAGCCCTGAGCCCTAAGACCGAGACCCCCCGCAGCCTCCCCCTAGCCACAAACCCTACAACCGACCCTACCCCAACCCTACGTCTAACTGCCCTGAGCCCTAAGGCCGACTACCGGGCCCACCCAGAGCCCTACACCCAACCCTACCCCAGCCCTAAGCCCTAGTACCGAGACCCGCCATAGCCCCCCCCCTGGCCCTAAACCCTAACACTGACCCCTACCCAGCCCTGAGCCCTAAGACCGACACCCCCCGCAGCCCCCCCAGGCCCCAAAACCCTAACACCGAACCCCTTTCCAGCCCTGAGCCCTAAGACCGAGACCCGCCATAGCCCCCCCCAGGCCCTAAACCCTATCACCGACCCCCTACCCAGCCCTGAGCCCTAAGACCAACACCCCCCGCAGCCCCCCCAGGCCCCAAAACCCTAACACCGAACCCCTTCCCAGCCCTGAGCCCTAAGACCGAGACCCCCGCAGCCCCCCCAGGCCCCAAACTCTAACACCAACCCCTCCCCAGCCCTGAGCCCTAAGACCGAGACCCCCCACAGCCCCCCCCGCAAGCCCAAAACCCTACTAACGACCCCTCCCCAGCCCTGAACCCTAAGACCGAGACCCCCCCGCAGCCCCCAGGACCACAACCCTAACACCGACCCCTACCCAGCCCTGAGCCCTAAGACCGAGACCCCCCGCAGCCTCCCCCTAGCCACAAACCCTACAACCGACCCTACCCCAACCCTACGTCTAACTGCCCTGAGCCCTAAGGCCGACTACCGGGCCCACCCAGAGCCCTACACCCAACCCTACCCCAGCCCTAAGCCCTAGTACCGAGACCCACCATAGCCCCCCCCAGGCCCTAAACCCTATCACCGACCCCCTACCCAGCCCTGAGCCCTAAGACCAACACCCCCCGCAGCCCCCCCAGGCCCCAAAACCCTAACACCGAACCCCTTTCCAGCCCTGAGCCCTAAGACCGAGACCCGCCATAGCCCCCCCCAGGCCCTAAACCCTATCACCGACCCCCTACCCAGCCCTGAGCCCTAAGACCAACACCCCCCGCAGCCCCCCCAGGCCCCAAAACCCTAACACCGAACCCCTTCCCAGCCCTGAGCCCTAAGACCGAGACCCCCGCAGCCCCCCCAGGCCCCAAACTCTAACACCAACCCCTCCCCAGCCCTGAGCCCTAAGACCGAGACCCCCCACAGCCCCCCCCGCAAGCCCAAAACCCTACTAACGACCCCTCCCCAGCCCTGAACCCTAAGACCGAGACCCCCCCGCAGCCCCCAGGACCACAACCCTAACACCGACCCCTACCCAGCCCTGAGCCCTAAGACCGAGACCCCCCGCAGCCTCCCCCTAGCCACAAACCCTACAACCGACCCTACCCCAACCCTACGTCTAACTGCCCTGAGCCCTAAGGCCGACTACCGGGCCCACCCAGAGCCCTACACCCAACCCTACCCCAGCCCTAAGCCCTAGTACCGAGACCCACCATAGCCCCCCCCAGGCCCTAAACCCTATCACCGACCCCCTACCCAGCCCTGAGCCCTAAGACCAACACCCCCCGCAGCCCCCCCAGGCCCCAAAACCCTAACACCGAACCCCTTCCCAGCCCTGAGCCCTAAGACCGAGACCCCCGCAGCCCCCCCAGGCCCCAAACTCTAACACCAACCCCTCCCCAGCCCTGAGCCCTAAGACCGAGACCCCCCACAGCCCCCCCCGCAAGCCCAAAACCCTACTAACGACCCCTCCCCAGCCCTGAACCCTAAGACCGAGACCCCCCCGCAGCCCCCAGGACCACAACCCTAACACCGACCCCTACCCAGCCCTGAGCCCTAAGACCGAGACCCCCCGCAGCCTCCCCCTAGCCACAAACCCTACAACCGACCCTACCCCAACCCTACGTCTAACTGCCCTGAGCCCTAAGGCCGACTACCGGGCCCACCCAGAGCCCTACACCCAACCCTACCCCAGCCCTAAGCCCTAGTACCGAGACCCACCATAGCCCCCCCCAGGCCCTAAACCCTATCACCGACCCCCTACCCAGCCCTGAGCCCTAAGACCAACACCCCCCGCAGCCCCCCCAGGCCCCAAAACCCTAACACCGAACCCCTTCCCAGCCCTGAGCCCTAAGACCGAGACCCCCGCAGCCCCCCCAGGCCCCAAACTCTAACACCAACCCCTCCCCAGCCCTGAGCCCTAAGACCGAGACCCCCCACAGCCCCCCCCGCAAGCCCAAAACCCTACTAACGACCCCTCCCCAGCCCTGAACCCTAAGACCGAGACCCCCCCGCAGCCCCCAGGACCACAACCCTAACACCGACCCCTACCCAGCCCTGAGCCCTAAGACCGAGACCCCCCGCAGCCTCCCCCTAGCCACAAACCCTACAACCGACCCTACCCCAACCCTACGTCTAACTGCCCTGAGCCCTAAGGCCGACTACCGGGCCCACCCAGAGCCCTACACCCAACCCTACCCCAGCCCTAAGCCCTAGTACCGAGACCCGCCATAGCCCCCCCCCAGGCCCTAAACCCTATCACCGACCCCCTACCCAGCCCTGAGCCCTAAGACCAACACCCCCCGCAGCCCCCCCAGGCCCCAAAACCCTAACACCGAACCCCTTCCCAGCCCTGAGCCCTAAGACCAAGACCCCCGCAGCCCCCCCAGGCCCCAAACTCTAACACCAACCCCTCCCCAGCCCTGAGCCCTAAGACCGACACCCCCCACAGCCCCCACCCCCAAGCCCAACACCCTACTAACGACCCCTCCCTAGCCCTGAACCCTAAGACCGAGACCCCCCCGCAGCCCCCAGGACCACAACCCTAACACCGACCCCTACCCAGCCCTGAGCCCTAAGACCGAGACCCCCCGCAGCCTCCCCCTAGCCACAAACCCTACAACCGACCCTACCCCAACCCTACGTCTAACTGCCCTGAGCCCTAAGGCCGACTACCGGGCCCACCCAGAGCCCTACACCCAACCCTACCCCAGCCCTAAGCCCTAGTACCGAGACCCGCCATAGCCCCCCCCCAGGCCCTAAACCCTATCACCGACCCCCTACCCAGCCCTGAGCCCTAAGACCAACACCCCCCGCAGCCCCCCCAGGCCCCAAAACCCTAACACCGAACCCCTTCCCAGCCCTGAGCCCTAAGACCAAGACCCCCGCAGCCCCCCCAGGCCCCAAACTCTAACACCAACCCCTCCCCAGCCCTGAGCCCTAAGACCGACACCCCCCACAGCCCCCACCCCCAAGCCCAACACCCTACTAACGACCCCTCCCTAGCCCTGAACCCTAAGACCGAGACCCCCCCGCAGCCCCCAGGACCACAACCCTAACACCGACCCCTACCCAGCCCTGAGCCCTAAGACCGAGACCCCCCGCAGCCTCCCCCTAGCCACAAACCCTACAACCGACCCTACCCCAACCCTACGTCTAACTGCCCTGAGCCCTAAGGCCGACTACCGGGCCCACCCAGAGCCCTACACCCAACCCTACCCCAGCCCTAAGCCCTAGTACCGAGACCCGCCATAGCCCCCCCCCTGGCCCTAAACCCTAACACTGACCCCTACCCAGCCCTGAGCCCTAAGACCGACACCCCCCGCAGCCCCCCCAGGCCCCAAAACCCTAACACCGAACCCCTTTCCAGCCCTGAGCCCTAAGACCGAGACCCGCCATAGCCCCCCCCAGGCCCTAAACCCTATCACCGACCCCCTACCCAGCCCTGAGCCCTAAGACCAACACCCCCCGCAGCCCCCCCAGGCCCCAAAACCCTAACACCGAACCCCTTCCCAGCCCTGAGCCCTAAGACCGAGACCCCCGCAGCCCCCCCAGGCCCCAAACTCTAACACCAACCCCTCCCCAGCCCTGAGCCCTAAGACCGAGACCCCCCACAGCCCCCCCCGCAAGCCCAAAACCCTACTAACGACCCCTCCCCAGCCCTGAACCCTAAGACCGAGACCCCCCCGCAGCCCCCAGGACCACAACCCTAACACCGACCCCTACCCAGCCCTGAGCCCTAAGACCGAGACCCCCCGCAGCCTCCCCCTAGCCACAAACCCTACAACCGACCCTACCCCAACCCTACGTCTAACTGCCCTGAGCCCTAAGGCCGACTACCGGGCCCACCCAGAGCCCTACACCCAACCCTACCCCAGCCCTAAGCCCTAGTACCGAGACCCACCATAGCCCCCCCCAGGCCCTAAACCCTATCACCGACCCCCTACCCAGCCCTGAGCCCTAAGACCAACACCCCCCGCAGCCCCCCCAGGCCCCAAAACCCTAACACCGAACCCCTTTCCAGCCCTGAGCCCTAAGACCGAGACCCGCCATAGCCCCCCCCAGGCCCTAAACCCTATCACCGACCCCCTACCCAGCCCTGAGCCCTAAGACCAACACCCCCCGCAGCCCCCCCAGGCCCCAAAACCCTAACACCGAACCCCTTCCCAGCCCTGAGCCCTAAGACCGAGACCCCCGCAGCCCCCCCAGGCCCCAAACTCTAACACCAACCCCTCCCCAGCCCTGAGCCCTAAGACCGAGACCCCCCACAGCCCCCCCCGCAAGCCCAAAACCCTACTAACGACCCCTCCCCAGCCCTGAACCCTAAGACCGAGACCCCCCCGCAGCCCCCAGGACCACAACCCTAACACCGACCCCTACCCAGCCCTGAGCCCTAAGACCGAGACCCCCCGCAGCCTCCCCCTAGCCACAAACCCTACAACCGACCCTACCCCAACCCTACGTCTAACTGCCCTGAGCCCTAAGGCCGACTACCGGGCCCACCCAGAGCCCTACACCCAACCCTACCCCAGCCCTAAGCCCTAGTACCGAGACCCACCATAGCCCCCCCCAGGCCCTAAACCCTATCACCGACCCCCTACCCAGCCCTGAGCCCTAAGACCAACACCCCCCGCAGCCCCCCCAGGCCCCAAAACCCTAACACCGAACCCCTTCCCAGCCCTGAGCCCTAAGACCGAGACCCCCGCAGCCCCCCCAGGCCCCAAACTCTAACACCAACCCCTCCCCAGCCCTGAGCCCTAAGACCGAGACCCCCCACAGCCCCCCCCGCAAGCCCAAAACCCTACTAACGACCCCTCCCCAGCCCTGAACCCTAAGACCGAGACCCCCCCGCAGCCCCCAGGACCACAACCCTAACACCGACCCCTACCCAGCCCTGAGCCCTAAGACCGAGACCCCCCGCAGCCTCCCCCTAGCCACAAACCCTACAACCGACCCTACCCCAACCCTACGTCTAACTGCCCTGAGCCCTAAGGCCGACTACCGGGCCCACCCAGAGCCCTACACCCAACCCTACCCCAGCCCTAAGCCCTAGTACCGAGACCCGCCATAGCCCCCCCCAGGCCCTAAACCCTATCACCGACCCCCTACCCAGCCCTGAGCCCTAAGACCAACACCCCCCGCAGCCCCCCCAGGCCCCAAAACCCTAACACCGAACCCCTTCCCAGCCCTGAGCCCTAAGACCAAGACCCCCGCAGCCCCCCCAGGCCCCAAACTCTAACACCAACCCCTCCCCAGCCCTGAGCCCTAAGACCGACACCCCCCACAGCCCCCACCCCCAAGCCCAACACCCTACTAACGACCCCTCCCTAGCCCTGAACCCTAAGACCGAGACCCCCCCGCAGCCCCCAGGACCACAACCCTAACACCGACCCCTACCCAGCCCTGAGCCCTAAGACCGAGACCCCCCGCAGCCTCCCCCTAGCCACAAACCCTACAACCGACCCTACCCCAACCCTACGTCTAACTGCCCTGAGCCCTAAGGCCGACTACCGGGCCCACCCAGAGCCCTACACCCAACCCTACCCCAGCCCTAAGCCCTAGTACCGAGACCCGCCATAGCCCCCCCCCAGGCCCTAAACCCTATCACCGACCCCCTACCCAGCCCTGAGCCCTAAGACCAACACCCCCCGCAGCCCCCCCAGGCCCCAAAACCCTAACACCGAACCCCTTCCCAGCCCTGAGCCCTAAGACCGAGACCCCCGCAGCCCCCCCAGGCCCCAAACTCTAACACCAACCCCTCCCCAGCCCTGAGCCCTAAGACCGAGACCCCCCACAGCCCCCCCCGCAAGCCCAAAACCCTACTAACGACCCCTCCCCAGCCCTGAACCCTAAGACCGAGACCCCCCCGCAGCCCCCAGGACCACAACCCTAACACCGACCCCTACCCAGCCCTGAGCCCTAAGACCGAGACCCCCCGCAGCCTCCCCCTAGCCACAAACCCTACAACCGACCCTACCCCAACCCTACGTCTAACTGCCCTGAGCCCTAAGGCCGACTACCGGGCCCACCCAGAGCCCTACACCCAACCCTACCCCAGCCCTAAGCCCTAGTACCGAGACCCACCATAGCCCCCCCCAGGCCCTAAACCCTATCACCGACCCCCTACCCAGCCCTGAGCCCTAAGACCAACACCCCCCGCAGCCCCCCCAGGCCCCAAAACCCTAACACCGAACCCCTTTCCAGCCCTGAGCCCTAAGACCGAGACCCGCCATAGCCCCCCCCAGGCCCTAAACCCTATCACCGACCCCCTACCCAGCCCTGAGCCCTAAGACCAACACCCCCCGCAGCCCCCCAGGCCCCAAAACCCTAACACCGAACCCCTTCCCAGCCCTGAGCCCTAAGACCGAGACCCCCGCAGCCCCCCCAGGCCCCAAACTCTAACACCAACCCCTCCCCAGCCCTGAGCCCTAAGACCGAGACCCCCCACAGCCCCCCCCGCAAGCCCAAAACCCTACTAACGACCCCTCCCCAGCCCTGAACCCTAAGACCGAGACCCCCCCGCAGCCCCCAGGACCACAACCCTAACACCGACCCCTACCCAGCCCTGAGCCCTAAGACCGAGACCCCCCGCAGCCTCCCCCTAGCCACAAACCCTACAACCGACCCTACCCCAACCCTACGTCTAACTGCCCTGAGCCCTAAGGCCGACTACCGGGCCCACCCAGAGCCCTACACCCAACCCTACCCCAGCCCTAAGCCCTAGTACCGAGACCCACCATAGCCCCCCCCAGGCCCTAAACCCTATCACCGACCCCCTACCCAGCCCTGAGCCCTAAGACCAACACCCCCCGCAGCCCCCCCAGGCCCCAAAACCCTAACACCGAACCCCTTTCCAGCCCTGAGCCCTAAGACCGAGACCCGCCATAGCCCCCCCCAGGCCCTAAACCCTATCACCGACCCCCTACCCAGCCCTGAGCCCTAAGACCAACACCCCCCGCAGCCCCCCCAGGCCCCAAAACCCTAACACCGAACCCCTTCCCAGCCCTGAGCCCTAAGACCGAGACCCCCGCAGCCCCCCCAGGCCCCAAACTCTAACACCAACCCCTCCCCAGCCCTGAGCCCTAAGACCGAGACCCCCCACAGCCCCCCCCGCAAGCCCAAAACCCTACTAACGACCCCTCCCCAGCCCTGAACCCTAAGACCGAGACCCCCCCGCAGCCCCCAGGACCACAACCCTAACACCGACCCCTACCCAGCCCTGAGCCCTAAGACCGAGACCCCCCGCAGCCTCCCCCTAGCCACAAACCCTACAACCGACCCTACCCCAACCCTACGTCTAACTGCCCTGAGCCCTAAGGCCGACTACCGGGCCCACCCAGAGCCCTACACCCAACCCTACCCCAGCCCTAAGCCCTAGTACCGAGACCCACCATAGCCCCCCCCAGGCCCTAAACCCTATCACCGACCCCCTACCCAGCCCTGAGCCCTAAGACCAACACCCCCCGCAGCCCCCCCAGGCCCCAAAACCCTAACACCGAACCCCTTTCCAGCCCTGAGCCCTAAGACCGAGACCCGCCATAGCCCCCCCCAGGCCCTAAACCCTATCACCGACCCCCTACCCAGCCCTGAGCCCTAAGACCAACACCCCCCGCAGCCCCCCCAGGCCCCAAAACCCTAACACCGAACCCCTTCCCAGCCCTGAGCCCTAAGACCGAGACCCCCGCAGCCCCCCCAGGCCCCAAACTCTAACACCAACCCCTCCCCAGCCCTGAGCCCTAAGACCGAGACCCCCCACAGCCCCCCCCGCAAGCCCAAAACCCTACTAACGACCCCTCCCCAGCCCTGAACCCTAAGACCGAGACCCCCCCGCAGCCCCCAGGACCACAACCCTAACACCGACCCCTACCCAGCCCTGAGCCCTAAGACCGAGACCCCCCGCAGCCTCCCCCTAGCCACAAACCCTACAACCGACCCTACCCCAACCCTACGTCTAACTGCCCTGAGCCCTAAGGCCGACTACCGGGCCCACCCAGAGCCCTACACCCAACCCTACCCCAGCCCTAAGCCCTAGTACCGAGACCCACCATAGCCCCCCCCAGGCCCTAAACCCTATCACCGACCCCCTACCCAGCCCTGAGCCCTAAGACCAACACCCCCCGCAGCCCCCCCAGGCCCCAAAACCCTAACACCGAACCCCTTTCCAGCCCTGAGCCCTAAGACCGAGACCCGCCATAGCCCCCCCCAGGCCCTAAACCCTATCACCGACCCCCTACCCAGCCCTGAGCCCTAAGACCAACACCCCCCGCAGCCCCCCCAGGCCCCAAAACCCTAACACCGAACCCCTTCCCAGCCCTGAGCCCTAAGACCGAGAGACCCCCGCAGCCCCCCCAGGCCCCAAACTCTAACACCAACCCCTCCCCAGCCCTGAGCCCTAAGACCGAGACCCCCCACAGCCCCCCCCGCAAGCCCAAAACCCTACTAACGACCCCTCCCCAGCCCTGAACCCTAAGACCGAGACCCCCCCGCAGCCCCCAGGACCACAACCCTAACACCGACCCCTACCCAGCCCTGAGCCCTAAGACCGAGACCCCCCGCAGCCTCCCCCTAGCCACAAACCCTACAACCGACCCTACCCCAACCCTACGTCTAACTGCCCTGAGCCCTAAGGCCGACTACCGGGCCCACCCAGAGCCCTACACCCAACCCTACCCCAGCCCTAAGCCCTAGTACCGAGACCCGCCATAGCCCCCCCCAGGCCCTAAACCCTATCACCGACCCCCTACCCAGCCCTGAGCCCTAAGACCGACACCCCCCGCAGCCCCCCCAGGCCCCAAAACCCTAACACCGAACCCCTTTCCAGCCCTGAGCCCTAAGACCGAGACCCGCCATAGCCCCCCCCAGGCCCTAAACCCTATCACCGACCCCCTACCCAGCCCTGAGCCCTAAGACCAACACCCCCCGCAGCCCCCCCAGGCCCCAAAACCCTAACACCGAACCCCTTCCCAGCCCTGAGCCCTAAGACCGAGACCCCCGCAGCCCCCCCAGGCCCCAAACTCTAACACCAACCCCTCCCCAGCCCTGAGCCCTAAGACCGAGACCCCCCACAGCCCCCCCCGCAAGCCCAAAACCCTACTAACGACCCCTCCCCAGCCCTGAACCCTAAGACCGAGACCCCCCCGCAGCCCCCAGGACCACAACCCTAACACCGACCCCTACCCAGCCCTGAGCCCTAAGACCGAGACCCCCCGCAGCCTCCCCCTAGCCACAAACCCTACAACCGACCCTACCCCAACCCTACGTCTAACTGCCCTGAGCCCTAAGGCCGACTACCGGGCCCACCCAGAGCCCTACACCCAACCCTACCCCAGCCCTAAGCCCTAGTACCGAGACCCACCATAGCCCCCCCCAGGCCCTAAACCCTATCACCGACCCCCTACCCAGCCCTGAGCCCTAAGACCAACACCCCCCGCAGCCCCCCCAGGCCCCAAAACCCTAACACCGAACCCCTTTCCAGCCCTGAGCCCTAAGACCGAGACCCGCCATAGCCCCCCCCAGGCCCTAAACCCTATCACCGACCCCCTACCCAGCCCTGAGCCCTAAGACCAACACCCCCCGCAGCCCCCCCAGGCCCCAAAACCCTAACACCGAACCCCTTCCCAGCCCTGAGCCCTAAGACCGAGACCCCCGCAGCCCCCCCAGGCCCCAAACTCTAACACCAACCCCTCCCCAGCCCTGAGCCCTAAGACCGAGACCCCCCACAGCCCCCCCCGCAAGCCCAAAACCCTACTAACGACCCCTCCCCAGCCCTGAACCCTAAGACCGAGACCCCCCCGCAGCCCCCAGGACCACAACCCTAACACCGACCCCTACCCAGCCCTGAGCCCTAAGACCGAGACCCCCCGCAGCCTCCCCCTAGCCACAAACCCTACAACCGACCCTACCCCAACCCTACGTCTAACTGCCCTGAGCCCTAAGGCCGACTACCGGGCCCACCCAGAGCCCTACACCCAACCCTACCCCAGCCCTAAGCCCTAGTACCGAGACCCACCATAGCCCCCCCCAGGCCCTAAACCCTATCACCGACCCCCTACCCAGCCCTGAGCCCTAAGACCAACACCCCCCGCAGCCCCCCCAGGCCCCAAAACCCTAACACCGAACCCCTTTCCAGCCCTGAGCCCTAAGACCGAGACCCGCCATAGCCCCCCCCAGGCCCTAAACCCTATCACCGACCCCCTACCCAGCCCTGAGCCCTAAGACCAACACCCCCCGCAGCCCCCCCAGGCCCCAAAACCCTAACACCGAACCCCTTCCCAGCCCTGAGCCCTAAGACCGAGACCCCCGCAGCCCCCCCAGGCCCCAAACTCTAACACCAACCCCTCCCCAGCCCTGAGCCCTAAGACCGAGACCCCCCACAGCCCCCCCCGCAAGCCCAAAACCCTACTAACGACCCCTCCCCAGCCCTGAACCCTAAGACCGAGACCCCCCCGCAGCCCCCAGGACCACAACCCTAACACCGACCCCTACCCAGCCCTGAGCCCTAAGACCGAGACCCCCCGCAGCCTCCCCCTAGCCACAAACCCTACAACCGACCCTACCCCAACCCTACGTCTAACTGCCCTGAGCCCTAAGGCCGACTACCGGGCCCACCCAGAGCCCTACACCCAACCCTACCCCAGCCCTAAGCCCTAGTACCGAGACCCGCCATAGCCCCCCCCAGGCCCTAAACCCTATCACCGACCCCCTACCCAGCCCTGAGCCCTAAGACCGACACCCCCCGCAGCCCCCCCAGGCCCCAAAACCCTAACACCGAACCCCTTTCCAGCCCTGAGCCCTAAGACCGAGACCCGCCATAGCCCCCCCCAGGCCCTAAACCCTATCACCGACCCCCTACCCAGCCCTGAGCCCTAAGACCAACACCCCCCGCAGCCCCCCCAGGCCCCAAAACCCTAACACCGAACCCCTTCCCAGCCCTGAGCCCTAAGACCGAGACCCCCGCAGCCCCCCCAGGCCCCAAACTCTAACACCAACCCCTCCCCAGCCCTGAGCCCTAAGACCGAGACCCCCCACAGCCCCCCCCGCAAGCCCAAAACCCTACTAACGACCCCTCCCCAGCCCTGAACCCTAAGACCGAGACCCCCCCGCAGCCCCCAGGACCACAACCCTAACACCGACCCCTACCCAGCCCTGAGCCCTAAGACCGAGACCCCCCGCAGCCTCCCCCTAGCCACAAACCCTACAACCGACCCTACCCCAACCCTACGTCTAACTGCCCTGAGCCCTAAGGCCGACTACCGGGCCCACCCAGAGCCCTACACCCAACCCTACCCCAGCCCTAAGCCCTAGTACCGAGACCCGCCATAGCCCCCCCCAGGCCCTAAACCCTATCACCGACCCCCTACCCAGCCCTGAGCCCTAAGACCGACACCCCCCGCAGCCCCCCCAGGCCCCAAAACCCTAACACCGAACCCCTTTCCAGCCCTGAGCCCTAAGACCGAGACCCGCCATAGCCCCCCCCAGGCCCTAAACCCTATCACCGACCCCCTACCCAGCCCTGAGCCCTAAGACCAACACCCCCCGCAGCCCCCCCAGGCCCCAAAACCCTAACACCGAACCCCTTCCCAGCCCTGAGCCCTAAGACCAAGACCCCCGCAGCCCCCCCAGGCCCCAAACTCTAACACCAACCCCTCCCCAGCCCTGAGCCCTAAGACCGACACCCCCCACAGCCCCCACCCCCAAGCCCAACACCCTACTAACGACCCCTCCCTAGCCCTGAACCCTAAGACCGAGACCCCCCCGCAGCCCCCAGGACCACAACCCTAACACCGACCCCTACCCAGCCCTGAGCCCTAAGACCGAGACCCCCCGCAGCCTCCCCCTAGCCACAAACCCTACAACCGACCCTACCCCAACCCTACGTCTAACTGCCCTGAGCCCTAAGGCCGACTACCGGGCCCACCCAGAGCCCTACACCCAACCCTACCCCAGCCCTAAGCCCTAGTACCGAGACCCACCATAGCCCCCCCCAGGCCCTAAACCCTATCACCGACCCCCTACCCAGCCCTGAGCCCTAAGACCAACACCCCCCGCAGCCCCCCCAGGCCCCAAAACCCTAACACCGAACCCCTTTCCAGCCCTGAGCCCTAAGACCGAGACCCGCCATAGCCCCCCCCAGGCCCTAAACCCTATCACCGACCCCCTACCCAGCCCTGAGCCCTAAGACCAACACCCCCCGCAGCCCCCCCAGGCCCCAAAACCCTAACACCGAACCCCTTCCCAGCCCTGAGCCCTAAGACCAAGACCCCCGCAGCCCCCCCAGGCCCCAAACTCTAACACCAACCCCTCCCCAGCCCTGAGCCCTAAGACCGACACCCCCCACAGCCCCCACCCCCAAGCCCAACACCCTACTAACGACCCCTCCCTAGCCCTGAACCCTAAGACCGAGACCCCCCCGCAGCCCCCAGGACCACAACCCTAACACCGACCCCTACCCAGCCCTGAGCCCTAAGACCGAGACCCCCCGCAGCCTCCCCCTAGCCACAAACCCTACAACCGACCCTACCCCAACCCTACGTCTAACTGCCCTGAGCCCTAAGGCCGACTACCGGGCCCACCCAGAGCCCTACACCCAACCCTACCCCAGCCCTAAGCCCTAGTACCGAGACCCACCATAGCCCCCCCCAGGCCCTAAACCCTAACACCGACCCCTACCCAGCCCTGAGCCCTAAGACCGACACCCCCCACAGCCCCCACCCCCAAGCCCAACACCCTACTAACGACCCCTCCCCAGCCCTGAACCCTAAGACCGAGACCCCCCCGCAGCCCCCAGGACCACAACCCTAACACCGACCCCTACCCAGCCCTGAGCCCTAAGACCGAGACCCCCCGCAGCCTCCCCCTAGCCACAAACCCTACAACCGACCCTACCCCAACCCTACGTCTAACTGCCCTGAGCCCTAAGGCCGACTACCGGGCCCACCCACCCAACACCCAGAGCCCTACACCCAACCCTACCCCAGCCCTAAGCCCTAGTACCGAGACCCGCCATAGCCCCCCCCCTGGCCCTAAACCCTAACACTGACCCCTACCCAGCCCTGAGCCCTAAGACCGACACCCCCCGCAGCCCCCCCAGGCCCCAAAACCCTAACACCGAACCCCTTTCCAGCCCTGAGCCCTAAGACCGAGACCCGCCATAGCCCCCCCCAGGCCCTAAACCCTATCACCGACCCCCTACCCAGCCCTGAGCCCTAAGACCAACACCCCCCGCAGCCCCCCCAGGCCCCAAAACCCTAACACCGAACCCCTTCCCAGCCCTGAGCCCTAAGACCGAGACCCCCGCAGCCCCCCCAGGCCCCAAACTCTAACACCAACCCCTCCCCAGCCCTGAGCCCTAAGACCGAGACCCCCCACAGCCCCCCCCGCAAGCCCAAAACCCTACTAACGACCCCTCCCCAGCCCTGAACCCTAAGACCGAGACCCCCCCGCAGCCCCCAGGACCACAACCCTAACACCGACCCCTACCCAGCCCTGAGCCCTAAGACCGAGACCCCCCGCAGCCTCCCCCTAGCCACAAACCCTACAACCGACCCTACCCCAACCCTACGTCTAACTGCCCTGAGCCCTAAGGCCGACTACCGGGCCCACCCAGAGCCCTACACCCAACCCTACCCCAGCCCTAAGCCCTAGTACCGAGACCCGCCATAGCCCCCCCCCTGGCCCTAAACCCTAACACTGACCCCTACCCAGCCCTGAGCCCTAAGACCGACACCCCCCGCAGCCCCCCCAGGCCCCAAAACCCTAACACCGAACCCCTTTCCAGCCCTGAGCCCTAAGACCGAGACCCGCCATAGCCCCCCCCAGGCCCTAAACCCTATCACCGACCCCCTACCCAGCCCTGAGCCCTAAGACCAACACCCCCCGCAGCCCCCCCAGGCCCCAAAACCCTAACACCGAACCCCTTCCCAGCCCTGAGCCCTAAGACCGAGACCCCCGCAGCCCCCCCAGGCCCCAAACTCTAACACCAACCCCTCCCCAGCCCTGAGCCCTAAGACCGAGACCCCCCACAGCCCCCCCCGCAAGCCCAAAACCCTACTAACGACCCCTCCCCAGCCCTGAACCCTAAGACCGAGACCCCCCCGCAGCCCCCAGGACCACAACCCTAACACCGACCCCTACCCAGCCCTGAGCCCTAAGACCGAGACCCCCCGCAGCCTCCCCCTAGCCACAAACCCTACAACCGACCCTACCCCAACCCTACGTCTAACTGCCCTGAGCCCTAAGGCCGACTACCGGGCCCACCCAGAGCCCTACACCCAACCCTACCCCAGCCCTAAGCCCTAGTACCGAGACCCGCCATAGCCCCCCCCAGGCCCTAAACCCTATCACCGACCCCCTACCCAGCCCTGAGCCCTAAGACCGACACCCCCCGCAGCCCCCCCAGGCCCCAAAACCCTAACACCGAACCCCTTTCCAGCCCTGAGCCCTAAGACCGAGACCCGCCATAGCCCCCCCCAGGCCCTAAACCCTATCACCGACCCCCTACCCAGCCCTGAGCCCTAAGACCAACACCCCCCGCAGCCCCCCCAGGCCCCAAAACCCTAACACCGAACCCCTTCCCAGCCCTGAGCCCTAAGACCAAGACCCCCGCAGCCCCCCCAGGCCCCAAACTCTAACACCAACCCCTCCCCAGCCCTGAGCCCTAAGACCGACACCCCCCACAGCCCCCACCCCCAAGCCCAACACCCTACTAACGACCCCTCCCTAGCCCTGAACCCTAAGACCGAGACCCCCCCGCAGCCCCCAGGACCACAACCCTAACACCGACCCCTACCCAGCCCTGAGCCCTAAGACCGAGACCCCCCGCAGCCTCCCCCTAGCCACAAACCCTACAACCGACCCTACCCCAACCCTACGTCTAACTGCCCTGAGCCCTAAGGCCGACTACCGGGCCCACCCAGAGCCCTACACCCAACCCTACCCCAGCCCTAAGCCCTAGTACCGAGACCCACCATAGCCCCCCCCAGGCCCTAAACCCTAACACCGACCCCTACCCAGCCCTGAGCCCTAAGACCGACACCCCCCACAGCCCCCACCCCCAAGCCCAACACCCTACTAACGACCCCTCCCCAGCCCTGAACCCTAAGACCGAGACCCCCCCGCAGCCCCCAGGACCACAACCCTAACACCGACCCCTACCCAGCCCTGAGCCCTAAGACCGAGACCCCCCGCAGCCTCCCCCTAGCCACAAACCCTACAACCGACCCTACCCCAACCCTACGTCTAACTGCCCTGAGCCCTAAGGCCGACTACCGGGCCCACCCACCCAACACCCAGAGCCCTACACCCAACCCTACCCCAGCCCTAAGCCCTAGTACCGAGACCCGCCATAGCCCCCCCCCTGGCCCTAAACCCTAACACTGACCCCTACCCAGCCCTGAGCCCTAAGACCGACACCCCCCGCAGCCCCCCCAGGCCCCAAAACCCTAACACCGAACCCCTTTCCAGCCCTGAGCCCTAAGACCGAGACCCGCCATAGCCCCCCCCAGGCCCTAAACCCTATCACCGACCCCCTACCCAGCCCTGAGCCCTAAGACCAACACCCCCCGCAGCCCCCCCAGGCCCCAAAACCCTAACACCGAACCCCTTCCCAGCCCTGAGCCCTAAGACCGAGACCCCCGCAGCCCCCCCAGGCCCCAAACTCTAACACCAACCCCTCCCCAGCCCTGAGCCCTAAGACCGAGACCCCCCACAGCCCCCCCCGCAAGCCCAAAACCCTACTAACGACCCCTCCCCAGCCCTGAACCCTAAGACCGAGACCCCCCCGCAGCCCCCAGGACCACAACCCTAACACCGACCCCTACCCAGCCCTGAGCCCTAAGACCGAGACCCCCCGCAGCCTCCCCCTAGCCACAAACCCTACAACCGACCCTACCCCAACCCTACGTCTAACTGCCCTGAGCCCTAAGGCCGACTACCGGGCCCACCCACCCAACACCCAGAGCCCTACACCCAACCCTACCCCAGCCCTAAGCCCTAGTACCGAGACCCGCCATAGCCCCCCCCCTGGCCCTAAACCCTAACACTGACCCCTACCCAGCCCTGAGCCCTAAGACCGACACCCCCCGCAGCCCCCCCAGGCCCCAAAACCCTAACACCGAACCCCTTTCCAGCCCTGAGCCCTAAGACCGAGACCCGCCATAGCCCCCCCCAGGCCCTAAACCCTATCACCGACCCCCTACCCAGCCCTGAGCCCTAAGACCAACACCCCCCGCAGCCCCCCCAGGCCCCAAAACCCTAACACCGAACCCCTTCCCAGCCCTGAGCCCTAAGACCGAGACCCCCGCAGCCCCCCCAGGCCCCAAACTCTAACACCAACCCCTCCCCAGCCCTGAGCCCTAAGACCGAGACCCCCCACAGCCCCCCCCGCAAGCCCAAAACCCTACTAACGACCCCTCCCCAGCCCTGAACCCTAAGACCGAGACCCCCCCGCAGCCCCCAGGACCACAACCCTAACACCGACCCCTACCCAGCCCTGAGCCCTAAGACCGAGACCCCCCGCAGCCTCCCCCTAGCCACAAACCCTACAACCGACCCTACCCCAACCCTACGTCTAACTGCCCTGAGCCCTAAGGCCGACTACCGGGCCCACCCAGAGCCCTACACCCAACCCTACCCCAGCCCTAAGCCCTAGTACCGAGACCCGCCATAGCCCCCCCCCTGGCCCTAAACCCTAACACTGACCCCTACCCAGCCCTGAGCCCTAAGACCGACACCCCCCGCAGCCCCCCCAGGCCCCAAAACCCTAACACCGAACCCCTTTCCAGCCCTGAGCCCTAAGACCGAGACCCGCCATAGCCCCCCCCAGGCCCTAAACCCTATCACCGACCCCCTACCCAGCCCTGAGCCCTAAGACCAACACCCCCCGCAGCCCCCCCAGGCCCCAAAACCCTAACACCGAACCCCTTCCCAGCCCTGAGCCCTAAGACCGAGACCCCCGCAGCCCCCCCAGGCCCCAAACTCTAACACCAACCCCTCCCCAGCCCTGAGCCCTAAGACCGAGACCCCCCACAGCCCCCCCCGCAAGCCCAAAACCCTACTAACGACCCCTCCCCAGCCCTGAACCCTAAGACCGAGACCCCCCCGCAGCCCCCAGGACCACAACCCTAACACCGACCCCTACCCAGCCCTGAGCCCTAAGACCGAGACCCCCCGCAGCCTCCCCCTAGCCACAAACCCTACAACCGACCCTACCCCAACCCTACGTCTAACTGCCCTGAGCCCTAAGGCCGACTACCGGGCCCACCCAGAGCCCTACACCCAACCCTACCCCAGCCCTAAGCCCTAGTACCGAGACCCGCCATAGCCCCCCCCCTGGCCCTAAACCCTAACACTGACCCCTACCCAGCCCTGAGCCCTAAGACCGACACCCCCCGCAGCCCCCCCAGGCCCCAAAACCCTAACACCGAACCCCTTTCCAGCCCTGAGCCCTAAGACCGAGACCCGCCATAGCCCCCCCCAGGCCCTAAACCCTATCACCGACCCCCTACCCAGCCCTGAGCCCTAAGACCAACACCCCCCGCAGCCCCCCCAGGCCCCAAAACCCTAACACCGAACCCCTTCCCAGCCCTGAGCCCTAAGACCGAGACCCCCGCAGCCCCCCCAGGCCCCAAACTCTAACACCAACCCCTCCCCAGCCCTGAGCCCTAAGACCGAGACCCCCCACAGCCCCCCCCGCAAGCCCAAAACCCTACTAACGACCCCTCCCCAGCCCTGAACCCTAAGACCGAGACCCCCCCGCAGCCCCCAGGACCACAACCCTAACACCGACCCCTACCCAGCCCTGAGCCCTAAGACCGAGACCCCCCGCAGCCTCCCCCTAGCCACAAACCCTACAACCGACCCTACCCCAACCCTACGTCTAACTGCCCTGAGCCCTAAGGCCGACTACCGGGCCCACCCACCCAACACCCAGAGCCCTACACCCAACCCTACCCCAGCCCTAAGCCCTAGTACCGAGACCCGCCATAGCCCCCCCCCTGGCCCTAAACCCTAACACTGACCCCTACCCAGCCCTGAGCCCTAAGACCGACACCCCCCGCAGCCCCCCCAGGCCCCAAAACCCTAACACCGAACCCCTTTCCAGCCCTGAGCCCTAAGACCGAGACCCGCCATAGCCCCCCCCAGGCCCTAAACCCTATCACCGACCCCCTACCCAGCCCTGAGCCCTAAGACCAACACCCCCCGCAGCCCCCCCAGGCCCCAAAACCCTAACACCGAACCCCTTCCCAGCCCTGAGCCCTAAGACCGAGACCCCCGCAGCCCCCCCAGGCCCCAAACTCTAACACCAACCCCTCCCCAGCCCTGAGCCCTAAGACCGAGACCCCCCACAGCCCCCCCCGCAAGCCCAAAACCCTACTAACGACCCCTCCCCAGCCCTGAACCCTAAGACCGAGACCCCCCCGCAGCCCCCAGGACCACAACCCTAACACCGACCCCTACCCAGCCCTGAGCCCTAAGACCGAGACCCCCCGCAGCCTCCCCCTAGCCACAAACCCTACAACCGACCCTACCCCAACCCTACGTCTAACTGCCCTGAGCCCTAAGGCCGACTACCGGGCCCACCCACCCAACACCCAGAGCCCTACACCCAACCCTACCCCAGCCCTAAGCCCTAGTACCGAGACCCGCCATAGCCCCCCCCCTGGCCCTAAACCCTAACACTGACCCCTACCCAGCCCTGAGCCCTAAGACCGACACCCCCCGCAGCCCCCCCAGGCCCCAAAACCCTAACACCGAACCCCTTTCCAGCCCTGAGCCCTAAGACCGAGACCCGCCATAGCCCCCCCCAGGCCCTAAACCCTATCACCGACCCCCTACCCAGCCCTGAGCCCTAAGACCAACACCCCCCGCAGCCCCCCCAGGCCCCAAAACCCTAACACCGAACCCCTTCCCAGCCCTGAGCCCTAAGACCGAGACCCCCGCAGCCCCCCCAGGCCCCAAACTCTAACACCAACCCCTCCCCAGCCCTGAGCCCTAAGACCGAGACCCCCCACAGCCCCCCCCGCAAGCCCAAAACCCTACTAACGACCCCTCCCCAGCCCTGAACCCTAAGACCGAGACCCCCCCGCAGCCCCCAGGACCACAACCCTAACACCGACCCCTACCCAGCCCTGAGCCCTAAGACCGAGACCCCCCGCAGCCTCCCCCTAGCCACAAACCCTACAACCGACCCTACCCCAACCCTACGTCTAACTGCCCTGAGCCCTAAGGCCGACTACCGGGCCCACCCAGAGCCCTACACCCAACCCTACCCCAGCCCTAAGCCCTAGTACCGAGACCCGCCATAGCCCCCCCCCTGGCCCTAAACCCTAACACTGACCCCTACCCAGCCCTGAGCCCTAAGACCGACACCCCCCGCAGCCCCCCCAGGCCCCAAAACCCTAACACCGAACCCCTTTCCAGCCCTGAGCCCTAAGACCGAGACCCGCCATAGCCCCCCCCAGGCCCTAAACCCTATCACCGACCCCCTACCCAGCCCTGAGCCCTAAGACCAACACCCCCCGCAGCCCCCCCAGGCCCCAAAACCCTAACACCGAACCCCTTCCCAGCCCTGAGCCCTAAGACCGAGACCCCCGCAGCCCCCCCAGGCCCCAAACTCTAACACCAACCCCTCCCCAGCCCTGAGCCCTAAGACCGAGACCCCCCACAGCCCCCCCCGCAAGCCCAAAACCCTACTAACGACCCCTCCCCAGCCCTGAACCCTAAGACCGAGACCCCCCCGCAGCCCCCAGGACCACAACCCTAACACCGACCCCTACCCAGCCCTGAGCCCTAAGACCGAGACCCCCCGCAGCCTCCCCCTAGCCACAAACCCTACAACCGACCCTACCCCAACCCTACGTCTAACTGCCCTGAGCCCTAAGGCCGACTACCGGGCCCACCCACCCAACACCCAGAGCCCTACACCCAACCCTACCCCAGCCCTAAGCCCTAGTACCGAGACCCGCCATAGCCCCCCCCCTGGCCCTAAACCCTAACACTGACCCCTACCCAGCCCTGAGCCCTAAGACCGACACCCCCCGCAGCCCCCCCAGGCCCCAAAACCCTAACACCGAACCCCTTTCCAGCCCTGAGCCCTAAGACCGAGACCCGCCATAGCCCCCCCCAGGCCCTAAACCCTATCACCGACCCCCTACCCAGCCCTGAGCCCTAAGACCAACACCCCCCGCAGCCCCCCCAGGCCCCAAAACCCTAACACCGAACCCCTTCCCAGCCCTGAGCCCTAAGACCGAGACCCCCGCAGCCCCCCCAGGCCCCAAACTCTAACACCAACCCCTCCCCAGCCCTGAGCCCTAAGACCGAGACCCCCCACAGCCCCCCCCGCAAGCCCAAAACCCTACTAACGACCCCTCCCCAGCCCTGAACCCTAAGACCGAGACCCCCCCGCAGCCCCCAGGACCACAACCCTAACACCGACCCCTACCCAGCCCTGAGCCCTAAGACCGAGACCCCCCGCAGCCTCCCCCTAGCCACAAACCCTACAACCGACCCTACCCCAACCCTACGTCTAACTGCCCTGAGCCCTAAGGCCGACTACCGGGCCCACCCAGAGCCCTACACCCAACCCTACCCCAGCCCTAAGCCCTAGTACCGAGACCCACCATAGCCCCCCCCAGGCCCTAAACCCTATCACCGACCCCCTACCCAGCCCTGAGCCCTAAGACCAACACCCCCCGCAGCCCCCCCAGGCCCCAAAACCCTAACACCGAACCCCTTCCCAGCCCTGAGCCCTAAGACCGAGACCCCCGCAGCCCCCCCAGGCCCCAAACTCTAACACCAACCCCTCCCCAGCCCTGAGCCCTAAGACCGAGACCCCCCACAGCCCCCCCCGCAAGCCCAAAACCCTACTAACGACCCCTCCCCAGCCCTGAACCCTAAGACCGAGACCCCCCCGCAGCCCCCAGGACCACAACCCTAACACCGACCCCTACCCAGCCCTGAGCCCTAAGACCGAGACCCCCCGCAGCCTCCCCCTAGCCACAAACCCTACAACCGACCCTACCCCAACCCTACGTCTAACTGCCCTGAGCCCTAAGGCCGACTACCGGGCCCACCCACCCAACACCCAGAGCCCTACACCCAACCCTACCCCAGCCCTAAGCCCTAGTACCGAGACCCGCCATAGCCCCCCCCCTGGCCCTAAACCCTAACACTGACCCCTACCCAGCCCTGAGCCCTAAGACCGACACCCCCCGCAGCCCCCCCAGGCCCCAAAACCCTAACACCGAACCCCTTTCCAGCCCTGAGCCCTAAGACCGAGACCCGCCATAGCCCCCCCCAGGCCCTAAACCCTATCACCGACCCCCTACCCAGCCCTGAGCCCTAAGACCAACACCCCCCGCAGCCCCCCCAGGCCCCAAAACCCTAACACCGAACCCCTTCCCAGCCCTGAGCCCTAAGACCGAGACCCCCGCAGCCCCCCCAGGCCCCAAACTCTAACACCAACCCCTCCCCAGCCCTGAGCCCTAAGACCGAGACCCCCCACAGCCCCCCCCGCAAGCCCAAAACCCTACTAACGACCCCTCCCCAGCCCTGAACCCTAAGACCGAGACCCCCCCGCAGCCCCCAGGACCACAACCCTAACACCGACCCCTACCCAGCCCTGAGCCCTAAGACCGAGACCCCCCGCAGCCTCCCCCTAGCCACAAACCCTACAACCGACCCTACCCCAACCCTACGTCTAACTGCCCTGAGCCCTAAGGCCGACTACCGGGCCCACCCACCCAACACCCAGAGCCCTACACCCAACCCTACCCCAGCCCTAAGCCCTAGTACCGAGACCCGCCATAGCCCCCCCCCTGGCCCTAAACCCTAACACTGACCCCTACCCAGCCCTGAGCCCTAAGACCGACACCCCCCGCAGCCCCCCCAGGCCCCAAAACCCTAACACCGAACCCCTTTCCAGCCCTGAGCCCTAAGACCGAGACCCGCCATAGCCCCCCCCAGGCCCTAAACCCTATCACCGACCCCCTACCCAGCCCTGAGCCCTAAGACCAACACCCCCCGCAGCCCCCCCAGGCCCCAAAACCCTAACACCGAACCCCTTCCCAGCCCTGAGCCCTAAGACCGAGACCCCCGCAGCCCCCCCAGGCCCCAAACTCTAACACCAACCCCTCCCCAGCCCTGAGCCCTAAGACCGAGACCCCCCACAGCCCCCCCCGCAAGCCCAAAACCCTACTAACGACCCCTCCCCAGCCCTGAACCCTAAGACCGAGACCCCCCCGCAGCCCCCAGGACCACAACCCTAACACCGACCCCTACCCAGCCCTGAGCCCTAAGACCGAGACCCCCCGCAGCCTCCCCCTAGCCACAAACCCTACAACCGACCCTACCCCAACCCTACGTCTAACTGCCCTGAGCCCTAAGGCCGACTACCGGGCCCACCCAGAGCCCTACACCCAACCCTACCCCAGCCCTAAGCCCTAGTACCGAGACCCACCATAGCCCCCCCCAGGCCCTAAACCCTATCACCGACCCCCTACCCAGCCCTGAGCCCTAAGACCAACACCCCCCGCAGCCCCCCCAGGCCCCAAAACCCTAACACCGAACCCCTTCCCAGCCCTGAGCCCTAAGACCGAGACCCCCGCAGCCCCCCCAGGCCCCAAACTCTAACACCAACCCCTCCCCAGCCCTGAGCCCTAAGACCGAGACCCCCCACAGCCCCCCCCGCAAGCCCAAAACCCTACTAACGACCCCTCCCCAGCCCTGAACCCTAAGACCGAGACCCCCCCGCAGCCCCCAGGACCACAACCCTAACACCGACCCCTACCCAGCCCTGAGCCCTAAGACCGAGACCCCCCGCAGCCTCCCCCTAGCCACAAACCCTACAACCGACCCTACCCCAACCCTACGTCTAACTGCCCTGAGCCCTAAGGCCGACTACCGGGCCCACCCAGAGCCCTACACCCAACCCTACCCCAGCCCTAAGCCCTAGTACCGAGACCCACCATAGCCCCCCCCAGGCCCTAAACCCTATCACCGACCCCCTACCCAGCCCTGAGCCCTAAGACCAACACCCCCCGCAGCCCCCCCAGGCCCCAAAACCCTAACACCGAACCCCTTTCCAGCCCTGAGCCCTAAGACCGAGACCCGCCATAGCCCCCCCCAGGCCCTAAACCCTATCACCGACCCCCTACCCAGCCCTGAGCCCTAAGACCAACACCCCCCGCAGCCCCCCCAGGCCCCAAAACCCTAACACCGAACCCCTTCCCAGCCCTGAGCCCTAAGACCGAGACCCCCGCAGCCCCCCCAGGCCCCAAACTCTAACACCAACCC
This sequence comes from Triturus cristatus, assembly GCF_964204655.1. Classification (NCBI taxonomy): domain Eukaryota; kingdom Metazoa; phylum Chordata; class Amphibia; order Caudata; family Salamandridae; genus Triturus; species Triturus cristatus. The sequence goes on from NW_028187491.1 coordinate 330,212, forward strand.
CTCCCCAGCCCTGAGCCCTAAGACCGAGACCCCCCACAGCCCCCCCCGCAAGCCCAAAACCCTACTAACGACCCCTCCCCAGCCCTGAACCCTAAGACCGAGACCCCCCCGCAGCCCCCAGGACCACAACCCTAACACCGACCCCTACCCAGCCCTGAGCCCTAAGACCGAGACCCCCCGCAGCCTCCCCCTAGCCACAAACCCTACAACCGACCCTACCCCAACCCTACGTCTAACTGCCCTGAGCCCTAAGGCCGACTACCGGGCCCACCCACCCAACACCCAGAGCCCTACACCCAACCCTACCCCAGCCCTAAGCCCTAGTACCGAGACCCGCCATAGCCCCCCCCCTGGCCCTAAACCCTAACACTGACCCCTACCCAGCCCTGAGCCCTAAGACCGACACCCCCCGCAGCCCCCCCAGGCCCCAAAACCCTAACACCGAACCCCTTTCCAGCCCTGAGCCCTAAGACCGAGACCCGCCATAGCCCCCCCCAGGCCCTAAACCCTATCACCGACCCCCTACCCAGCCCTGAGCCCTAAGACCAACACCCCCCGCAGCCCCCCCAGGCCCCAAAACCCTAACACCGAACCCCTTCCCAGCCCTGAGCCCTAAGACCAAGACCCCCGCAGCCCCCCCAGGCCCCAAACTCTAACACCAACCCCTCCCCAGCCCTGAGCCCTAAGACCGACACCCCCCACAGCCCCCACCCCCAAGCCCAACACCCTACTAACGACCCCTCCCTAGCCCTGAACCCTAAGACCGAGACCCCCCCGCAGCCCCCAGGACCACAACCCTAACACCGACCCCTACCCAGCCCTGAGCCCTAAGACCGAGACCCCCCGCAGCCTCCCCCTAGCCACAAACCCTACAACCGACCCTACCCCAACCCTACGTCTAACTGCCCTGAGCCCTAAGGCCGACTACCGGGCCCACCCAGAGCCCTACACCCAACCCTACCCCAGCCCTAAGCCCTAGTACCGAGACCCACCATAGCCCCCCCCAGGCCCTAAACCCTATCACCGACCCCCTACCCAGCCCTGAGCCCTAAGACCAACACCCCCCGCAGCCCCCCCAGGCCCCAAAACCCTAACACCGAACCCCTTCCCAGCCCTGAGCCCTAAGACCGAGACCCCCGCAGCCCCCCCAGGCCCCAAACTCTAACACCAACCCCTCCCCAGCCCTGAGCCCTAAGACCGAGACCCCCCACAGCCCCCCCCGCAAGCCCAAAACCCTACTAACGACCCCTCCCAGCCCTGAACCCTAAGACCGAGACCCCCCCGCAGCCCCCAGGACCACAACCCTAACACCGACCCCTACCCAGCCCTGAGCCCTAAGACCGAGACCCCCCGCAGCCTCCCCCTAGCCACAAACCCTACAACCGACCCTACCCCAACCCTACGTCTAACTGCCCTGAGCCCTAAGGCCGACTACCGGGCCCACCCACCCAACACCCAGAGCCCTACACCCAACCCTACCCCAGCCCTAAGCCCTAGTACCGAGACCCGCCATAGCCCCCCCCTGGCCCTAAACCCTAACACTGACCCCTACCCAGCCCTGAGCCCTAAGACCGACACCCCCCGCAGCCCCCCCAGGCCCCAAAACCCTAACACCGAACCCCTTTCCAGCCCTGAGCCCTAAGACCGAGACCCGCCATAGCCCCCCCCAGGCCCTAAACCCTATCACCGACCCCCTACCCAGCCCTGAGCCCTAAGACCAACACCCCCCGCAGCCCCCCCAGGCCCCAAAACCCTAACACCGAACCCCTTCCCAGCCCTGAGCCCTAAGACCGAGACCCCCGCAGCCCCCCCAGGCCCCAAACTCTAACACCAACCCCTCCCCAGCCCTGAGCCCTAAGACCGAGACCCCCCACAGCCCCCCCCGCAAGCCCAAAACCCTACTAACGACCCCTCCCCAGCCCTGAACCCTAAGACCGAGACCCCCCCGCAGCCCCCAGGACCACAACCCTAACACCGACCCCTACCCAGCCCTGAGCCCTAAGACCGAGACCCCCCGCAGCCTCCCCCTAGCCACAAACCCTACAACCGACCCTACCCCAACCCTACGTCTAACTGCCCTGAGCCCTAAGGCCGACTACCGGGCCCACCCAGAGCCCTACACCCAACCCTACCCCAGCCCTAAGCCCTAGTACCGAGACCCACCATAGCCCCCCCCAGGCCCTAAACCCCTATCACCGACCCCCTACCCAGCCCTGAGCCCTAAGACCAACACCCCCCGCAGCCCCCCCAGGCCCCAAAACCCTAACACCGAACCCCTTCCCAGCCCTGAGCCCTAAGACCGAGACCCCCGCAGCCCCCCCAGGCCCAAACTCTAACACCAACCCCTCCCCCAGCCCTGAGCCCTAAGACCGAGACCCCCCACAGCCCCCCCGCAAGCCCAAAACCCTACTAACGACCCCTCCCCAGCCCTGAACCCTAAGACGAGACCCCCCGCAGCCCCCAGGACCACAACCCTAACACCGACCCCTACCCAGCCCTGGAGCCCTAAGACCGAGACCCCCCGCAGCCTCCCCCTAGCCACAAACCCTACAACCGACCCTACCCCAACCCTACGTCTAACAGCCCTGAGCCCTAAGGCCGACTACCGGGCCCACCCACCCAACACCCAGAGCCCTACACCCAACCCTACCCCAGCCCTAAGCCCTAGTTCCGAGACCCGCCATAGCCCCCCCCCTGGCCCTAAACCCTAACACTGACCCCTACCCAGCCCTGAGCCCTAAGACCGACACCCCCCGCAGCCCCCCCAGGCCCCAAAACCCTAACACCGAACCCCTTTCCAGCCCTGAGCCCTAAGACCGAGACCCGCCATAGCCCCCCCCAGGCCCTAAACCCTATCACCGACCCCCTACCCAGCCCTGAGCCCTAAGACCAACACCCCCCGCAGCCCCCCAGGCCCCAAAACCCTAACACCGAACCCCTTCCCAGCCCTGAGCCCTAAGACCGAGACCCCCGCAGCCCCCCCAGGCCCCAAACTCTAACACCAACCCTCCCCAGCCCTGAGCCCTAAGACGAGACCCCCCACAGCCCCCCCGCAAGCCCAAAACCCTACTAACGACCCCTCCCCCAGCCCTGAACCCTAAGACGAGACCCCCCCGCAGCCCCCAGGACCACAACCCTAACACCGACCCCTACCCAGCCCTGAGCCCTAAGACCGAGACCCCCCGCAGCCTCCCCCTAGCCACAAACCCTACAACCGACCCCTACCCCAACCCTACGTCTAACTGCCCTGAGCCCTAAGGCCGACTACCGGGCCCACCCAGAGCCCTACACCCAACCCTACCCCAGCCCTAAGCCCTAGTACCCGAGACCCACCATAGCCCCCCCCAGGCCCTAAACCCTATCACCGACCCCCTACCCAGCCCTGAGCCCTAAGACCAAACACCCCCCGCAGCCCCCCCAGGCCCCAAAACCCTAACACCGAACCCCTCCAGCCCTGAGCCCTAAGACCGAGACCCCCGCAGCCCCCCAGGCCCCAAACTCTAACACCAACCCCTCCCCAGCCCTGAGCCCTAAGACCGAGACCCCCACAGCCCCCCCCGCAAGCCCAAAACCCTACTAACGACCCCTCCCCAGCCCTGAACCCTAAGACCGAGACCCCCCCGCAGCCCCAGGACCACAACCCTAACACCGACCCCTACCCAGCCTGAGCCCTAAGACCGAGACCCCCCGCAGCCTCCCCCTAGCCACAAACCCTACAACCGACCCTACCCCAACCCTACGTCTAACTGCCCTGAGCCCTAAGGCCGACTACCGGGCCCACCCAGAGCCCTACACCCAACCCTACCCCAGCCCTAAGCCCTAGTACCGAGACCCACCATAGCCCCCCCCAGGCCTAAACCCTATCACCGACCCCCTACCCAGCCCTGAGCCCTAAGACCAACACCCCCCGCAGCCCCCCCAGGCCCCAAAACCCTAACACCGAACCCCTTTCCAGCCCTGAGCCCTAAGACCGAGACCGCCATAGCCCCCCCCAGGCCCTAAACCCTATCACCGACCCCCTACCCAGCCCTGAGCCCTAAGACCAACACCCCCCGCAGCCCCCCCAGGCCCCAAAACCCTAACACCGAACCCCTTCCCAGCCCTGAGCCCTAAGACCGAGACCCCCGCAGCCCCCCCAGGCCCCAAACTCTAACACCAACCCCTCCCCAGCCCTGAGCCCTAAGACCGAGACCCCCCACAGCCCCCCCCGCAAGCCCAAAACCCTACTAACGACCCCTCCCCAGCCCTGAACCCTAAGACCGAGACCCCCCCGCAGCCCCCAGGACCACAACCCTAACACCGACCCCTACCCAGCCCTGAGCCCTAAAGACCGAGACCCCCCGCAGCCTCCCCCTAGCCACAAACCCTACAACCGACCCTACCCCAACCCTACGTCTAACTGCCCTGAGCCCTAAGGCCGACTACCGGGCCACCCACCCAACACCCAGAGCCTACACCCAACCCTACCCCAGCCCTAAGCCCTAGTACCGAGACCCGCCATAGCCCCCCCCCTGGCCCTAAACCCTAACACTGACCCCTACCCAGCCCTGAGCCCTAAGACCGACACCCCCCGCAGCCCCCCCAGGCCCAAAACCCTAACACCGAACCCCTTTCCAGCCCTGAGCCCTAAGACCGAGACCCGCCATAGCCCCCCCCAGGCCCTAAACCCTATCACCGACCCCTACCCAGCCCTGAGCCCTAAGACCAACACCCCCCGCAGCCCCCCAGGCCCCAAAACCCTAACACCGAACCCCTTCCCAGCCCTGAGCCCTAAGACCAAGACCCCCGCAGCCCCCCCAGGCCCCAAACTCTAACACCAACCCCTCCCCAGCCCTGAGCCCTAAGACCGACACCCCCACAGCCCCCACCCCCAAGCCCAACCACCCTACTAACGACCCCTCCCTAGCCCTGAACCCTAAGACCGAGACCCCCCCGCAGCCCCCAGGACCACAACCCTAACACCGACCCCTACCCAGCCCTGAGCCCTAAGACCGAGACCCCCCGCAGCCTCCCCCTAGCCACAAACCCTACAACCGACCCTACCCCAACCCTACGTCTAACTGCCCTGAGCCCTAAGGCCGACTACCGGGCCCACCCAGAGCCCTACACCCAACCCTACCCCAGCCCTAAGCCCTAGTACCGAGACCCACCATAGCCCCCCCCAGGCCCTAAACCCTATCACCGACCCCCTACCCAGCCCTGAGCCCTAAGACCAACACCCCCCGCAGCCCCCCCCAGGCCCCAAAACCCTAACACCGAACCCCTTCCCAGCCCTGAGCCCTAAGACCGAGACCCCCGCAGCCCCCCCAGGCCCCAAACTCTAACACCAACCCCTCCCCAGCCCTGAGCCCTAAGACCGAGACCCCCCACAGCCCCCCCCGCAAGCCCAAAACCCTACTAACGACCCCTCCCCAGCCCTGAACCCTAAGACCGAGACCCCCCCGCAGCCCCCAGACCACAACCCTAACACCGACCCCTACCCAGCCCTGAGCCCTAAGACCGAGACCCCCCGCAGCCTCCCCCTAGCCACAAACCCCTACAACCGACCCTACCCCAACCCTACGTCTAACTGCCCTGAGCCCTAAGGCCGACTACCGGGCCCACCCACCCAACACCCAGAGCCCTACACCCAACCCTACCCCAGCCCTAAGCCCTAGTACCGAGACCCGCCATAGCCCCCCCCCTGGCCCTAAACCCTAACACTGACCCCTACCCAGCCCTGAGCCCTAAGACCGACACCCCCCGCAGCCCCCCCAGGCCCCAAAACCCTAACACCGAACCCCTTTCCAGCCCTGAGCCCTAAGACCGAGACCCGCCATAGCCCCCCCCAGGCCCTAAACCCTATCACCGACCCCCTACCCAGCCCTGAGCCCTAAAGACCAACACCCCCGCAGCCCCCCCAGGCCCAAAACCCTAACACCGAACCCCTTCCCAGCCCTGAGCCCTAAGACCGAGACCCCCGCAGCCCCCCAGGCCCCAAACTCTAACACCAACCCCTCCCCAGCCCTGAGCCCTAAGACCGAGACCCCCCACAGCCCCCCCCGCAAGCCCAAAAACCCTACTAACGACCCCTCCCCAGCCCTGAACCCTAAGACCGAGACCCCCCCGCAGCCCCCAGGACCACAACCCTAACACCGACCCCTACCCAGCCCTGAGCCCTAAGACCGAGACCCCCCGCAGCCTCCCCCTAGCCACAAACCCTACAACCGACCCTACCCCAACCCTACGTCTAACTGCCCTGAGCCCTAAGGCCGACTACCGGGCCCACCCAGAGCCCTACACCCAACCCTACCCCAGCCCTAAGCCCAGTACCGAGACCCAACCATAGCCCCCCCCAGGCCCTAAACCCTATCACCGACCCCCTACCCAGCCCTGAGCCCTAAGACCAACACCCCCCGCAGCCCCCCCCAGGCCCAAAACCCTAACACCGAACCCCTTTCCAGCCCTGAGCCCTAAAAGACCGAGACCCGCCATAGCCCCCCCCAGGCCCTAAACCCTATCACCGACCCCCTACCCAGCCCTGAGCCCTAAGACCAACACCCCCCGCAGCCCCCCCAGGCCCCAAAACCCTAACACCGAACCCCTTCCCAGCCCTGAGCCCTAAGACCGAGACCCCCGCAGCCCCCCAGGCCCCAAACTCTAACACCAACCCCTCCCCAGCCCTGAGCCCTAAGACCGAGACCCCCACAGCCCCCCCCGCAAGCCCAAAACCCTACTAACGACCCCTCCCCAGCCCTGAACCCTAAGACCGAGACCCCCCCGCAGCCCCCAGGACCACAACCCTAACACCGACCCCTACCCAGCCCTGAGCCCTAAGACCGAGACCCCCCGCAGCCTCCCCCTAGCCACAAACCCTACAACCGACCCTACCCCAACCCTACGTCTAACTGCCTGAGCCCTAAGGCCGACTACCGGGCCCACCCACCCAACACC